>NC_140214.1:16402901-17002901 GCF_951802725.1 Rutilus rutilus
TTAAAAAATTCTGGCTCAAAAGAATTATTAATTCATGACATTTCTGACAGAAAAATCTGATAATTATCTCCACAATGATCATAAAAGTGCCAAAGAAAGCTGAAAAAAGTGGATATTCTTTACAGTTTTTGGAACAACATACAGTATAGGGTGAGCAAATAATGACAACACTGTTCATTTTTGAGTGAACTATCCATTGAAATGAAAAGGAAAGAGCCCATTCAAGACAGCCTGATTAGAATAAAGACCTGTTGCCAATTCTCGTGTCCATTCCCTCATAACAGCTCTTCCACTGTAACACATGCACACACTGCCTGCCCAGAAAAGCCTCATTGTACTGGGCTGCGCTGGTGGGTTAATGTAATGTGAAATATGAAGTCAGACTGCATAGACCGTGGCTAGATTTTATAAACGCTAATCAGACTGGAGATGTTTTCTCCAAGGATGTGTGTTCCATAGGCCAGCACACATTAACACCGCTTAAAAACATGCACAGGCCATTTCGGCTTCATTGCAGTGGGGAGAAGGAGACGTGTCTTGCT
This sequence comes from Rutilus rutilus, assembly GCF_951802725.1. Lineage (NCBI taxonomy): Eukaryota > Metazoa > Chordata > Actinopteri > Cypriniformes > Leuciscidae > Rutilus > Rutilus rutilus. The sequence goes on from NC_140214.1 coordinate 16,403,444, forward strand.
TGTTTAAGAGGAACAAACCTGACAGAAAAAAAGCTGTGAATAGTAGGATAACACTTGTGATGTGCAAAAAAAATTTAAAAATAGAAAGAAATGACATTATACTTTTAGATATTGGAAGTACTGGACTGAATTAATAACCCACTGTTCACTGGTTGAGTTCTTGAACAGATTTAATTGTTTTTATGTTACTAGAAACTCTGCATACTGTAGTACTACATTTTATATTTATTTATTTATTTATTAATTAGTTTAATTAATTTTTTCCCCAAATCCAGCATGGGGGACAGTTCTCCCAAAAATTATGTTCATGTCCAAAACAGTATGATTTTCTTTCTTCTGCGGAACACAAAATGAGATGTTAAGCAGAATATTTTAAGCTGCTCTTTTCCATATAATGTTAGCGAATGGTGACCAAATAAAATAGCACAACTAGTTTCGAATGACTTTTTGCCAGGGGTGCAACGGTTCAAATAGCTCACGGTTCGGTTTGTATCACAGTTTTAGGTTCACAGTTTCGGTACGTGCTATAATCATGGAAAAAAGGACTACTGTCAAATAAAAATAAAGAAAATAAGAACAAATAAACTAACTACAAGCATCAGCACAAATAAATACAAGAGAGCAAAGATACAAATAAAATAAACAGTACTTTTCAGGTTTTTCATGTAGGTCTAACATTATTTTTCAGGTACAGAAATTGAATAATGTAGCCTAATGATCAAATGTAAATTAACATTGCATATTTTACTGTATAAATCCTTATTAAAGTTACAAAAGCTATTCAATCCAGAGCTGTGAGTGATGTCCTTGTCTTTTGTCAGCACAGACAGCAGGAAATATTAGGCTGCTGTCCCTTTAAGACATAATGCACGTATCCAAAATACCGATACTGTACATGCGTTGTCTTTCTCGACCATAAATAATTAGTTTGTTTGATTATCGCTGTTGTAATGTATTATTGGGGAGCCAGCATGTGCATCCATTGACATCTGTTTTACGTGTTATTTTCAACAAACCATATCATAGATGCGTCATCAGATTTGAGATCAACCGCGGTGCAAGTGCGTCCCGAACCATGGGAGGAGGACGGTACGGTTCGATATTTTACAGAGAACAATTACACCCCTACTTTTTGTTATGTTGCTATAATTCTGTCTTTGTGAAATGTTACATCATTTACATCACCTTCCCCTCCCACTTGCAATGAGATCCCTTCTCTTCTTTGATGACGTTTACTGGCGCAAGAACCTGTCACTCACATGAGATCGCAGCAATAGCAAATGACAACAATCCAATGATCCAATCAATTACCAATGGACAAAATCCCGCCCTGCCCTATCTTTTTCTTGTTCGAGAAGCCGTTTCACTTGGATATAAATCACAATAGGGAAGAAAAGACTATCGCAACTTCCGTTTCATGCCGACTTCAACCAATCACAACCTGACAAATTTTATATGCACATATTCAAATTGCACAAATTATGGTGTGTTTTTTTTAAATGTATTTATTTTATTTTTGGAGCTTCACAGCCCCTGGTTACCATTCACTTTCATTGTATGGAAGAAAAGCAGCATGAATATTTTAACTCCTTTTGTGGTCTAGAAAAGAAAGCAAGTCATGCAGATGTGGAACTACAAGAGGGTGAGTAAATGATGACAGAATATTCATATTTGGCTGAACTACTGTATCTCTTTAATCATTTTAAAGACGTTCCAAGAAGTCTCTTTGAAATGCCTAGAGGCAGCTACAAACAGCTCTTTCTACGACGAACACAATGTTGACCAAAGGAATTTACATCAAATGACAACATGGCACTGCTGCGGCGTATTTGAATGTAAATCTCCGAGTCTCCTCGAAATTCCTCACCGACTCTGTTCGGCAGGCAGAATCTATTTAAATATTACACTCGTCAGCAATTGAGTTGGCTTTTGTTTAGAACAAGTCTCTCAGATAATCACAATGCACTTGTACATTAAAATAAGACACACGCTGATATTATTCACATGCATTCAGCTGACAAATCAAGACTATTGGGATGGTTAGCCAGAAAAGTCCATGAAGGAAGCAATGAAATGATAGCTGGACCGCTTAGTGAAGACAAAGGATCCAAAAATGCTTCAATTTTCTCTTTTAACTACAAAGCAGGAAGGATGGCAATTGGCAAAGAAATCTTTATGTGGGAGTGTTCATCCATCTGCCCGCACAGATGGGGAGAACTAGCGAGGGAAAGACCAACATGAGCCAGCCACACAACTACAAACAGTAGGTCAAAGCAAATATCCACACAACAGATCTGCTGATTCCTGCTACAACAGAAGAGCTGTGTGTGATATATATCTATTTTTCAACAAACCACCTCTTTTCAATCTTTCTCTATTGACAAAAGGACAGGAAAGTCCGTTGCACAGAATATCAATGTGTCTGACTTTTATTGCACTTCTCAAACCGCAGTCATCTGATTGGCCTATTGCTTCAGGGAGAACAGGAAGCAGGAGCGGATGGTGGATGTGTTCGTGAACTGGACTGTGTCTCTGTGGGAAATCAATGAAATTTGTTTAATTATTGGGTGAACTTAATCAGTTCCACTGATGTAATTACTAGCACTGCCTAGAAGTTATAAAATCATTTGTTTTATGCCATCTTGGGCTGAAATAATGAATACAAGCAATTTAGGAGTGCAAAATAAGAAAAATAATTATCTAACGTATTTGTTTCTCTCTAACATGGCAAGCGTGCGTTTGCATGAGTGCAGTACCCTGTGTCCTTTAGCAATATAGATTTGACACATTGTCAATGATTGCTTGTGACAGCATTCATTGACCATGTCTCTTTCAGAATCCAGTTGAAATGTCGGAATACTAGCAATAATTGAAAATGACATTGTATCAGAAAGATTAATATATTACATGTAGGTTCACATCAGTATCTCCGAGGGTGTGCGTTTACAGAGCTACAAATAAAATGTGACCACGAGTCGGCACATTTCCATTCCCAACATTTAGCAGAGGAAATTTGTGAGCAGATAACATATTAAGTTAATGATACAATTCTAACTAATTGAAGACAGATGGAATCTTCACTGGAGCAAATCATTGTTTTACTCCTTAATCACGTCAATTAACAGGCGCAAGATCCGCAGCAAACCTGATTGGCTGAAATAAATGTGACCTCACCCACGCTGGAAATGTAAAATTACTGTGCTAGACTAAAGAGATAACACATTACAGTTTATCTATTTTGCCAGCTTTGGCAGATGACAGTCCCTACAAGTCATGATAGCACTCTGTTTACCAGTTTCTTTAGGACGAGATAAACAAACAGGCAATTTAAAAATGAGAAAACATTATTTTCTTGAACTTATACAGTATGTATACCACAGATCAAATCAAAGTGTGAACTTTTAATCACAGTTTCAGTGCAGCAACTGCATGGACTAGTCTTTAAACAAGCAAGTTTGAACTGTTTAAGAGCAATAGCATGAGGGTCTGTACAGACAAACATTTGAAAAATACCATCTATTAACCAATTTGGCCATCAAAAGGGGCTGTTAACACGACACCATTTTCAACTAAAAAAAGTAATACTTTTTATGCATTCCGGCCGTTCATTTACAGGACAACAGCGTTCTGGGTGCCTGAAAATGCAAACTTTTGAAAGCGGGTTTCAAAGTGCACGTTTTTGAAACCGGTCTCTGTGTAAACAACAAAAACGTGAATCTCTGAAAACGATGATGTCATGCACATGCGTATTACATGTTCAGTCTATAGTGTTTAATCGCCATCTAATGGCCTGGCAGCAGAACACAGCATTTTTTGTCGTTTTCGTGGATCCGTGTGAATGGGAAACATTTTGACAATGGTGTTGTCTGTACGCAAATCAGTTTTAAGCATACCATTGTCGAGTAAATGTACCCTAAGAAATCATATATTTTAATCAAATGAATTGCATTGTATTCAAATTAATTAATCGCAAATACAGTATATCACAAAGGGGAGAAAAAGGTTCATTGAATGCATTGAATAAGGGCGCAAATCAAAATGAGGAGGCAAATTCATATTTATTTGAGCATTAATCTTTTTTTCTTTTTTAATTATGTTTTCATTTGTTTTGCACTATTTTTGACATTAATTTGAATTTCATTGGTCTACTAATCGTGTTTTATTTAGAAATTATGGTTGAGTTCTTTAATTGGCTAGCTAATCTTGGCAAGATAACTACTCAAAAGAGATGTTTTCCTGCTCCACCCGATGACCCTCCAGTGCAACAGAGATAATCCACACTGACTTTTGCCTGCAGTAATTTTCAATAATGCATTTTTTTTTAAATGATCAACCTAATGTATAGCCTACTCACATAATAACTCATTCAGTTTCAGCATTCAAATTCAGCATTATCAACAAAACAATTGACTATTTGTCTATGTCCCTCAGTATAGATGAACATAACTGGCTGTTGACTACCTGCTGTCTTCTCACTTCTGTCCTCTTTTAGCTGCTTCTTTACAAACACATACACAGTAGATCAGCACACTTGACCATTCCTGATAGAAGCTAAGAAATACCTGGCTCTTATCTGTGCGTTTGTAAATCACTCCTGATTTATTCATTTCTTCCATTTCCTCCAGAGCTTTACAGAGCAATCAATCGCCCTGTTAGCTGGCCCTGATCGAATGCGAGCTGATAAGTTAAATGTTCTTTGTCACTGAGCACTATGTAACAGTGTTTTTAGCCCTATATTGATTGCTGATTTTCTTTGGCTCAGCAAAGCTTTTCAATATGCCAGCAGTTGGAAATGTATCTAATATTGTCAGGCTACCTGTCAGGTATACCTGATATAATTCCAATAAAAACACATGGAAACCTAAAGTGCTGACTTGGTGCATTTTCACTATTAATTGATTTATTTCTTCTTTTTTTTTTGAATACCAAGCATAAAATGTTCCAACTATGACAGACGTCACTGGAATAGGTGTACTGAGAAATCACACCGGTTTCTGTGACAGGCTCAGTAAAATGCACAGCTCACAGTGTTTTAGCCAATCAGAAATGCTCTCTGCAAGTAAATAATTTGCGCTTTCGAGCTTGCTGACATGTCTGTAGTTGGTGGGGTTTTTATGAGTATGCACGCAGTCTAATTCATTAGCTAAGTCTGGCAGAACTAAGCATATTCTCTTACAGCACATTTAAAATGGAATGTGTAATTTCTGCACTACTAGCAGTACTAAAAGAATTGCATTATGTTTGTTTGGGCAACCCGACTGAGATGGACATGCTATTTTCTTAATCACAGGCATACATTTGGGATGGGACTATGTTTGCTGAACAATGGCAGACGGAGTAAGTGTTTAAAACTAATTTGAATATATTCATAATGCTGTTTGGTGTCGCTACACTGCACCTTTAAATAATGTTGATGAATATGTTTTTTTACTAACAGGATTTCTTGCACACTCTGGAACAATTCAATCCGATTAACTCGTTAATCAGATTAGCCAAATAAACATTAATCCCATTAATTTAGAGCATCACGCTGCAGCTCAGTCATTGTCTGATGTTCTGAAATGATCATCAAGCCACAAGCACATTTTCAAACCAAAGCAAGAGCTCACCGGCTCCCCCTATTGACTGAACTGGAGTTTGGGGATCATCTTCAAGACTGTTAAGGTGGCAGAAAAAAAAAATCAGGTGCACAAGCAGTGGGCAAGTGTTCAAGTAATTTTCTTTCCCCAACTCTCTTTGTACCTAGGTATTATTTAAAGCTAGTGTGGCTATCAGAAGGTGAACACCAAAACAGCACAGAGCCGGCGAAGCATTTATCAAACAGATTGAACCCATGACAGAACAGACCACAGCTTCATGTTTGATGGGGTAAATGTGAAATGCTTCCTTTATATGGTATCATTTTTTTCAGCAAAAACAGTTGGCGTCGCCTAGCGTGTCCTTGGCTTATGCTGAACATTGAGGGTTGGTAATTAAATTGAGAACAATTGTGCTCAAAAGGGTCATTTCAACAGCAGGAGCGCATTAAAACTGCATACAAACTGCAATAACATAGCGTTATAATAAAGTGATCCATCAGCTAAGCTGTATTTAAGTCAATGAAAAAAAAAAGAAAAAAAAAAAAAAAGTAAGAGTAGTCACTTGAAAGCCATTTAATGGCAGTTGAACAGGGAGTGCATAGAGAGCAGCCGCCTCAACCTGCTTTCATTTTGGACAATGATCCTCGGGTGGTCCAATATATGCAGTCCGATTTTTTTAACGTTCGCATTCCTCCGCAGAGTGCATGCAAATGGGGCCCTGGCTTAATTACCATTTAGCAGTCTAATAGCAAGAGTAGAGGAAACTTCTGCAACAGTCACTGCTGGGCATTGTGCAGAGGCAAAGCCCCTGGACTGAAATATTATGTAAATTATTAATTTCCTCATAGACTAACACAGTTGTGCTATTTGGTTACCCACAAGCATGCCGCTACATGTTAATTAATCTCACTGAGAGGGAAAAGTATCAGAAAATGTTATTATGCAATCATGATTAACACAAGATACAGCTGCACAGATGCGTTTATATTAAATTAACCCTCAAGGTTGTGTTCAAAAGCCTATAACACTTGTGGTGTTCCCGGTCAAAAATGACCGGCCTATAAAAAAAATATTCTTAGCACTTGTTATGCTACATTATCACCCAGTATTGGATTCAATCTTTTTGTCAACTTGTTTTCTTTCAACTAGTTTTGTATTTCTATTTGCATCTTATTAATCGAGTAGTATTAATTGCATCTAAGAGAGTAGGCATCTCATTTTTTGAGTAAAAAAAAAGCATTATTTATGAATAGTTTTCACAATATTAAATGAAATATAAAAAAAAAAAAAAAAAATGGCACAATTGATCACACTAGTCTACTTTAATGTTTCACCAGGAAGTTTGTTTTGAAAAACTTTTATTTTGTACAAAATGGCACAAAGTTATACTTGTGGTGTTCCCGGTCAAAAATGGATGGCCAATGAAAGTGAATGGAAGACCGAAAATAAGAGAAAAATGTAGGATTTTAGGAATTTAGTTTTCAGGAGCATGTTCATTATGTTCATGTACACATTATGTGCATGTGTGCTTGCAAACATCAAGCCCTTGGATCTGTGCATGTGTGGATACATGCATAAACACGCTACCCAAACACAAACACACACACACACTATTTTGAGTATTACACACATTCTTTTTCACAGAGAGAAATTTGATCCTACCCTGAACTGCATCTAATATCCATTCATCCATCTGACATTACCACACACACACACACACACACACACAAATGCCAAACTGTATATACTCTGCAGTGATCATGTTTCAAAAGAATATTTCTTTCGTGTTCTTTGTTTCATCACAGTTTTCAGACAAAATATTATTACATTGTTTTGGGACTAAAATGTACAAATATAGATGTTATAGCACAGACACATATAAATGCCTCACAGTGCCTTGCTTGGCATTCATTTTGTAGCAGCACAATGGCAAAGAAGCTCTCTGTGCATGATGTTCTTCATCAGATCATTGATCAACACACTAGTGAGGAGAAGGCGATGCAGGATGAATCTTGCAGTGAAGGAGCATTAGAAGATGTATCAGAAGAAGAAGGCACCAGATGCTACAGTCCTTGAAACAACTGATGAGCAGCAGTCTTCTGATGACGAGAGCCCAGCTGATGCTACGGTTACATTCTGGTCGAAAGATGGAATTCGCTAGCCTGACGTCGTCATACTCAGATTCTAGTCAGAATGTGAGTCTGATACTGCTCCATAGAGATTTGATTATGGGGTGTGTCTCAACCGAACCAGGAAAAAAAAAACCTCTGCACTCAATTGGATAGACCTACAACCAATCAGAGCAACGGAGTAAATGACGCATGTTCTTCATTCATATTTTCAACCAACAAAATGTCGCGGCTTCTACAAGCATTTAATAAAAAAAATAAAAATAAAAAATAAAAATGTCGCGGCTCTCTGTTCCTCTTTTAAAATGAATGCGCTGCCGATATCTTCTATAACAGACGCGATGGCGGAATCTACACGATGTTTCATAAACAAAGTTCGGGAGGAGCACGTACAAATAAATAATCAATCCAATATCAACTTGTCATCAAACAATACCATGTCTAACGTTACCCTATATCAGCATGAGGAAGCATATTCACTCTGTCAACTTACCTAACACTCCTTGACAGTTTTTCAGCATCCCTCCACCACCCCGAATCCTCACTCTTGTCTTGTTCTCTCACAACCAGGAATACGGGGGGAGTATGGCTACCGAGCCCACAGCCCTCTCCTCGGACAGCACGTCATATACGCATTTATTCTATCGACTTATTTGTGTGAACTCTATATACGCATTTATTCTATCTGACTTATTTGTAAATGTGAGCTCGTGAAATCTCAATTCTCCAGCAGCAGTCGTCTTTGTTGTAAACTAATTCAAATCAAGCGCTCTTTGGTGACGTGGATGATTACGTTACCGTTGCTCATCTGTCCATCATCGTATAAAGCCCGCCCTGACAATTTGATTGGTCCGAACAATTTTTGTTCGGGCATAATAGCTCCTCAACGGAGCGAGTCCAGACCGAACTTCCCGACCAAAAAATGTTGTGGGCGGGGTTCGGGCTGGCACCCAGGCTAGGAATTCGCCATTGTGCTTCTACAAAATAAATGTCAAGCAAGACACTGTGAAGCCATTATGTGTGTCTGTGCTATAACATCTTTATTTGTAAATTGTCATCTTTTTCTGTGTGAGAATTTCAAAGTCCCAACACACAATGTCATAAAATTTTGTCTGAAAACTGTGATGAAACCAAGAACATAAAAGAAAGATTCTTTTGAAACAGGGTCACTGTGGACTAAAACCAGTATGCGCGCGCGTGTGTGTGTGTGTGTGTGTGTGTGTGTGTGTATGTGTGTGTATGTGGTAATGTCAGATGGATGAATGGATATTAGATGCAGTTCAGGGTAGGATCAAATTCCTCTCTGTGAAAAAGAATGTAATACTCAAAATAGTTTGTGTGTTTTAACGTACGTGTGTGTGTGTGTGTGTTTGCAAGCACACATGCACATATGTGTACATGAACATAATGAACATGCTCCTGAAAACAAAAATTTTCTCTTATTTTCAGGCTTCCATTCACTTTCATTGGCCATCCATTTTTGACCAGGAACACCACAAGTATAACTTTGTGCCATTTTGTACAAAATAAAAGATTTTCAAAACAAACTTCCTGGTGAAACATTAAAGTAGACTAGTGTGATCAACAGTGGCATTTTTTTTTTTATATATATATTTTTTATTTATTTAATATTGTGAAAATTATTCATAAATAATGCTTTTTTTACTCAAAAAATGAGATGCCTACTCTCAGATAAATGAGGCCTACGATTAATCAGATGCAAATAGAAATATAAAACCAGTCCTAATTGAAAGAGAACAAGTTGACAAAAAGATTGAATCCAATATTGGGTGATAATATAGTATAATGAGTGATTTATAAGCTATTTTTTGTAGGCCGGTCATTTTTGACCGGGAACACCACAAGTGTAACAAGGTGACAAAAAAAGTACGCAAAAAGTTACTAAGTCACTAAGTTTCAGTCCAATGCGATAACATTAACTAGTATTTTCGGGGAAAATCTCATTTTCTCCGGGTCAAAATGACCCGATTTTTTTCTTACAAAAACCTCACAGAATTGATTAATTATAATTAATTAAAACCATTAATTATATGGCATAGGCTATCTTTCCCCCCTTTCTTTATAGTATTTTATAGTAAAATGTTATGCATGTTTATGGATGTTTTCACCATATACTGAAACATCCATTTGCTTTGTTCTGAAACCGAGACCAATGTTGTATTTTCTGCTTGGTTTATTTTGCTTTCACATGGCAACATTTCAAAACGAACCTAAATTTGTTAATAAAAGTCACATCTAAGCAAACTATCCCCTCATTGGTCAGAATATTCAACACATGGTGACATTTTCTAATTTTAAGATGGATAGACAACAGATCTGCAGACTAATAATGAGCACAGAAAGAAAGCCATGATTTGTCATTACATTACATCATCTTAAAGGGATAGTTCACTCAAAAATGAAATTTCTGTAATCATTTACTCACCCTCATGTCGTTCCAAAACTGACTGACTTTTTTATCTGGAACACAAAAAAAGATATTCTGAAGAATGTTTAACTACTTTTGTCCATATAATGAGAGACAGTGGGGTTCAAAACAACATTGGACCACATTGGCTTTCATTGTATGGAGGAGAATTTTTTTTTTTTCTAAATATCTTCTTTTGTGTGGAAGCACCATTTGAATTTGCCTACATTTTTATTAGAATTACGTCTTTCCATTTAAGTGTCATTCTCAGTACCTTTGTCCTAGCAATGATTGTGCCATTTCAGCCAAAGCAAACATTTTAAAATGTACTATTTGCTGGTCCACATTATTGATTTACATTTCCATAAATTTGACTGTGTTGGTTGAGAGAGAGCCTTCTGACGGCTTCATGTTTAATAGATTGGCCTGTGTGCTAGTGGGAGCAGAGCGCGTTATCTGAATTCTCAGACTCAGGGAAAGCTTTGAAATCATGCCTAAGACTAATGAAAGAGGAGCAGGAGGAAGGAAGGAATGAGCAGCGGAGAGGTGTGATCTACCTACGGAGAGATTACCATGTACCCCTGGGCTCTCATCTTACTCTGTGTGGGGAGGCATGCGGTATCGTTCGTTCACATGGCAGCGCGGTGAAGAAAAGGTCTCGTAGCTGAGGTGTTAAGATTTATTCTCCACTATAAATCTGCAGAAAGAATCCCCCACACCAGATTTTTAATATAATGCCGATACCACACTCTCTGCCCATGGACAATATGTTCAGCTGACTTTGACAAATCAAACACTTAAGAAAAATGACAATATCCCTCACAGTGCAGCTCTGCAGGGAGGAGGAATGGATGAACAACAGCAAGAGTGAGAATATTTCTCCAAAAAGGTGCCACAGGATGTAGTGGAACAAATAAACAGCCAGTTTATCCACAGAATGGATGTGACATCATTATCTGCCCATAACAGCATCACCAACTATCTGGATGGAAAGTTTTCCCACTGCACAGAATAATTGCTCACTCTGGGGTACAGTGAGGCTGGCATTCAGAAAACATCTATGCAAAAAGGCACAGAGCAATCAGATCCTACTTGTTCAATTCTTGAAACAAACTGCATCTAGATTTGAGGGAAATTGCTGGGATGTGTCAAACTTTGAGCTGACCCAAAAAAACATGTTCTACATAATATACAGTTTTGCATTTGTATTTCTAAACAGTATATATATATATATATATATATATATATATATATATATATTCAGATTTGTGACATATGTATGTAATTTTGTCAGTTGTTCAATACTTCCATATAGTTTTGCATGCATCATATAGAACATTCTCTTCCAACAATTTTAAATACATTATTCATTACTTATTTTCATTGTCATTATCTAAATGACAGATATTACTGAAAATAAAAAGTTCTCCAATCATAATATGCATCAAAAGGGCATATTAAACCAACTTCTTTAAAACCATCCATGCAATGTTTTTACTCACTGTACTTGCACTTATGAGTCATTCAAAAACAACAAATGCATTCTGATACTTCTGGAGTAGGCTACTGTTTTAAAGAATTCAACTCAATGCATGTTCAAATAGAAGAATAATACAGCTTTTGGTTACATCAGACACAGTCTTTGAAGCTCTGAAGCTCAGATTGATAATGTTTTGATTGATGCAGAAAACACAAACCCCAATCAGTCCCCTCAAGTACAGCACAGCCACGATGAGAAGAGAGCACTTATTAAACACAAGCCGTTCAACTTACCTAGTTTTGGAACCTGGTGCTGTAATTGCCTCAGATCTTCACCTTATCTGCTCCACCCTGGTCCGTGAGCAGCTTTCTCCCTCTCACAATGTTTCTGGCAAAGGTCTATTGATCGGTCAAGCTGTGTTTTCTGTAGTCTATTGTTGCCACCGGTTAGATTGGAGCTCCTCTCTGGCTGCCTGTCGCGGCTGCAATGAGGATGGCTGAGCAACGTGTACACCTTGCTCTCGCACTAACTCCCGTCTCTCTCTGTCTATCCGCCTTTCGCACCCTCCTCTCTCTCTCTCTCTCTCTCACACACGCAAATGCACGCTATCTCTGTCTCCCTCCCTCACCCGGCGACACCCCCCGCTCTCGTTCTCTTTCCTTCTCCTACCCTCCCTATGCCTCTCTACCCCCTGTCTTGTTCTCTCTCTCTCCCATTGTATTGATCTGCTAGCGCTGGCGTTCTCCTCCTGCAGCCTCTAGAGGGTGTTCCAATAGCCGACAGTAGCCAGTCCAGAACTAATCCCACTAGCTTCAGTTCGGCTTCGCTCTGAAAGAGAAAGCTGTAGAGAGAGGAGAATGGAGACAGAGAAAGACAAAAGGATGAGATGTGGATTCTCTCTCACACACTATATAAAAAGCAAAATTTACAGTAAAAGCTGGCAGCTTTAGTTGGCACAGGTTCACTGTAAAAATACAGTGACAACATTTCAGGCATTATAGGAGGCATTATTTTGGTGCCTGTATGTTCATTACTATATATATATATATATATATATATATATATATATATATATATATATATATATATAAATATAAATATATATATATATATATATATATATATAGTATATAATATAATTTTGAAACTGCAGAAGTATATAAATATATAAATATATATATATATATATATATATATATCGAAATTATGGGATGTTAATATGCCAGCCTGTTTACACAAATAAAATCAAATTTGTACTTTTAAATATAGTGGAGTATGCCTGTCTAAGAAGATTATGCATGTACTGCTACCATATTCCATTAAAGTCATTTGATTTCTTCTGAATATACAGTTGCACTCGAATTCAACCCATATTGCAAATCAGGTTTACTGGCAACATTTACAGACATTCAACTGTACAATGAACAAATCAAACAAAAGTAATTTACAAATTTAACTGAAAATGCAACTTTTAATGACTTCTGCAGTTTCAAAATTATTCAACCCCCTGAACAGAATCTCTCACAATAGCACACATCTGCAAAAAAGGTGTTGTCTCAAGCATCCAGATGCAACTAATCAAGGGCTTGAGGTTGCACAAGGTGTGCTTGAGCTAAAACACACAAAATATCTGAACTGGCTAGGTTTGTTGAGTGTCACGTTTGACTGCATGTTAGAAATATGGCTAAGTCAAAAGAATGGTTCAAAAAGTTAAATGAAAGTCAACGACTGCAACCAGATTTCTTAGAAGGCAGGTTCAGAAAAACCCTCGAGTGACTGCAAAAGACCTGCAGCAACACTTGGTGGCAACAGGCACAGAGGTTTCAGCTTGCACAGTAAGGTGTGTACTAAACGCATGCCAGAACTCAAAGACGTAGACCACTTCTGACCCAAAAGCACAAGAAAAGTCAGCTCTAATTTGCTCAAAATCAAATAAATAAGCCACAGAAGTCTTCTGTGGAGCAATGAAACAAAACTGGAACTTTTCGGCCCTATGGATCAGGGGTATGTCTGGAGGAAGAAAGAATGAAGCATATGCTGAAATGAACACTCTGTCTACTGTTAAGCATGGTGGTGATTCAGTGATGCTCTGCGGCTGCTTTGCATCCTCTGGCACTGGAAACCTACTGGATTTATTGAAATATCAGAGAGGAAGCTGAAGCTTGGGCATCATTGGACCTTCCAACAGGACAATGATCCCAAGCATACCTCAAATTACAACAAGGCTTGGTTGCAGAAGTAGTCCTGGAAGATTCTAGTGGCCATCACAGTCACCTGACTAGAACCCCATAGAAAATCTCTGGTGGGATTTGAAGGCAGCGGTTGCAGCATGCAAACCCAAGAATATTACTGAACTGGAGGCCAGCAATGGCCAGCAGTCTTTTCATGAGGAATGGGCTAAGATTCCTCAGAAACGCTGCCAGAAGCTGATATCTGGTTCTACATCTCATTTGCAGCAGGTCAGAACAGCAAAAGGGTGTTCTACTAAGTACTGAAGATGCTTGCCATGGAGGGGTTGAATCATTTTGAAACTGCAGAAGTCATTAAAAGTTGCATTTTCAGTTGAATTTGGGGAAACCACTTGAAACATTTGTTGTGTTAAGCTATTTAAATGACTTTTGTTTGATTTCTTCATTGCAAACAGCTGTAGTGGTGCAACGGATCATCATTGATCCGTGATCCGTTCGGATCAATATTTTCGGTTCGGCACACACGTGATCCGCGGATTGATTTATGAAAAAAAAAGTTGTGCGCATGTTCAGTCCACACACAGCGTGGTCATGGCGAGCGGAGGAATGGAGGAGCTTGAACTCCCCGCGTCATTTAAATCCTCTATGTTTAAATCCCCTGTATGGGAGCATTTTGGCTTCCCTGTCAAATATAATGATGAAGGAAAGAGGTTAGTGGATAAAACCGTGACGGTGTGTAGGCACTGTGGCACAAGAAAGCCGTATTACAGTGGAAACTAGGAATCTGTAGCCCCGCCTTTGCTCTGAACACCTATTTCGCTTCAAATGCTCGCTTTATCATTATACGCGCGTGGCGCGTCCTATTCGCTTTGGACGCGCGAATGGATTCAAACTGTTCAAGCATAGAACTAGACTCAAATTTGACGCTCTATTCGCGTTTGGTGTGAACGCAGCAAAATGAACAGGCTGCGTTGTCAAAATTGCAATGCTGGATTGTGTGTGTGTGTTTCAGAGAGAGAGAGAGAGTCACGGGCGCGATCGAACAGTGGAAACATAAAAACATACTCCGTTTTGTACAGGACATCATTAAAACTGCAAAAATATAAAGTAATTATATTTGTGTAAAACACAAAATCGTGCTTTTGTCAAACTTTAAACTCCTGTCAAACTGTAACCTACAACTGACACCCAACCAAAATCACACACACACACACTGTTTAAAAGCAAAAATTATCTCATCTTTTGGACATTCATCATATTGCATTGGTTTTCATTTCTTGTCCTAAAACAGCACTAATCGAACACTAATACTAATAGAAAATCAAATGCGTTTTTAATGGTAGTATTATTTTATACAGAAATAAATTATTTATAATTCAGATGAGAATAAAGTTAAAGTTAATTAAAATTTTAAGGAAACAAATAGGCTATATGATCTGAAATATAGCAAATTAATTTTAAATTCATTCAGGTACAATTACCAAACATATCTCAAGGCCTTTTGAATAAAGGGTGGCAGTCTTTCGTTATCAACTGTTGTTGTAGACTATATTCAAGAATAAAATAAAAATATCGGATTGATATCGGTATCGGCAACTAGCCAAAGCTGCGGCATTGGTATCATATCGGAAGTGAAAAAGTGGTTTCGGGACATCCCTATGGCCACGCATTTGAAGCGACATCACCCCGGTGTTTCACTGACATGAGTGAAAACGAAGGCTGCTCAACGTTGCACAATCAGACCGGGCTAAAGCCATCACAAATGCTATCAGTGTGTTTATAGGTGCAGACATGAGGCCATATTCGGTTGTGCAAAACGAGGGCTTTAAACACATGCTGAAAGTGCTTGAGCCACGTTATGACATCCCGTCGCGCACCCACTGTTGATTTTATATATTTTAATTTAATAATTTAAAAGTGTTAATAAACAAAAAGACAAAACGTATGTTTATTTGTATTGTCTGTTTTTTTTTTTTTTTTTGCTGATCCGAAAAATGATCCGATCCGTGACTCTGATCCGAGAAACGATCCGAACCGTGAGTTTTTTGATCCGTTGCACCCCTAAACAGCTGGAAGTCAAATTTTTGCCAAAAACTTCGATTGCAACTATATATATATATATTAGGGGTGGCACGGTACATGAAAAAACATCCGAACCGTTCGGTTCGCTTGTCTCGGTTCGGTGCGCGTGTGCGTCGCGCGGTTTGCACGGTTCGACGCATGCGCAATGTAGCCTCGTGCCCGTGCTAATACAATGCTAAATCATAAATCAGACATATGTAGAATTACATTACAATGTCCAGCAATCGATTTATATAGTACACTGAGTTTACCTAGACATTTAATGAGATCTACTCCACTATATGTTGTTTTTTTCATGTGAATAAATAGGCTACATAGATCGACTGTTCCACGTAGCCTAATGGTCCAGTGGCAGAACTTGCCAAGCGTATCAAAGGTTCTGAGTTCTAATCTGCGCTCGTATATATTTTTTTCTTTATCAAAACCGATTATGTTTATCAGCGGTTGTATATCAAGCAGGGACCGATTTGTATGAATTTTGTTTTATTATTTAATCGGAACGAGTAGCCTTGAGTCTCCTCAATGGATTGAAGCGCGCGTCCGAGTGATGAATGTGCGGCCGCTGCGGTGTGTGCGCGAGCCACGAGAACACTGTATCAGCACCACTGATCGCAACTGCAACGAGCACTTTGATCACTTGATTAAAAAAACACATTTCAGCGCTAAATTGCTTCTTATTTAACAAACGAATGAAACAAATACTTTGCTAGTTAACTGGAAATGTTTTATTTATTTGTATTGGTACACCCGTGCTGCAAGATAATATCAACCCTGGCAAAAAATGGTGGGGACATGTCCCACCTATGATGACGAGACACGAGTATAAATTGACAAATAACGGTCCAACACAGCCCACGTAGCTCTACAGATGATGGACCTCCAGGGCCACTGAAAGTTTCCTCAGGGTGACTGCTCACTCATATTACTTCAGAATGGGAAATGAGAAGCTGCGTTTTGCAAACACACCCCATTTATGAAATAAATAAATAAATAAATAATTAGATAATTCAGCTATATATCATATGCTGAAGTAAATTTTTGGAGTGTTAAAGATTAAAAGAAAAAACAACAACATGAACCGTACAGAACCGAAAACCGTGACCCTAAAACCGTGATACGAACCGAACCGTGGGTTTTGTGAACCGTGCCACCCCTAATATATATATATATGAAGAGTTCAGATGCAAAAGCCTCTAAGTGCCATCTGAAATCTTCTTATAGAATGATCATTTTTATCAAGCTTGTATATTTAAGTTCAGTAATTTCACTTAAATGACAATTAATAGGTCATTTTCATTGCCATTTAAGTGGAATTACTGAATTTAAATATACGAGCTTGATAAAAAAAGATCATTCTAGAAGAAAATTTCAGATGGCACTTACAGTAGAGGCTTTTGCATCTGAACTCTTCATATATATATATATATATATATAATTATATAAAATAAAAAAGATGTGATTTAGTGACATCTATGGTCAGGACGAAAAGCATAATAGAGTGGTAAAATAGAAGATTAAAAAGACTATCTGTAAATAACTTTTAATGGGACATTACATGATTACATTTAATTTACCTATAAGAATAATAATGGATGGTTGAATATATATATATATATATATATATATATATATATATATATATATATATATATATATATATATATATATATACCTTGAATGAACTTTGAATGAACTGAAAAATTGCCTGATTACATGTAATTCCTGTAAGGTGTGTGTGTATATATTAGGGCCGCAACGACGCGTCGACGTCATCGATTACGTCGACTATGAAAATACGTCGAAATGCAAATCTAAAAAAAATAGATAAAATCTAATCGTTAGATTAGTCGACTAATCGAAGAAATAATCGATAGATTAATCGACAACAAAAATAATCGTTAGATGCAGCCCTAGTATATATACACACACACACACACACACACACACACACACCTTACAGGAATTACACATGATCAGGTAATTTTCAAAGTTTCAAAGTTCATTCAAAGTTCTTTACAATAATTTTTTTCATTATTTTTCCATTAAAATTACAAATATTTTTCACTCTTTTACTCTCACTGTCTCCCTCTTTCTTTCTGGCAAAGCGCAATCTGTGCTGTCAGCTGGGCAGCGGGACCCCTGCCTCAGTGAGAAACAGTGAAACTGAGACAGGCATTAATGTTTCAGCAGGCAGTCTGAAGCAAATGAATTCAAACAGAGAAGGTGAAGTCATATCCCCGCTGCGCTGGTCTTTACAAATCAAAATTGGAAAAGAACCTTTATAGCACCTCCTAGGAGGATGTCAGACTATTATTAGTTGATACGTTTCATCATATCATCATGGTGACCGTGTTCAACTTGCCTTTCAGGAAATATTTTGCACAATCAGCATTAGTGCTCGCAGCAAAGAGGCTGTCATGTAACAATCTGTCAATAAATCAACACGCCTGTGGCGCAGCCGACACGCAAGGTAAATTACAATGAGACTTAACGTCTCATCTCAGATTCTCATCTGAGCCAGGGTTTTCCCACAACACAGAAAAAGAAACAATTATGCTTAAATAGTCATTATTAGTTGGGTAATTCCTTCAGCTGTTTCTAACAATAACAGGCATCTGGAAAAACCTGCAATACCATGATGAATAATTGAGAGCGCTCATCGTTTTTCGGAATTCCCAGAGCCTCCGGTTCCTGTACAGTAGACCACCAGCTACATTAAGAGTGCTAAATGGGTTGTCAGCGCAAATAGAGGGCAAAGCTTAAAGGCAGCAATGAAATGGTGATAGTGCTTGTGCTCTGCTTGAGTCAGAGGTTAGGAGAGTCGACAGCTTTTGCAGCACAAACTCAGAGCTCCTTAGAACAACTTTAAGAGTTTGGTGAAAGTGAGCTTTGTATGTGCACACTGTAAGTTTAGGGCCATTTTAAAGGTATAGCGGAGGATTTTCCCGAATTTTAGAAAAGAACCGCCCTCTCCACTTTTTGAAAAAAAGCACATGCGCAACACTCAAGAGAGGGAACGCCTATTAAACGTGTGCATGAGAGAGCATGCACGAGCTAATCATAGCTTACATTAACTTTTACTAGCAGTGATTTTAAATGGATTTCTCCAAATAGCATGCCAAACTTTACCTGTCAAGTAGAAACTTCGCGACTGAGGCATCAGTGGGAAGCCCAACCTGTGTTTTGAGCGCACGCCATCGTGTGAATCGTGTGCACGAGCACGTACGACGGCCTTACGTAAACATATCACGAGAATGATTGACACTTAGGAGGACCAATAGTCTTGATGATCCACACGGAAAAAGAAAATCCTCCGCTATACCCTTAAGTGTTATGTGAGGTAAAATATGAATCACAATACACAACTTTGTCTTAAAAAAAAAAAAAAAAAAACCTTTTGCACCTTAAAGAGTAGGTCACCCAAAAAAAATATAATTTACTGACCCTCATATGTTGTTCTAAACCTGAATGACATTATTTCTTCTTTGAAACACAAAAAAAGATTTTATTTTTATTTTATTTTATTGAAAGTCAATGGGGTCCAATGTTGTTTTGGACCCCACTGAAATTAGGGACAAAAACAGATCATCAAAAAATCTTCTTTTGCATTGCACAGAATCTCTTAGTGATACTTAGTCAATCATTGTGAGATATTTTCACAGACATAATAATTATGCTTTTGTATTATTGTTTATTCCAGAAAGAGTCACTGAGAAATCATGACAGTAATTATTATAATTATTATAATTAAAAAAAATAAATCATCATTCAATGAATCACACTGAATAAGGATTATTCAGCCTTGAACATAAAGTACTGTTCAAAACGAGGGTGTGCGAGTTTGATCTGCAAAAACAAGCATTACATTTGAGTCCTCTTCAATTCATCTGTTGTGCTTCTGCTGTATTTTCATTATTTTTGCTGATCTCAAATGTATTCCATTTCCATCATCTATTCATTAATACAATCACGAATAAAAGAGCAGGACATTATCTGTTGTCAAAATCATCTTTTAATGTATTTGTGAGAGTTTCCTGATTACCTTGCACTATTAGTGCCTGCCTTATATAAAGATATGATTATCAGGTTTTGTCATTTATCTCATTTATACTTAAATTATGAATGGGCAGGGCCTTCAACTATTCTGCTGAATACCCAAGTCAGGAAATTGCAGTGATTACAAAAATAAAACCTATAATTTCAGGCACCGCAACACTGAAATTCATAGGGAGAAAAATCACAGCCTAATCAGCACCCTTCTATGGGTCAGCTGACGGCCATTTTCAGTTACAAGCAAAGAGCAAGTGTGCACAAGCTGGCAATAAAAGTAACCAAGGTAACGCTCCAAATCTTGCTTGAAAATTTGGTTAGTAAAACTGTTCAAATTCTGTTATGCCTCCAATCTATTGCAGGCTACAATGTTCCCACTTCAGCCTTTACGGAACAGAGTTATTATCTCAAAGAGGTCTTAACAATTCCTTACATTGTTATTCCAGATACTTACTCTAAATTTCCAAACTGTAAACTTAAAATATAATAATAAATTGTAAACAAAATATAATCTTAAAAACTGCTTTTGTTGTCCAGTATACACAATAAAAAGTGTAACTGTGCTGCTCTTAAGTAGCTATATAGAGAGAGATAGAGAGCACAAACGTGTGGAAAAGGATCTATTTGCAGCAGTCAATAAATGTATTAAACAAAATTTTAAATACAAAGAGGAACAGAACAACCGTAATATCACGACGAGAACCGACTAAGAAGCCTTAAATACACAGAACAAACCAATCAATGAAATGAACAACAGGTGTAACTGATAATCAAACAATGAATAACCAAGGTTACCAGCAGGGCTAAAAACATCCAAAACAGACACAAAACCCAGATAGTCCCTTACAGTAAGGGTACGTTTACACGACAACGATATGCTTAAAACAGAGAAGTTTTTCCTTTGAGTTTTCGACATACAGACTGTCAAAACGATTCCCATTCACACGGATCTGCGAAAATGACTAAAAACCCAGAAATCTGCAGCCAGGCCATTAAATGAAACACTATAGATTGAAAACGTAATGCGCATGTGCATGACGTTATCGTCTTCAGAGATTCGTGTTTTGTTGTTTACACGAAAAACTTTTTCAAAAACTTGCACTTTGAAACCCATTTTCAAAAGTTTGCGTTTCCAGGCACCCAAAGCGCCATTGTCGTGTAAATGAACGGCCGGAAAATACTGGAAAATGTATCACAGTATTCGCAAAACAAATTCACAGGAATAAAATCTCCATTCAAATATATATATATATATATATATATATATATATATATATATATATTATTTATTTTTTTATTTTTAAATCGCACGACCCCAGGCTTCTGAATGTTGGGGTATAGTAATGTCAGCATGTACTGCTGCACAGTATCTACAATATTTTTGTTTATAATATTAATGATTCACAGTGTGGATGAAACCAATCTGGAAAATGTCCATGGCCCAGAAAATGGCCCAAGATATTGCATAGAGCGTAATTGGATGCTAAAAAGTAAAAATACATCAGTGTTTAGAATGTTTAGATAGTGACCAACCAGTTGAGAACCACTGCAGCAGGTCTTGTTAGTGTTGTTATTTTGCTTTCAAACACATTTAGAAACAAGGCAAAATCATTTATTTATTCATCCAGTCTCACTGTTTCTAGCTAAAAGCAGTGTTGTCTCGAAGCTTAGTCTACATGCCATTTGTACGATTTACAGTGGCACAGTAGGCGCTTGCACAGTCACCATAGAGATATATCTGGTATCATAGCAATTCTGTAGCAGCCATCTTTGATCTACCACTCCAAATTGCCATGGTACAGTGGCCTGATCTTCTCATTCTAATTCTATGCGCTTCTCAATGAAACTGCAGTGTTTACTCAAGCACTTACGGAATATATTGCGAACCATATGAAGTGAAACGTAGGTAAAACATCCCTTGCTTGCATTCCTGAAAACCATATTTTAATCTAATCATAATTAGCATTTTTTTATTGACAGAATATTAATAACCTGAAATAATGGCAGATGTTCAGATGCTACAAATAAACGACTTCCATCTTCAAAGCTGTTAAAATAAATGTAGGTGCTTTTCTTTAGGATAAAGATCCCTTGGGCTGCTCGAAGCGCGTCAAGGGTTATAGCAAGAGCACTGTGTAAACGCAATTAATCATGCATAACATTAAGGACACAGTCACTCATGTAACATGTTACATGCTATTCACACTGCAAAGATGCTTGAAAATTGGAAACCTCAACTTCACCATTTTGTGAATTAATATTAATGAGTTAAAATAGAAAGAAACAAATAGCTGCAATGCCTCAAGAGGACAAATGTTACTGTGACTATATCAAAATATATATATTTTTTTTTTTACTGACAAAGTAAACCAGTAATCTTAATGGTTTTCATAAACAAGTGCTCGTAAAAACTATCCTCAAGTGAGTCTTTTGTCTTGTAAGCTGCGTATTGGCTACTTGTCATATGTGCAGGGGAAAACAACAAAGCTTTCCATATTCCCACACAGTGAATCAATTTAGTCACAAAACTGCATGCATTTTAGTGGCACAAAATAAAATTTCTGTGAATATTTTGGAATTTTGCAAAGCCTACACTATACTAAAGGAATAACTGTCCACTCCAACGGGGTTAGGGCAATTTTCCTGAGAATAGCTTAAAAAAATAAAAATACGCACTCCTTATTAAAACAAAAAACAAAAACACGCAATCCTCGATCTAAATAGCAGCATTAGGTCAAGAGCAGATTCTGTGTTTCTTTTTCTCCACCTTCCTTCTCTTTGCCATGCAGCTACACAGATACTAAAGCAGTTCTCCAGTAGAATATGTGCAGTTATACTTGAATGAGCTCAGGGTCAAATGGTAATGATTTTATGAAATAATTTCCATAATCCATAACGTCATTTTTTTTATGGAAAAACTATAGCACAGCCTACACTGAATGATATCACTTCCAATGCATGTTGGGTATTCTCATTCAAATTTCATCTTAAAGCAATAGTGTTTAATTTCTGTGTCATTAGCATCACCAAATAGGATTGTAAAATGTTTCGAACAGGCTTCCCAGAATGTTTTCCCATATGCCATTGAGACAAACAGATCGTCGTCTGTTCATTATACAGCGGTATGTCTGATCATGAAAGCGATGACAAGATGGATTATTACATAAACAGAACTTTGTTGCCATGGGTTTATATTTTTAAATATAATCATATAGTCTGCAAAATGTGTCAACTCTGACTACACAAAGTCTGCAGAATGGCTCTGTCTTTCAGCAACTGACATTGACTCATCCAGACTGCAAATTGGGCCAAAAAATCTGGGCAAAAGTTTTGTTGTGTATGCCAACAAAACAAAGGGACACAGTGTTCACATCTTTTGTGGAAATCAACCTATTAATGACCTGCCTATAGTTGTCTCTGCAAGTTTTCTTTTAAAATTTTATATAAAAAAAGAACACACTTTTAAAATTATGGAGATATTCAGCTCACAAACTGAGCTTCAAAAACCATCCAGTAAGCTTTAAACATCCTGCAGGCTCACACAGCAGTAGAACATAAAATGAAACACATCAAGATGTGTTTAAATAAAACATTTTAACCTTTAAGCTTGCAATCCCGTCAAACTAGATGCTCAATCTAATCTGTGAATCCTGCGGCAATTCTTGGGAAAATGCAGGATCTGAACATCCCCGTTTCAGAGAAGAGTTTTAAATTAGCCAATGTCATGCTGACTGAAGGTACAGGCAGACCATGATCAATACACTTTTCTCATTGTTTCACATGTGGTCCTGCCAATGCCAATAATCCAATTACAGGCTGCAGTCACAGATACACTTTGACAAAGGAAAATAGCCAGAGAGAAACTGAGTGGGAGTGAGTGTCACACTAACTTAACTCGCATATGGGCTTTGACAGAGTCCGATTAATTAACACCTCGGCTTCATCACAGGTCTGTTAATGTAGAATCGATATGTCCTTCCGAACTTAAACTCAAAATGTCTTTAAAGATTCAACAATGGCTGAATGACCATTTCTTTAAAGGAAACATGCAAAATGCATATGCAGCATTTAGAGTCCCAGGGAAATCAATGTCTTGACAGCAAGGATTCAAATCCTTTGTAAGTCAGCAGAGTTCTGTGATTCAGTGTTTTGTGAGAGATTGCTGAATACTCCAATCATGTGAAAGCAACCTGAGCAAAGAAGATGCTATTCAGCAGCGAAAAATGAGAACAAGATCTTTAAAAACATGAATAAAATCTCAATTACTCACACTGTTCATGCCAGTTTGGGACTGATCTCCCTCAAGATGGTCTATAATACTATGGAGTAAGCGATCAATTAGCATTTCCATTGTTACTGAGCAGTGATGTTAAAAGCAGACAGGAGAAAAAAAAAAAACTTTTAACACTTCAGATCGTCATCGTTTGGCTATATACACTCACCTAAAGGATTATTAGGAACACCCGTTCAATTTCTCATTAATGCAATTATCTAATCAACCAATCACATGGCAGTTGCTTCAATGCATTTAGGGGTGTGGTCCTGGTCAAGACAATCTCCTGAACTCCAAACTGAATGTCAGAATGGGAAAGAAAGGTGATTTAAGCAATTTTGAGCGTGGCATGGTTGTTGGTGCCAGACGGGCCGGTCTGAGTATTTCACAATCTGCTCAGTTACTGGGATTTTCACGCACAACCATTTCTAGGGTTTACAAAGAATGGTGTGAAAAGGGAAAAACATCCAGTATGCGGCAGTCCTGTGGGCGAAAATGCCTTGTTGATGCTAGAGGTCAGAGGAGAATGGGCCGACTGATTCAAACTGATAGAAGAGCTTTGACTTTGATTTCAGCTTTGACTGAAATAACCACTCGTTACAACCGAGGTATGCAGCAAAGCATTTGTGAAGCCACAACACGCACAACCTTGAGGCGGATGGGCTACAACAGCAGAAGACCCCACCGGGTACCACTCATCTCCACTACAAATAGGAAAAAGAGGCTACAATTTGCACGAGCTCACCAAAATTGGACAGTTGAAGACTGGAAAAATGTTGCCTGGTCTGATGAGTCTCGATTTCTGTTGAGACATTCAGATGGTAGAGTCAGAATTTGGCGTAAACAGAATGAGAACATGGATCCACCATGCCTTGTTACCACTGTGCAGGCTGGTGGTGGTGGTGTAATGGTCTGGGGAATGTTTTCTTGGCACACTTTAGGCCCCTTAGTGCCAATTGGGCATCGTTTAAATGCCACGGCCTACCTGAGCATTGTTTCTGACCATGTCCATCCCTTTATGACCACCATGTACCCATCCTCTGATGGCTACTTCCAGCAGGATAATGCACCATGTCACAAAGCTTGAATCATTTCAAATTGGTTTCTTGAACATGACAATGAGTTTACTGTACTAAAATGGCCCCCACAGTCACCAGATCTCAACCCAATAGAGCATCTTTGGGATGTGGTGGAACGGGAGCTTCGGGCCCTGGATGTGCATCCCACAAATCTCCATCAACTGCAAGATGCTATCCTATCAATATGGGCCAACATTTCTAAAGAATGCTTTCAGCACCTTGTTGAATCAATGCCACGTAGAATTAAGGCAGTTCTGAAGGCGAAAGGGGGTCAAACACAGTATTAGTATGGTGTTCCTAATAATCCTTTAGGTGAGTGTACATTACATTGCTTACAGTGCACATGTATGCAGTCATATTATTATTTTGCGTAGTACTTAGGTGGTGTGCAATGCCTGGTTGTGTATTGCATTTTAAGTTTAAGAAATGCAATGAGTCACAAGCAGCATGGCAGAATGCATCAATTTTCTTTCACCACTACTTGTGAAGTGATATTTTGATGTACACCTGTTCCCTATGCTGTCTGCAGTGCCCTTCAGAGTGATGTGTTTTGAATTCTTATGATAGCCATATCCACAGTATGCCTGTGAAGCCCATTCGCAGGGCACTATTGGATGATTGGCACATACACACATGGAATACATTATAAAGTACAGGGGCTTTGTCAGGTTGTTAATTTGTGTGTTTTGTTCAACCAAAAAAAAAAAAAAATGTAATTAACTTATCAGACATAAAAAAATATATAAAATAAAAGTACAGCGGCTGGTTGCACCGATTTTTAAGTAATATCTTATGTTTTTTTTGTTTGTATCAAGTGTTTATTCATGGCTCCTTTTTCATTTATTTTCAAATAAAGTTTCTGAATGTTATTTACATATAAAACACCCATGTTATAGCAGCTGTGTTATTCATGACTAAGTAGTATCATTTAATGGAAACTTATTTTTACTGTTAGTTATTTGAGGCAAAAGAAGTTAGAATGAAGGGTAAACTTAAATTCAACGCATTTAAACAACTTCTGCTGCTCGAACATTTGGATCATTGAGGGTAAATCGTCAAATGCGCAAACCTTTACGGAGAGCTTACGACCTACTAGCAATGTTCTGCCTTGAGAACAAATGGTGCAACCTAATAAAGTACAGAGTTAGTTACAAACGAGCTAGTAGTTACTAAGACTGTGTTCGAAATGGCATACTATCATACTACTCTTACTATTTCGGCAGTATCCAGTATGCATACTGTGAGTAGTATGCAAATTTTCTGTATGCATGGAATACCCGAATGACCTACTATTTGCCAACATCTGCTAAATGCAACTCAAAAACACTAAAATCTGTATTCAGTATGGCATACTACCATAAAACTCCTACTATATTGCAGTATGCATTGTGCTTACTATGAATAGTATGAGAATTTTCTGTATGCATGGAATTCCAGGATTACCTACTACATTTGCTGAAATCTGATGTATGCATCTGAGGACACTGTCTGCATGGGATACAGTTTCCCACAGTGCAACACGCTGCACGTGATGTTTCATCCTTGTAAAGAGTGCGGTGTGAGTAAACTGGAGGTGGGGAATAATTACACTGTAAGAAAATATATGATCAATAAGCTATGAAAACATATGTTTTTACATTGCTTTAACTCATCAAAATAAGTTTTTTTTTATAAGATCAACAAATTTGTTTTAACCAGTTTAATGTAATTTAAGTTTAAATTACTTAACATCCAAGTTGTTTGTACTTAATTTAAGGCGGCAACTTTTTTTTTTATAGTGTATAGTATAGTAGGCAGTAGTGATGTTACATTTGACACTGAAGCTTCAAACTGCGGATCGAGTACGCAGCGCAATTTCTCATGAAGCCTTGTGCCGGAGCGTGTATTGTTTTCAGAGAAATACGTGATCAACGAAAAACAAAGCCTCACTTTCTTTCCAGTCACGTGGGTGCTTCACTTTGCGTGTCGGAATGTTTGAACCCAGACCACTACTCTACAGGTTTTTTGGAAGTTTAAGTCCATTACTAACATTTTTTTATTTTTTTTTATAAATAAAATAAGCCTATAATCTGTTACATGATCATATATTCTGACATATAAACAGCATAGAAACCATGAAATAATATAATTGTTACATTAAATTTATTGCCACACTTTAATATGTGAATTATATTATCAGAAAACTTAACATTTAGCATTGTCAGGCTTTTATTTGTGCTTAAAGGGATACTTCAGGATTTGTATTAGTAGAAAACCTGTAGTATTTTCGAATTACGTGCTTTCCAACCTCATATCCCCCTGAGACGAGAGATTTATGTATTTTTTGGCTGGAAAAAATCTTACGATGACGCAAAAATCGTCATTTTGCCTTATCGGAGGATTTTTTGGACAGAGGCTAAAGACCACAGCCAGTAGTAGGGGCTGTCCCGCATGTTTTCAAACCGCCCATAGAGGGTGGGATCTCACTCACAGAATGTACAGTGTCAGCCATCTTTTTCTGGAAGCTAAGCTAGCAGGCTCTTGTTCTGTGGAGAAAGCTGAGTAGTAGGAGAAAGGTGAGTAGTGGGGGTTACCATCCTCTTTTTCCCGGACACGTCCGGCCGTCGAGATTCGTCCAAAATGTCCGGGATTCGGCTTTTGCTCTCTGCAGTTGCCATTCATTATTTACATGCACACCTTTTGTTTCAGTCTAACTGAATTCATTCCGATTGGTGAATCTGAATGTAGTGTTTACATAAACGCTAAACAAGTGATTGGTTGATGTGCGTTTTAACATTGCTAAGAAAATTCCCGCTCCTCCATGAGAGATATGATACCGGTGCGTCTCACACGCTCATCAGTAATCACGCCACCGGCCTTGCGCCGTTCTCCCACGGCCCTCAGTCTCGTCCTGCACGCCACAGTAAACATAATGAATGGCGACTGTAGAATGCAAAAAACGAATCCCGGACATTTTGGGCGATCTCGAAATCGCAGGCAGACTCGTCACGGAGACTCACTAGTAGCCTAGCCTTGTAACTGCGTGCTCTCTTACCAGTAGGCGTGGCTTGGGAGTGGCCTCCTAGGGCAGCGAAGCAAGTGCATTCTGGGAGTTGTTGTCTTTCATCCACATAAGCCAAAAATACATTTTCTGGCTTTTCTCAGTCTAGAAAGCTCCAAATTCAAAAATAATTTCACATTTCTTCTAGCCTGGCTAACGTCAGACCTCTTCTCATTGAGACGTGGTCTGGGAACCACATGTTCATTTTCTCGTATTTGAGGTGTGGTTTACGAATGCCCAGAGCCGTTTATTGGGCGCTACGAATGTCTATCAAATGCGCCTGTACGTAGCTCACAGCCAATCGTTTCAATTATACCAGATGACGTATGTAGAGCGACAGAAATTCGACGAGGAAGAAGACGAAATAAACTTGCGTTCTAAACTACTTAGAACACTATCTAAGGCTGCATCGAAAGGCAACTTCGCGTCTGATGCCATGTTGGATCCATAGATATAAACAAACCGTCGTCATCGTCTTGCTGCTCCCTCCCCGTTCTGTGATTGGTTCCCTTTTTGAGGGGGAAATCTGGTCCATGGTGTCCAGGCTGCCTAGCAGCGTGAATAAAATCACACTGCGCGCAAGGCAGCATGGGGAAACCCAGGCTACATTTCTTTTACATAAATGACCCATTTTAAATACACATTCATCTTTCCAGAGGTGAAGTATCCCTTCAATGGATAAAACAACGTCGTTGCGCACTTGGGTTTATGGCTGCTATAAATTTGGTTGCTATCTGCCATAAGATGGCGCTGTTTTTGACACTCTTGATGCTTCAAATCTTTTCCCGAAACATTCGGGGGAAAGCCTCAGTGCTTCATGAGGCTTAATTTGCCCATCCCTAGAAGGCAGTATGCAATGTACTGAGCAGTATGCAGTATAGTGTGCCATCACGAATACAGCCTAACGCCGGTTTCACACCGCAAGCGTCTGCGGCGCGTGAGCAGCGCGTATTTTTTTCGGCGTCCATGTTATTCAATGAGTGCATTCACACCGCACGCAGAAGCGGCGCTGCAGCGCGTAGCAGGAGCAGAGCAGAAGCAGCAGTGCCGCGATAGTTTCGGCGCCCAGTCTATTTTTAACGCGCCGCTTACGCTGAATTAAAGTGACAATGCATTGATCATGGCCAAAATACACCGCAGTTTTACCCAAAAAGCGCATTGATGATATCTATTGTGTTTTAAACAGTCAATCAAATGACCAAAAACTATTTAAAAAGAAAACAAATGTCCAAAAACATTGAAATTATTAATAAAATAAGCTTCTTGACAAGTATTTTATCTTAAATGTATTTGAAAACGAAATAAAGCAATGCCAACTTATCCATTATAGAGTAGCCTACTCTGTCTGTACAAAACCCGCAGTTCAGGCGCGCGTGACAAACGCTGCCAGTGTGAAAGCAAAACGCGCGTGTCCTGCTCCTGCTCACCATATGCACTGCTCCTGCGCTGCTTACGCTCTGCTAATGCATGCAGTGTGAAACCGGCCTAAGCCTTGCCTTAAAGCTGCAGTCGGCAAGATTTTTTTGATCATATTCACTGAAACTGACACTATGATCTGACAGAACAACATAAATCAGCCGGTTTTAGAAAAAAAAACACGCTTCTACCTCCACCTGGGGCCTGTTATTTGTTTTGCAAAAATCCACCGCTCTTGGTTCTTCTGGTCCAATCAGCGCAGGGCTGTGTGAGATCTGACTGTCAATCACAGTTCGTACACACGCCACAGATCCCCCTCCCTCCCATCTCGCGCATGTTACAATATCACATGCACACGCCTGAAGTTCGCAGGTGTGTTGGATTGTACGAAGCATGATGGCGGAGAGAAAATCTACTAACAAGCTTCCAATTCCTCGGTTAACAACCAGAGCTAGGAGGTCCAAAACAACCAAGGAAAAGAAAATGAGATGCTGAAGAGACGGGCGCGTTCACAGAAAATCTGGAGCACACGCACTGACAAGCACAAACTCAATGGGAGGGTGCTCGTGGGGGAGGGGCATGAGAGTTGTAAACATTCAAAATTTTAGCTAAGTCCCCTCAATCTGCCAGACTTGCCGACTGCAGCTTTAATTTAAGAAAGAACTTACAAATGGCTGGTGCAACCCTACCCAGTTGTACAGTCATACTATTGGAAATCTACTTTCCTGCAGAGTTTAGCTCCAACCCTGCTCTACACACCTGCCGGCAAATTTCAAGTCATCTCAACAGGCTTTGATTAGCTGCTTCAGGTGCATTTGATTAGAGCTGGTATTAAACTCTGCAGGATGGTCGATCTCCAGTAGTAGGATTTGGCATGGCTGGTATAGTTGGACACTCATTAAAGTATTACCTTTAACACAATGTTCTTCAAAGAACATGCAAAGACATTCTTTGCCAATTAATATAAAGGTGCTTGTAAAGCAGATCAGATGCTAGTCTCACAGTCTCTCAATTAAATCATGAAAGCACACAGACCATAATTCCTTTAGGTTAGACAAAGAACTCTCAACTTGATGCTGAGGGAATAAAATTGGTTATCATTCAGATCTTTGACCTCTTTTTTTTTTACCCTAAATGTCACTGGTAAAACCATAAATATTTAAATATTTTTAATCTATATTTCTGTCAATCAGTTCATATTTGATTTTTATTTAAAATAATGCATTTAATAAATAATAATAATAATAATAATAAAAACACACAATGAAGACAATGTATAAATATACAATTTTAGGGTCAGTATCAAAGACTCAACATACTGTTTTTAACATTGACAATAATGAGAAATATTTCTTTAGCACCAAATCAGCATATTATGATTTCTGAATAAGTTTTATTTTTTTTAAATAATATATTAAAATATATAACAGTTATTTAAATAAATGTAATAATATTTGGCAATATTACTGTTTTTACTAAATGTTTATTTTAATCATACTGCATTGGAGGTACATTTTAAATAATGAGAAATTAGTTGCTAATTGCTGGTGTGTAGTCTAGTCATTTCCTTATTGAAGACATTTTCTTTTTTGTACAATCTTTCTAAATCAATCCGAATATTACTTTTTTAGTCATTAGGTCTCATTATGGCAACAGAAACATTATGTGCTTAAATTCAGCAGAAGTCTTTGATCAGCAGGCAGACAATTTTTCTTTGTCCATTACGTATTTTTTAAGTATGATATGATTATAGGGGACTATTTGGTTCACTCCACCCCAACACTTTAGTCAACAGCATTCCTGAAAAAAATCAAATAAAATGCTGAGTAGGAGAGTTCTGCACAAAGAGCCGATCAGGTAAATGAGCTACAGGCTGACCGTGTGGGTGTCACTACTCAACAGATGGAACGTTTGATTGAGAGGCTGCAATTATTCAGAGAGAAAAGCAATATGCACAGCCCAGGTAATATTATAAGCCGTTCCATAAAACCACCCATACTGCTGTACAAAAGTGTCCTCAAGCTGATGAAATCACACTGTTGTTGTTATACATTTTGCTATTTGTTGTCTTCCAAAGGCCATTTGTGAATGATGCATGGGTCTTACATCACCTAGTGCCATTCAAACTTCAAAGCTCTTCTTCTTTTCTGTATACCAAATTACTGTTCTGCACCAACACTGTATAGATTGCATCTGGCTCGTCCTTTATGCTAGATATTTCACATGAATCTTATACTAGAAATATTACACAACACAACAATTAGCCTAAGACTCCCATATTCAGGAACTTGCTGTGTTCTTCTTGTTGCAGTCAATCACCCTGACCTACAACTCAAAACCAATACTTACTGCCCACTATAATTAACCACATATGGGTATGCAAATGCATCTCCCGCAATGTGCAAGTGGATTGTTAATGCAGTAAAACACCAGTGCTGATTCCCTTGCTTTTGCTCTTGTTCTTGTTCTTATAGTATGAAGGTAAATGATTCCATAAAGAATTGCATGTGCAGGGTAAGATTTGTGGAAGTGTACATAAGATTGTAAGCGCAAGTTAAAATGTAAGTTTGTAAAGGTGTAAACTGCGATTCAAGCGCAAGAAAAAAAATATTTGCAGCATTTTACTGTTATTCATAAGTGTAATTCATGTATTGTGAAACTGCAGCTTCATGCTAATGCAAAATAAATAAATGTATTCTTCTTACTTCCTATTTTCCGGCACGTTTTCTTTTTTTGCTCCAAAATACGGCCAAAAGCATTGCAAGCCTGAGAACAGAGATTTGCAAGCGAAACTGACTGAACCAATCTGTATGTGTAAAAAGAAACTGTTGTAAATGTCTAAACGACTTGTGTGTGCGTACTTTTAACGCACGCATATAGGTCTGTGCAGTGTGACATATGTTGCACGTGCTACAGGAAAAAATTGGTCTGAGCGATGAATACATTTTCCACAGTAGCATACGTGCGAAACAGGTTTGCATGTGTGAGACAGAGCCGCTTGTTTGTGTGAAGTGTATTGTACCTGAAAAACGATTTGTTTAATTCATATTTTGTTATATTGTATTTGTCCTATTGTTTGTAATTTGCTCTTTTTTTCTTATTTTTAATAAAAGAAATGAGATAAAATAACATCATGATATATATCGTTTTCATGAAATAAAATGTATCATGACGTGAAATAAGAATGCTCTCATATCGCACATCCTTACGAGGAAGGAATACACATTTACCTTTACATACCTATACAACTATGGTGAGTATGTGCATTGTGCATTAAGTTATTACCAAGGATTACAATTATCCCTGATCTCCCCTATTCTGAGGATAACCATTGTTCGCTGATGCCAGTTAATTCATTTTAGTGTGTCCTCGCAATCTACTAAAAGCATATTTATGCTCCACAGCGGTGTCTTTAAAAATATGTTAAGAAATATAATAATAAATGCATCTCAACCACAGTGAAGCATGGAGGAAGAGCTATGATTGTGTGTGAGGAGCCTTTTTAGCTGCTGGTATGGGGAGCTACTTCACTGTGAAAAGTCATTTAATGATTTGGAGTACAGGAGAATATTGCAGAATGGCTTGCTTCCCATCAGTGAAAAGTTGTTATCTCAGGGAGTGATGATCAGATGTTATTTTTCAACAAGACAATGCTCCTGCCCAAGTTTCAAAGACAACCAAGTGGCTTGAGAACAAGTCCATCAGGCTCATGTTTTGGCCTGGTCAGAGTCCAGATTTGAACCCTATAGCGAATATTGGGTTTCACATTAAACTCATTAATGAAACAACTACTCATGAACTCTTTGAAGCCAATAAAATTGAGTGGAACACTGACTCTTCTTCCTGTAAAATCTGTCTGCAAGTTGAGGAAGGCTATTACATGCCAAGTTATCTACAGTTTTTGTGCAATTCTTGCTAATTTCCTGACCAGTGATTTGTGATGGTTATGATCATTAAAAAGATCATTAAAAGACCACTAAACATTTTCCATCCTGCAGATTTAACCGTTCACAAATTAGTTGCAAATAGTTTAAAAAGACGAGTTACCGATTTGAATATGTCTAAAACACTGCTCTGCCTATACATCAACATAAAGAATTTATGTCATATTGAAAAATGGACATTATGACTGAAATATGCCCAAATGAATCAGAATCAAATTGGGAATTCAACATTGATACCCAGCCCTACTTACCAATATAAATAACGTCCTAACAGGCCCTTTAGTGCAAGTAATTGATTTTATATCCAACTGGTCATTCAGTAACAGTAAATATACTGCGCTTTGTGGTCATTTTAAAATGTTTGGTGGTTAAATAAACATTACTGTAACTTGATGCCTGGTAATTGCAGCCAATTACATTAGGAGAATGTGATCCTTTGTGATGCAATATTAAGCAAACCAATTGCTCAAGAGCTTGAGGCCATGAGGACCACCAATATTGAAGATTGGGTTGTCAAAAGACCTTTGAAGTCAGTTTGTTCTAGCTAATGCCCAAAGGCTTATTTGAACATTCTTCAAACATTCCCCAGCATCAGTACAAAAACCTGACAGCAACTTTCTGTTGGCCTCTGGGCTATATGGGGAAAAGATCCGTTCTTTATTTTGATTAAGACCTTCATAACAGAATTCCCTAAAGAAGCGGGTTTGTTTTGCCGTTCTGTTCTTGGGAACAGTACTGTGTATACCTCTTTGTAGATGGTGTGTTTTGAAGTCATGTCATTTGACAGCTGTGTTAAAAAAAAAAAAAAAAAAAAAACTTGTAATGCTGTAACTTACAAAAGCTCAACATGTATGACGTCCATGGCCTTCCACTCTTAATGATTATAATTACCATAAAAGGTCTTAAAGGCGAATTTATAGATACAAGCACTGAACGAAACATGCTTTTTGGTCAACTGCAGGGTCCTGTATGATGGCCCTAGAGACTAGAGAGCAAAACATTGTGCATTATAGCAAAATGACAAAATGGCATTTCTTGGAGAGACAATCAAATACTTATCACACCTCAACACATTATATCACAACAAAACACTGCATTTAAAGTTGCTAACAACAAAAGTGCTCTGGACTACAGGGAGTTGAATGTGAGAAACAATTCATGCCTTTGTTGTGGTAATGTTTTGTTTGCTTTGCTTATGCCATTGCATCAAGGTTAAAGACATGACTCTGAATATAGTGAAAATAATAAAGCATGGAATTCTGGCTTAATATAAATGCTTAAGCTTCCCTTTTCATACATCAGTTAAATACACTATAAGCTATTAAAGGGGTCATGAACTGCATTGTTTTATATAAGTTATGTTTCCTGTGGTGCACTTATAATGCAAGTATGATTTTTACATAAAAAAAACTATCATAATTTAGAAATAAAAGGCATTTTTCCTACCCTGGTTTTAGCCCTCCGTTTTGAACACTTTGTTTTAAGGGGCGTGTCTGCTGTGAGACCACTGCTGTGATTGGCTAACATCTTTGCATTTGAAATGGCTAGTAGTACATGTGGAACTCTCTCAAAAACTTTTAGCACATTTTTTACTGTAACAGCTCTCAAGGTTAACTAATCGTGAAAAGTGTAGATTATAGCATTGTATTTAGATTTATGGCATTAATGATTATATTCAGATCGTGCCATCGTGGCAAGAAATGTTGCAGTGATGAGCATTGTAGCCGATCACAGACATGTTGAGTGCATGAATGCAGCGATCTCGTTGATTGTAACTCGATTTCTGCACACTAATGAATGCTTGAACAGTCCAAACACAATGTAAAGAGAGATTACGGGAGTTTTGGCGCGAGTACAGAACAGTCACTGATAAACTTGCGCTGTTTGATTGCCAGCTCCAGCGATTGCAAAGGAAGCGTTCTTTGATCGCTTTCTATGTATAATTTAATCACAGTTAAAATAACAGATTATTTTCATCCTACTAGGAGACAAAATGTGAAGTTGAGCGTTTAGTCATTGGTTCGATTCACTGACACATATACAAAGAACATCTGACTGTACATGAATCATTACATATCAGAAATCACTGGTCACAGATCAGGCATTAGAATTAACACGGTTACTTGCATGTTTTGGCATTAGTCGAGTCCATATCGTAAAAGTCTTTACGCGTAATAAGCGGGATAATGTACATCCAGCCGGTTGTTATCTGAGAATAAACCCCCGACAGGGTGATGAGGACCCCGATGCTTCGCTTTGCTTTATTTTTTATTCTCAGATAACAACCAGCTGGATGTACATTATCCCTTATGTATGATTACATGTCAAAAGCCGGAAAAATTGATTTCTCAGTTCACGACCCTTTTAACACAAAATTGATAACCACATTGAAGGCCCTTGTAGAGCGAATTTTTATTGTCATCAGATTGCAAATGGTGTAATTTATCTGTAGCAAACCCATTTAAAAATTCAACTAAGGCAACTGCATCAAAGTGCAGATACTTGTGAATACCTTCTACAAGTGTCACTACTTGTAGAGGGTATTTACCAAAAGTTATATATATTGTGTTTTGGATGCCAGTCACAAGATGCTTTTGTGACTAGGTCCACCAGCTAAATCAGCTCCAAATCAGTACACAAGTCTAAAAAACATGCAATGGAAATTAATTCTGGTCTTTTTGTCAAGGATGCCAGTGGGTAGAAATTACCACCTGCTGTTAAAATACTTGCCATCTCTTGCCAGACTGCTGGCTAAACTAATCAAACTGTCACAAATTTCGCTTTACCCAAAATCATTTCATCCTTATTTTATTATAATCCCACCAGAAACCAGAACATAAATGAGTCCTTTTGAATTGAATGGCACCACTGATTAATGTTGCATGCCACAGTCACCATAGTCCAGCTGGCTCTGCTGCAGAAAACCTCACTTAAACTCCCCATGATGCCCGGCAGCATTAAGTTCATTATCTCTTCAGCCCTTTATAACTGGCACAGTCCCAGCAGACATCTGAGAAGCTTCCTCCTGCCTCTCTGCATGCTCACTAAATAGCCAGCCATGTTATAGTCACGTTGACTGGATGCCCCAAAAGAGGTAGATCGATACTAGTCACCCTTGTCCCACTAAATGTCCTTCGATCAATACAAACCGTTTCATTACAAATGTTTCTGGGCTTGAAGAGATCCGCGGCACAGGGGAAGTGGTTACGCCGTAATGTGTTGCGGCTTTATTGAATTAATCTCAATGTCACTCAGCATCATTCTGCCGTGCTATAGAAATATATTTATTGTATGATTGAGTCTTGCAGGCATTTGTGGTACGCTAAAAGAGACATGGATATAAGTATGCTGTTTTTAAATCTTTCATATTTTTATAACTTACAGTGTGATGCAAACATGTAACCTTTTATCTTAAAAAAAATAGCATTTAAGTGTTAACATACAGCGCTGTGAAAAAGTTATGTCTTTACACCCAGTTTTGTCATATTTACTGGAATGTTATTTGGATAGTATTTATGAGTGAACCCTAACCCTAACCAAAACAAAAAAAAAAGCTACACTTTTTCACAGCTCTGTATTTAAAAAAAAAATTATGTACAGTATGTATATATTTTTGAGAACCCATAGTCCTTCAAGTCCATAAAAAAAAAAAATGCAATGATGCAAAACTGAATTTTCAGCAGCCATTACTCCAGTAGTCACAAGACATATTGTGGAAACCAAAGTTCAAAAGAACATTTATTAAAAATAGACATGAATGTCATAAATGTATTTACGGTCAATTTTGATCAATTTAAATCTCAATGACCCCAAGGGTTTAAACAGTATGCATATATACACAGAGTAAATTTAAGAGATACAGTGCTGTCAAAAAAGCTGTTTTCCTGTGGGAAACAAAAGGAAACGAAATGCATGATGATCACTAGTTGTCAAGTAAGTTAAATTTTGTTTGGGATTTGAACCCATGCCCCCAAACCAGCTGAAAAAAATAACACCAGACAAACACATCTTATACATATTTTCATATGCATATATATAAAAATATTAGCCTGGTTAAAACCAGACCATTCTCAGTAGTAACTGAGTTATGGTCTGGCAAAGCTTCATTAATAACTCATTTCCAAAGGAGCGTCACCAACGGACGTCGCTCAAATGCCTCTGGGTGCAATTGGATAGACCTAAAACCAATCAGAGCGATCGTCATCGTGTAAAGCCATATGCTGCGTCCCAATTCCCAATCCCAATGGTATTTACTGTTGAATGTGTAGCAAAAAAGTAGGCAAGCTTTGGGACATACTATTTCATCATCTTTATCGGACGGATCTGTCGCGTGCATCCTGTCAGGTAAACTGCCCTGTCAATCATCTTGTCACAGCTAAAATCCTCTATTAAAGGAGTCATAATGTTGTTTTAACTTTGGTACCCAATGCTCTATTATAGTCTTTCAGGCACTTCTAAAAAAGAAAAGTGGAAAAAAAATCAACACAGAGCCCCTCAGACCCTTATTTCTAAAGGCATTATTGTCTCGCGAGATCTGATGCGATGTTTTGGCTGTCGTGGACGGTCATTATAATAATGCAAATGAGGGGCGCGTTGATTGGTTGCAGGAAGGAGGGGGGTTGACACCGCAGGTAACTTTCAGCATCATTACAAACTGACATGGCGCAAGTTGTCAATGAACCCGACCCGACCCGGCCGCGACATATGGGATTCAACCGTACATGTTTGAGCCGGACTCTGAACCAGAGCTGGAAAGGGAAGATGTAGAGTTGTTGGATGCACGTCTACATCAAGATGTCTCTGAATGGTAAAGACAATCATTTTGACTGAGACATACATTAACATCAGTTCGAGCAAAAACGTGTGTTGCTATTTTCTCCCACATAAATTTACCTTTTATTTAATGTAGATTACATTAACGGAGATGTAGTTTTTTTTTTTTTATCAGCTTACAGTGGTTTTGAGATTTTTACTATCATGTGGTGTTTTTGCCTTGTTTCACGTTGTGGTTATTTAGACATTCAATATGTTTCTTCTTTAGACATGCAACGTGATGTTATACTTGCATTTAAACAGTTTTAGCCACTGAGCATGGACTCCTGTACCGTCACTACTGTAGCTGCTAGTGTAAAACAAAGTGGAAAGATGTGGCTAGCATTCGTAGAGTCCATTCCCCGTGTTTACCTCGAAGGTAACGTTACATACAATAGCCGCATTAGCAGTTAGCTGCTATTTGTTAACCACAGTAGAGCAATAAAAACACAGTCTTACCTTTTCAATTTCTGGCAAGTCCCTGATGGTTGGGATGGCACCTTTTCCCAAACGGAGCTTCGAGGCCAAGTTCGCCTGATATTGCCCCAAATTTGTAAATGATTCCGGTGTAAAATGTTTAGCACACACACCTAACGATACGCCACTTGAAAGAGTTGTTGGGACAGCGTCATTAAAAATGAATTTCCTCCACTGTTCCCTGATAGTTTTGTCCGTTTTTGGTAGATAAAACACATTTGCATGTTGTTTGTGGCAGTCACCCACAGAGCATCTCAAGTGTAGGCTACACTCGGTTTCTCCATCTTTCTCGAGTCGACTAAACTGAATCTGAGGGGGAGAGGGGGAGAGGGGCGGGCTTCCCGCGGCATAGGTTTGCGGTGTCCATATTTGGTATATCCTCCCCCGTCTTGACGTCAAGAGGGGGAAGAAATCAAAATCTCGTTTTTTCGTGCGCGTGCACGTGGCCTATTTTACAAACCCTGAGGTAAACAAACGCTTCACTTTTAAATATCGGCTTCCCGGCCAGTGTACAATCATTATGCAATCATAACATACATTGATTCTCGTGGAAAAGTGAAATTTCTACATTATGACTCCTTTAAATCTAATTTAATTTCCTACCGTTTCGGAGAGAAATGTAGTAGCACGTTCATCTGCCAGTGGGTCTGTCATGGAGACTGTCCTCATGTGTTTGCAATTTGAATATAATAATGCATTTAAAAGTTGGTGCGCTTCACCAACGGACGTCGCTCAAATGCCTCTGGGCGCAATTGGATAGACCTAAAACCAATCAGAGCGATTGTCATTGTGTAATGCCCGCCCCAACGTTTCTGATTGGTGCCTCGATTTCGACGGATTAGAAATGGGCTTGAATGAGCTCTTTGCCAGACTACTTGCAGAGCAAATCTAAATTTGCCGGAAGTTGTCTGGGTTTTCCCAGGCTATAAATATATATATATATATATATATAAAAAAGTCCTCACTTTTGGTGATGTCTTGTCTCACCTAAAGAACCAAGTGAGCCAAAAATATCACTGTTGCCCCCTTAGAAAACAAAGGTTAATGAACCTCTACTTCTCTTTCATACCCATGAGAAAAAAGCTATATAATTTGAGAGCAATAGGACCTCACTGGCTTATAGGAAAAATGGTAAACTAATTGCAAATTGTTTGGGCATTAGAATAAGGCATACATCATCTCAGTGTGGCTACAGTGGTGCTCTCAGCCTCCTGTGGGGAATTCTATTGAGGTTATTCATATTAACAGACAAAAGGATGGAATGGTTCAGGCTCTCAGATAGTTATTTGTGGTCATCATACAAAGATGGAAGCAATAAAACGCTGTCATGAAAATATAATGTTTCTGTGGTTCACTAAACCATGTAGCTACCTCAGGCAGCGTTATCAGCATGTACGTAATGCTGAGGTTTCTATAGTTACAATAAGCCAAGGGTCTATGGGTATATGTTGTGATGAATCAAGATGGTCAACAGGTCAAGCTGTTTATGCACATGGACATTCTTAATCAAAGCTTCTCTCTGCCCACCCGAGCTGGGAGACTTCTCACTGTTAGCTTTGTGGAGATATACATTTACATTTGAGCCTTTTAGACTTTGAATAATACATGTTTTTAAATATTCCCCCTGGATCTAAACAGCGCAGCATTGCTCATCCACTCTAATGGTTTGTAAGAGGATGCAATAGTTGCTTGGGGAAATGTTTAACTCAGTGATGTCCTGATATCATCTGTTTATTCTGATGTATTTGGGATCATTTGCATTTAGATCATATTTTTCTTCTATTTGTGTTTTTGACAGAACTTTATACAGTGGTGTCACTTCCCATTATTTGCACACATTTCTCTTCAACCATTCCTCTTTGTTTAATGTATCTTTTGTTTGATCGCGTCAAGGGGTTTCAATGCTTCAAATGATTGTTTTACTTGTCAAATGTGCAGGAATACAGAAGAATTTCTTACAGTTGAGAGTAAATTATATAATAATTTCAATTAATTATGCTGTGATATATTTGGATATAGTTCAAATTTAGTCCTGTAGTCTACAAAAACAGGATTTTCAATGGAGACTTACGATTTAGAATGCAATTTAGTTGTGAATGGGTTTAATCTGTCCCTGAAACAGGCTCTGAATAATTACGCATTAACAGCTGATGTGGCATTACAAATGAAAAGACAAATTCGCTTAAACGTGTTCTACATCTAATTATGTAAGCTTCATTCATTAAACATTTTCAGAGTCTCGCCCTTGTAGACCTGATTTGGATGAGCAGGCTATTTTAATGTACATCATTAGCCATTCCACTTCAAATATAACAATTAAGTAAGTTATGTGTGTCTTATCCCCCGGTAGACCTACACATTGTACGATTTTGGCCTGTCCCAGACGAAAGATGACCGATCGTGGCGATTTCTGTGGTCGGGGCTCCTAAACTGTGGTCCTACAACGTACAGTGAGGTTCAAAGACAGCCGTTGTCCCGGCAGCCTCAGAAATTTAGCATGATCATCTCACAGTGTGTTTGCTGCTACAAACTATGTCTACTGACTCGCCAATAAAAAGGCAACATAAAATGGCGTATTGATCAACGCGACATGGTGCTGAAACCTAAAATTATTAACCTCAAGCTCCATTTGCAAAATTGTCATGCCAAGTTGGCCTTTTTTTCCTAGCCATGACTGCTTCCTCTTTCTTTCACCGCACATAAAAACCACAATTGCCAAAAAAAAAGATTCAGCTTGCTCTATTTGTTTACCACTAGTGCATGCTGACAGCGTTTAATTCTTCTATACTCATTTGCATCGTAGCCACGAATCAATAGGTGTCATCATCGTACAGTCAACATATATGTCGTACCCAAGTTTATTAGATCCATGTCGTACAGTGTGATTTGTAATGATCTTATAAGATTGCAAAAATCGCACGTCTGTTGTAGAAATAAAGGAAAAGTTGTTCAGCAATACTACATATGTGGGTCAATGACGTGACGGGTAATTTGTTTGTCCAAAGGCCTTAATAATAATAAATAAAATAAAACATCCAAAGTATGTAAGGTAGTACAACTTGATCTCTTTTACTGAATCCAAAAGGTTTTAATTATATTTTACTACATATAAAGGTATTTTAAAGATTTTGAAGTGTCAAAAGGTCATTCGGTTTAACCGTCCGAAGGCCAATACAGCAATTTCACTTGTGATTAAAATATTTTAAAATGTAATAATTATTATTATTTTTTTTTTAACATTATATATCAACATAGTGCAAAATGGTATTAAAATTATGTGTAGAAGTCATTGCTTTGTTATGATTTTCATTGATGTCATTCAGAATAACCAATATAAAGGGCTCCATTTTGGATCAAGTCATGTGGTCAATATTGTGTGACAGGATGTGACATCATTCAGACACCTGCAAAGGACCGCATGGTTGTGAAGCAAAGTAATTAACTCTCTCTTAACGATTAGAAAAAATCATGTTTTCACTTGCTCATACACATGTCCCCAAATATCAGGTCATTCGGTACAACCGCTATAAAACATGGATAATGTTGTAATATTTAAAAAACTTTTACTAAATATAAAATGTTTGATTGTCCTTTTGGTAGCTAGCTAGCTAACTAACAAGCTAGGCAGCTAGATATCAGCCTGTTAGCACTGAATGAAAATTTTGACATTCGTTATAACCAAAAGAGGTGTTGGTTATATTTGTACATATCTGGAATAAATAAATACAACATTTTATTAATAGAAAATGTGCAGAGTATATTATTATAAAATTTTAAATATAATTTTGACAGAATTTTGACCTTTTTATAGATTTATAATTATATCACTTCTGGGCAAGGATCAATGCTGATCCTGTTAAAAAAGAACAGATGCTCGCCAAAAGAAGGGAAAGGTA
The DNA here is from genome assembly GCF_951802725.1 of Rutilus rutilus. Classification (NCBI taxonomy): domain Eukaryota; kingdom Metazoa; phylum Chordata; class Actinopteri; order Cypriniformes; family Leuciscidae; genus Rutilus; species Rutilus rutilus. The sequence continues at coordinate 16,446,318 of NC_140214.1, forward strand.
TCATTTGTTTTTATTATTTATATTATTATATTCAATAATATAGGTGCCTGAAAGTACCACATAGACATACTATGGTGAAGGGAATGCCCAAAAAACCTGGATTGTGCATGTTTATCCTACTATGGTAAATTGCATAGGGATTTTGTATTGAACATGATTTTGCAGCACAGTGTCATAGAGAAAAGGGGGTGGGCTCATTTTACTCAGGCAATCAATCAGTCTTTCAAGATCATCATGAAGCTATTAAGTCACACCCTAGCAACCATTAAGAGCACCCTAGCAACTGTTTACATAGACTGCCATTATAAAAGGCCCAGAAGGATATCTTTGCAGCACATTGTCATAGAGACAAGGAGGTGGGGCTCATTTTACTCAGGCAACCAATCAGTCTGTCAGGATCATTGTGAAGCTCAAGCCACGCCCTAGCAACCATTAAGAGCACCCTAGCAACCCAAACAGAGAGGGATATCTTCAAATCCGAACATTTTTCATGAATTTATAGCCCAGCAGCTCATTGTTTAACAATTTAAACACTTGTTCCAAGACCAATTAAATGCTTTAATGTTTTAATTAATATAATTAGCGATACGAGTTATGTTCATTCCAATATCAAAATGTTTTAATGTTTGAAATACTTTTTACATTAATAGCCTATTATATTAAAGGAGCTGTATGTAAGACATGTATTTCAATTAATCATAAAATTGCCCTGATATGTCACTAGACATTAAGAAATCATGTTCATTTCAAATACTTATATCACTGACAGCAGTAGTCCGGCCAGGATATTGTCATTTAAAAAGTAAAGTTGCAGCCCTCAACTGATGTTGATGTTGTCATCTTGTGTTTTGACCTGAAGCGCCACCCTCCACCTATCTACCAATCACGAAGTCAGTAGTGTTTCGGCATCGGGGTTGCCAGCTCTGCTCTAGTTACCACAGCTACGTAGCAGCCTACGTTGCTGCTGGATCCTGCAGCCTATCTGGCAACCTGGAGGGGGGGGATTACACCGCTCTACAGTAATTTGAAAGTGATTGCAGTACCAGTTTTGGCCACAATCTTACATACAGCTCCTTTAACAATATTGTTAATATTAACAATAAAATGTGCCTTCGAAGCTATTTGTGTCTGTTTATTGTCTTAAATATTCATAATGTCAAGGGCAGCAGACATGGTCATTCGGTATAACTGGCCTTGGTCATTCGGTAAAACCAATATAGTAAATATTTAAATGGAATAATATTGTTTTTAATAACTAAAGGAACTACATTAATACAAATATAAAGCAGATAAGGCTTTTTTTTTTGTACATTTCTCCTTTCCCTGTGCAATGTTTTACTTGAATATGTTGGAGTGATTAGAGTAGTCCAATAAAATGATTACATTTATGAGATCAGTGATAATTTTATTTAATATTTCTTCTGTGGTACACACTATATACTATCTCAACATCAATGTCAAATCAGTTTTTTTCATGAATAATTATCTGCAAATTAATCATTTTAGATATATTCATGGTTAAACCGAATGACTTTTTTGGTGACAAATTTTGTCCATCTTGTAAAAAATGACAAAAACAGTGTTAATTGATTGTACAAACCACAAAATCTTGTTGTTAACACCTAGGTAAACTAAAAAATGGTTTCAAATATAGTTATATCTCCATTCAATTTTTTTACACTTTTAAAAACCTTATTCGTCAATGACCCATGTACTCTGATTCAGAGCTTTTCAGGAACAGACAGCGAGGGAAATTCATCAGTTATTGGTCTCTCACTGTCATTGAAGCCTAGTTAAAGATCATTTGAATTAATTTTGAATTACATTTTATTGGAGCAGAAACAATTTGACATCAAACCACAGCTGGGATAATAAACTACGTGTACTATGACTGTCTTGAACCCTTGCTGTAAGGAGAATGGATAAGAATTCAAAATTACGCCTGGACTCCATTGTCTATAACTGCAGTATTGTGCTGTATTACTACTCGATTTCAGACATTTCTGAACAATCATTTCAGCTTCCCAAAAAAAAAAAAAAAAAAACTTTTAATCAGACCTTGGAGGCATGTCATAAGACTGAATTTAGAAACCCATTTCCTAATGTATTCTCTGTCTGGGCAGATGTGATGTTTTCTCACCACAGGCAGACAGCTAATTCCACTTAAGATCTATTAACCAGACATCTCTGCAACAGACAAGAATAACCAGATCGGAGACTAGATGTCATGACTCTCGTAGAAGCAGAGACGGTAGTCGGATCTAAATGCAGCAGTAGACTTTAACTCAGAACAGGATAAACTCAGAACGGGAAACAGGTACACGCACACGGAACGTACATACAATAACTGACCAGGAACAAGAGAGCACACAGGTTTTAAATACACAGAGGGGATCAGGGAACGAGACACATAAATCCAAAAAACCAAGAGACATGAAACCAGGGAGAATGCTCAGAATTGCAGTGTGACACTAAACCAAGACTTCGCAGGGAATGAATGAGTGTACAAGGTATAAATAGGCTGAGACTAACAGGGTAATGAGATACAGGTGAATGCATTCAATGATGAGTCCGGGCAGTGAGTTCTGGGAAATGTAGTCTGTGAGTGAACATGAGAGTCTGGTGTGTCGTGCCCTCTGGTGGCTCTCAAGGGCACTCCAGCTGGTGACCGTTACTTGTGCACACCATAACAAAAAGCTAATTTCAAATTGTTATTATTCTAACAATTCAGTGGAATAACAATGTAATCATTAATTCATTAATGGAATTCAGTAATTTATACAGATGATCTATGGAAAAATAGCAAATAAATAGATTTATATTGCACAATTTTCTAATAAATTTATTTGAGGAGTAACAGTGTTTCACTTCAGTAGCACCCCTGAAAATGACAGCAATCTAACTGAAGCAGAGCAGATAAACTTAGTGTTCTGAGACGAGGACAACATTAATCACAGTCTATAATAGATAATGGCCCAAAGTGAGAGGGATGGTGGGTTGGGTTGTGTAAGGGCAGAAAAAGAAAGGCCACGTGATCGCTCACCTCATTTGAATCACATGGATGGTAATTAATGTGGCCGCTGGGATGCTGTGATGGTGTCAGTGTGTTGTTCTAGGTTTTTGACCTTGAGGAACATTGCCACCATGACACACCCTGCTGGGAGACCGCAGTGCCATGATTGCGGTGATCCATAAATAAGGTCATCATTCATCCTCTCTAAGGTGGGTGTCAAGTGCAGGGCTATCATGACCCTCTTTGTTAAAAGGTTTTTTGGAGGAAATATTTGGGAACAAATGTGATACTGAATGCGTTACTCAAGCTACATACATGTAATGTTAAACAAACAACACAAAACAGAAAGTGAACAGTTCAGCAAAGAGTGGTGATGCAGTTTTACTGAAATGTTCAGTGGAACTCCAGTCTTGAGTAGAATGAGGCTTGAGGCTTTTTTCCCTCCATTATATTACTTTGGTCTTACCACTCTCACCACACTCACAGTCATCTATCATCTGGCCCCCAGTGATCAAAGTGGATGAGGCAGTGTTTTTTTTTTTTTCAGCTGGTTTGATGGATCTAGTGCCACTAGGTTCATCAGCAAATGAAAGGCTTACCAATTCCCAACACACCTGGTCAGCTAGCATGCAGGCCCATGACTTTGATTTGTACCAAAGACTTTTTCATTTTTTATCCACTTTGGAATCTTAGGATGTTCTTAATGGTATTGAAAACAAAACCTGCATGACTTGATGGGAAATAATTGAGCTTTTCAATGCGAAATTCAAGCTTCTATGAAAAATTATTCAGTAAATGAGTAAAACCTCCTACATATCTCATGTTAGCATTCACACATTATATTTTAGATAAGTCGCTTTTATTTAATAAAAACATTTTTCATTTCTCATTTGTTTACATTAGTTGTATTAACTAACATATTAACAATGAGCAATATTTGTACACCATTTATTAACCTTTGTTAATGTTAAAAAATATATTATAAATAAAAAGTTATTTCACATTGCATCAACTAATGTTAACAGATACAACAATTTTTGATCTTAAACATGTAAATATTATTTATGTAAATAAGTAAATGTTGAGATTCACTTTAACTAAGATTAATAAATGGTGTAGAAGTATTGTTCATTCTTAGTTCATGTTAACTAGGAAATTGAAGCCTTATTGTAAAGTGTTACCAAAACTATTTATAAAGAGAGTTACATTTATAATGTAATGTAATATTAATATATTACTTTAAAGATCTGTGGAATACTTGATTCTGATTGGTCAATCGCGCCATTCAGCGGTATGTTATTCCCCGATAATAACCGGTCAAAACTGATAACACAGGCTCATCCGAGTAACTGAAGTCAGCGTTATACGGAAGTTTTGCGTTTGGTAAGCTAATTAAATATTAAAACTCAAATCAATATTTTATGTACAATTATTTGTCATTCCGGGTATCGCAGACTCGCTCTCCTGTTTCATTCAAACAATGCTCCTGCCATTTTGCAACAATTGTTTTGTACACTGTAATGGATTATAAGATAACAAACCAGTAAGATTTTAAAACCCCTTCAGGGCTATGCAAGACCTTGGTTTATTCTGTGATAACAACCGGCTGGATGTACATTATCCCTCAATATAATATGATATAATATAAATTATATATATATATATATATATATATATATATATATATATATATATATATATATATATATATATATATAATTTATATAAGGGGGGGATTCTCCCCTTAGGTGACTCTTATTTTTTATTACATTTATCTCAACTAAATGTTTATGCTCACTCTGTGTATTTGTGTTTTACAATGGGGTAATTTTGTTGCGCACAAGTAAGCATGAATTAAATTTACAAAATAAACAAAACAAATAAATTACAAGTAGAAGCACAAATAAATACAATAAAATAAAAATACAAATACAACTGAAACAAAGACTTCTTTAAGATTTTCAGATATGTCTAACAGAATTCAGGAACAGGAATACTACAGAAATTAAATAAATCTAATATTTCAGTGTATAAATTAAATACAGATTCATTATTTTGATCATTTCATAAATGACACACTTTAAGAGTGAATGCACAGATAAAATACACTGATACATATCCGGATTCTTTCTCAACGGTTTACGTTCACTTAAGTTAAAACCTGACTGTGTTTATGTGAATACTCGCCAAGACGGGCATTTTGAAATTATTTTGTGCGTTTCTGACCATTTAAGCCCAATAAGCCAAGAAAAAGCACTCAGTTTGGTACTCAAAAGCTGTTTGAGAGGCGGCTTTATGTGTGTGCTGGGTATGAGCACACAGAAAACCATATCTCAGAGAGTGCGCAAGTACTACTGAATACTTTAAAATTGTTGAATGTTTAAATTGACACGTCGTGCATATGATATGCTTTAGTAATGATGCAGCACTGGCCCGATTTGCCCAGTGACAATTCTGTCCCGAAACACGAGCAAGTCTTGTATCGCAGCACGCAGCTCGCTTGTATAGACAATGTGGTGATGTGAAGCCATGTGAACATTTTTAAAGAGAGAGAGAAGACACGGTATCGCTGAATCCCTCTCACTCTTTGTGAAATTATGTCTCACAGAATGTTTTCAAATTACTGATTTGATCTGATAATCTGTGTGGATTAATTTACTCATTCAACCAGCAAGCTAATTGAATAAATGTTTGCGGGAATTTCCCACCTTGTAAGTGCGAAACCTGTCGAAATGACTAAAATTATGCCAGCAATCTTGTGCCGAAATTTGAGCCCTGTTGTGAAGATTATGTACAATACAAATATGTTTTATATACTGGCTCAATAAAGAATTTCCAATAAAGAATTAAATGAGAAATCCACTGTAGTGTACCTTTGACATTATTTGTACACCGGATCATTAGGTCTACGCCACATTTAATACACTTCAGCAGTTCTGAAGCTAATGGTCTTTGGAAACAACTTGACCTATGTCTAGACAAAGTATACAGGCACTTTTAGTTTTCAGTTTCTGGTCAGAAAAGCTATCCATAAACATTTCTAGGGTCATTCTACTAGTCTGAGGCATGTTGGGGAACAGCCTTTTTTTCTGATCTAACTCTTTAAAATGAAAAGCCAGGCACTCGCAAGGCCAGTGGTTGTTCTACGTAAATGGGGGCAGAGGGTTAGGGAGTGCTTTCGTGATATGTGCTTTGACAACTGAAAATCTAATTATGTGTGTATACAGCAGAATAGTGAAAGTAGGCCTGCCTGTAGGCATGGCTGAGTACTTGTCAATGTGCCGTCCTTGACTGGGGCCCTCAAGGTCAGGCAATAATGGCTTCATTACTCTGCGAGGCAGAGAGCTCATGAAAAATGAGTCTAATCATGAAACAATGATCTTCTCTTAAAAGTGTGATCTCTTCTGTAGAATCTTATTTTTTAACACTTTCGTCAGATTTTAAGCAGACCATTGACCATTTTGGCTAAACTGTTAGACTCAACAAAAATTAAGACCAATAATGATCTGATAGGAAGCTCTGTGAAAATAATCCAGGAATGTACTGCCAAATGCATTTTCAACAGAATTATTAGAACTCAATTAGTATTAGAAATCAATATGATCAAATGTAACAGCTGCAAGAGATTCTATAGACCTTCAGATATATGTCAGTATGTTCTTAGAGTAAATATTAATTTCTGTATGATTGGAAGCATTCCAGTGCCTCCCCAAACAGCATCTATAAGTTGTGTAAAAATCACAATAACCAAAAGTTTTGATGAGTTCCAAAATTAATCTTCACTTAATTTAACCTTTGTTAAGCTTAAAAGTGAAGAGCAGTGGCAGCATGTGTTGCGAAAGCGATGAGCTAACCGGTGAGATACCGCAAAGAGTTAGTTGGTTGAAAAAAGTAACAAATTAGTTAACTGATTGGCCTAATTCTTTATTCAATTTAACAATGGATTCTGTAACCAAGTCGCAAACAGCTACATTCCTTTACAGCAGGGGTTCTCAAACCTTTTGGGGCCAGGGACCCCTTATAGATTGGATAATTTCCCAAGGACTCCCTCATAATCATAACAGTGATTAAACCCCAAAGTTAAGTGGGTGGGTGTAATGAATGGGTGGGTAACACAGGGTAATGTGGGTGGGTGTATGCAGCACTAGGTCAAACTTAGTTGTTGAAAAAATAAATCAGCGTATCGGTCACATTTTATTACATTAAAAAATCATGTAAAATACCAGTGAATAAAACAATGTTTACAAACATTATAAAAATTTATTTTAGTCCCCCTTATGTTTATTTTATACTAGCCTTTAAAATAAACATACATTTTAGTGGCATTCATTACAAAAAAACTAATTTATTTAAAGCGAAACTGAAACTGGCATTGGGCTCCTCTCTCATTTGGCACAAATCCAAATGTTTCCATATTCGCATGTATTTGGATGCTAAACTATTATTTGTTATGTAAGCAAGGCTTTGTACTTCACTCGTGTCCAAATTTCCACATAAAACGGCATCCAAAAATGTGTCTGAATAACACCAATCACGGTAAGGCAGTGGTCACGCTGACCAGCGCAGCCTGCATATTGTACAACAGACCATTTAAATTGAGCCGAATAACTTTTTCTATTTTTGGCCGACTGCATTTTTAGTTTGATGATGAATATAGGCTGTGATATCAAGTTAGCAACACTAGAACTGATATGTTGTATGTGGGTGAGAGGCGCTGGTGCGATCACTTTTTAACTTATTTTACAACTTACTTACAGAAGGACATACAGAAAAGAGCACAACATCTTTCAAAACTGTATTATTTTTGTGTACATTCGTAATAATAAGAAAACGTTTTGCTTTTGTAAAATAAAGAAAACAAACAGGATACACTTTCTGCCATAGTCTCCGTCAACTGTTTTCTCGAGGGCATATATTTGTATACGACGTATACTTGCCTCACAGACATGAGAACTACATCTATAAAAACCTTTTTAAGTGTCTGCGTTTTGCTTATGTGACGTTAAATGCATTATATAAGTCACTTAGCAGCACGCGACTTATAGTCGGTAAAATACGGTATAGCAAATTATTTCACTGACCCCCTGGCTATTGGTCAAGGACCCTATGGGTCCACGGACCCCACTTTGAGAACCCCTGCTTTCCAGAATTTTTGTAAAAGAAATATATATATACCTTTTAGTTTTGAATTTAATAGCTGTTGTCACTTGTCAGCAATTTGGAGGAAAATAATGTACAAAATGAGATGGCTTTTTATTTGCAATGGCTTCAAAAACCCACAGAAATTACATTTTGTGCTGACATTACTTAGGTCTTAAGATGTGCATTTGCACAAAGCTATTATAACTTCCTTTCTGAATGCGGTCAGATTCCTGTAGCTAAAGAATGTGTCTGGATTGCAGAAATGTCAGAAAATAAGGAAATCAAATCCCTATTATATCATATATAAAGCACACATAAATAAGTAAATCAATTATTTTTTTTACTCTCAAAACAGGGTGGTGTAAATAAATAAATAAAATACCTTGAAAGGCATTCATCTTTCAGTTTGTCATGACTGGCTTTTTCTTCAGTTATCGGTTTTTGTATTGTGAATGTTGTACAATTTGTCAAGTGCTTTCTGTGCACTCTGGCACTACATTGAGCTTCAGACAGACATCTGTAACCCCTTGTTCATAACAGATTCGGTGGGTTCGTCTTGATGTCTATCATTTTGGTGGACAGAGTGAGTGCCATTGGCAACTTATTTCAAGAGATTTCTTTTGGGACCGAAGTAATAGATGCCATAATCCCATCGCAGAGCAGGTAACTAGAGGAAGAGGCGATATGAAAGCCGATTGAGATCTTGTAAGGAAAGTCTTTGACTCTCCTTGAAGCTGCTTTACTTAACCCCTTGGGAAAAAGGGTCCTGGTACTTTCCAACAGCGCTTCTCACCTGTGACCCCGAGAATACGTCACAGCTAGTGTGCTATAGATAGAGCTGACATCACTTGCCAGCCAGTTGGGATTAAATTACTGTGGTATTCTTCTTTTTGTAAATCAATGGTGGAAAATATGTGGGGGGGGGGGGGGGTGGGGGGGATTAAAATGGTTGGACTGTGCAAAACAAATCACTAAATGCATTAATATAGCTATAATGTCAGAAGTAAACCTGCTGAGTATTGTGAAAAGCAAATTAAATAAAAAAGATTTAAAAAATATATCAAAATATGTTTTTGTCGTGTCTGACTGGGGAATACTGTATGTTAAGAAACACAACAAACATTATTGTGCTACAGTGCTAGAATAACATTTGTACAATGCCCTTCAAAACTTAGACCACTACAATTCATATGACATCTTTTGATATAGCCAACTTCCAAAACAAACTGCACTCTAATGAAAAGATTGTAATATTGAATACAACTAATTATGAGCGATTGTAAAGGCTGAATATCTTAAATAAGATCATGCATCAAAGCTCCCATAATTACTGAATAGTTTTAACCTTTAATTATTTTAGCTGCCAGGAATATTGTGTGATTAAAACAAAAGCCTACATTACAATGGTAAAGTAGAAACATTATAATGATCTGAAATAGTTAAACCCATTTGAATGGTTTTCAACTATATCCTTTGATGAAATAATGTTAATTAAACACACTGAAAAAAAATTGGAGTGACATTTACTTAAAAAAAGCTAGGCAACTTTTTCCACTCAGAAAATGCTAGTAAATTTACAAAGCTTTGCCAAGTAAAAACCTAAACATATTTACCAGTAGCTTTGATTAGAAATCTTTAAGTAAAATTTACTTGGAATATGGAATTAAGTAAACTTTACTTAACCTAGTTAAGTGAAAGTAACAAAGAAAATAAGTAACTTTAACTTGGCTAGTAAAAGGTTGATTAATATTGATTTAGATTAAATTTCCTTTGCATTACATTTCACTCAAACAATAATATTGAATTATACCAGTCATTTATAGTATGTGCTTTACTTAGATTATCTAAGTAATTTATACTATAGCATGTCAGATGTTAAGCGTCATGTGAATGCAAAGACCTCAATACTTGGTAGACAATACACAATGACGGTAACATTTGATGGATCGTTTTTGTGTTTGAATGTGTCATTTTGAGCAGAAAATGTACTCAAAATGTCACAAAATGGCAAGTTACTAATCCTGACAACAAAAGCAATGATAAAACAGTGTAAATACAGCTGGAAACCAGTGAAAAATTAACCTCATTAATTATTCAAGGTCCAGTGCATGATGGGAACCCCAGTATCAGAAAAGTTGAGTAATTTTTACTTAATTTTATTGAGTTGATATTTATGCTTTCATTTCTACACGCTTGAATTACGTACTGATATGGAATTTACTTAGTTTTTTAAATTCTTGCCTGAACTAACTTTTTCATGTAAATTACATTTGTTTTTTTTCAGTAGTATTTACTTCACCAAAAAATCATTTTTTACAGTGCATTTTAGTTACACAATTTTTATTTCATAGTGTTAAAATTGCCACCGACCTCACAGTCAAGACAGAATCTTGCATGTACACTATAGTGACAGTGTAAGAAACTGTCTTAACATTCAAACAAGATAAAATAGATATTATTTGAATTCAAAATTATGAAACAATTGCATCATTTTCTCTCAAGCAGAGAAAATGTGCATGTGCTGAATAAGTGTCATCATTTACTCTGATTATTTTTGATTAAAGGAATCTAGAGGGTTATATTCATCCCTACCTTAAAAGCTGGCAGAAATTTTCATCCATTTCAAGTAACCATTTAACAGGAACCGGATTGCCGGGAAAGAAGACTATCATTCATTCAAGGCGCATTCATTAAGATAAGCCGATTGACATTAATCAGTGTTTATTGTTACAAAGATAAACATTAATTTATCAATTTATCCTAAAGATTCACTGTATATAATAGTAATATTTTTAATTGGTTTAGCCTAAACCTTCTAGAGGACACAGGCAATTTCAAACTGTCAGTCCGATAAAGCCATCCTCTGTGAACTTACTGGCAGTGTGTGGTATGATGACTAAGAGAATCTAAGCGTGCACATATAGGGGCTCTTTTCTCTCCTCCCTCTCATCAAATCCAATTACTCTTCCTACCCAGCGGGCTCAGGGACAGCAGTCTGAGAGACGTTCAAGAGCATGTGGTTGGAGCTTCACTGTTTGCCACATGCTGTCAGTGAACCTCTGATTCCTAGTGTTTCACTGCAGCTGTAGGCTATAACAACATCCAGGAGCAAACAAAAACAGAGACTAAAAGCCACATATCCTGGTACCAGCTGTCTCAGTGTATTTCACACCTAGTTCGTTTGAACCCTCCAAACGCTCTCGGAGCGGTTCAGCGTGTATATGAGAACAAACTAAGTGATCTCAGACCCCCCTAAAGGCACCAAAAAGCGAATCGCTTGTGGATCCCGGTCCACTTTGTGTTTTGTTTCAACATATGTACTGCTTTTGAAGAAATATCGTACTATCATACTACAATTCAGTCCTGGCGCCTCTGTCCCAACACGAAATACATTCACTTCACGTTAACGCAGCGGTAGAGTTACGCTCACGTGACACTGCAGTTATGAACGTGTATAATTTGCATGCGTAAATAAATGCATAACATTTAATTTGCGTGCTGTTCTGAGCGCGTACACACGAAGCGCGTGCACTCTAGAAGTTATCTTTCGTGTCTTGTTGGGCTTAAACTGTCAAATACACACACAAAAATACATAAACACAGTCAGTTCTGTCTAAAGTGAAAGTAGACAGTTGGAATATAAATGGATACGTGTCTTTATCCGTTCTGCGTGAGCTCTTAAAGTGGCAGCAACCAAATAATACACATGCTGCCGCTTGTCCTGAATTAAAACAACAAGAGAAAATCACTCACTGATCTTCACTGAAAAACTTCAGTAGCTTAAATAAGAATCAATGTATATTTTTTACACTGAAGTGTAGCATTTTATTTTTTACATGGGTTTATTCAATTTCGTATTTGAATGGTGCTGTTATATGCACCAACTGTGGCTGAAAAAATAAAGCACTGTTTATTTCATTTGTATAGTATGGTTTGTATTTGTAATGTGCAGCTTTGTTCTTATTTTTAATAACAAAGATAAAATAATGAAATAAAGATTTTTATCTTCGCACACTACAGCCTACATGGTCTGTCTTTCATTTTTCTGTTATATTTTGTTGCCTTGCAAGGCTTCGTTTTTAAATAGGGACATAAGTGTGGCTGTACTGCTCAGTCACTTGCAAAATAGTAAAAACAACATGAAAAGAATCGTGATAAAATCATGAATCGTGATTTTCCTGAAAAAGTCGTGATATGATATTTTTTGCCATATCGGCCACCGAACTAAAAGAGGGTATAACAGAAGATCAGCGTTACAATGCCACGTAAAAGTAAAAAAAAAAACGACAGAAGTACATGAGCACTTGTGACAAAATGCGTTGAAGCGGGGAGTCCGCTGAAATTAAGGATTCCTGTCCCTTCTATGACAACCTGGATGAAATTTTGGGTGCAAGCACTTGTGATTGTCTGACAGATGTTGTCGAAGGTGGAAGTGTGCACATGCAAAATGCACAGAAAGCTGGGATATGAGTTCTTTTGAGGTTGTGGTGTGAACAAGAAAGGGTCTGAGATCACTTCAATGCAGAAGAGGATCAAAAAAGGAACCGGGTTCTCTTTTGAGTCCACTATATTGTGAACACCAAAAGGACTGAGGATACTTTCGGCTGGTTCGCTTTCTGGTTCACTTTAAGTGAACTGGGTTTGGTTCTTTTAAAATGAACTATATGTGAAAACACCTGGACACCCCTAGAGGGACAGAGGTGCATCCACCACAGTTTCCCAAAATCCTGTGGGAAACACTGTACTCAGAGAGTCAACAGTATGCATTCTGAAGACTTTTCACTTTTCAATGACAAGTATTTCTGAATGTCAGAACATTCTTCTCACAAACATTTCTATTAACAGATACATTTTTATAAAATAATATTTTTAATGCTTTCTTAATATTTATTCATAATACTTTCATAATACTACTAACTGAATACAAAGACATCTAGTGGCCCTTAACCCTTAAAGACCTAGAACATTTGGTTCACCCAAAAATGTCATCATTTACTCAACCTCAAGTTGTTCCAAACCTGTATGAGTTCCTTTCTTCTGTTGAACACAAAAGAAGATATTTTTGAAGAATGTTGGTAAACAAACAGTTTTTGGTTTGTTTGGGAACTGTTTGGTCACCAAAATAATTTTTAAATGATGACAGAATTTTCATTTTTGGGTGAACTATGCCAACATTGATGTAGCATAAGTTGCTATTGAGGAACAATATAGTCAGTAGTAGTACACTGTATATAGGCAATATATAGTCAATATTGTACACAATTAATATGAAACATTTAAGAGGTAAAAAAAAACATTACTATTTCCATCTACAATTTATTTATTTTTTGCATGCCAATGGTGCAGTTTGTTGAGTCATGATGAGTCAGCAAATATATATGTCAATGTTGTAAAATCTGCGTCCATTTATCTTACATTAAATACGTAGGCCTATGTAATATCACAATTTGCATGAAGCCATGTGGGGAGGATAGGCCATCTTTTTAAGTAGATGGGCTTATAGCATTTGGAGGAACAAAATAAAAAGCAGATTCTCTGTTGACCCAATTCAGACAAGATGGCTTGAGGAAGAAGTTGAGCCAATTTTTGCATCATTTAACAAAGCAAAAAAGTTTAAAGATGGCAATGACAGCTTTCTGCTCCTCTCGATTCTTTTTGAGCTAAGAACTCTGTCAGACCAGAGGGAATTAAAGTGCAAGCTGTTGCCTGAGAGAAATCGGGAACACTGCCCAAGACATCGGGTGGGCCATTTGCAAAATATGGTGACAATCTGACTTACAAAATGTGTATTCATAAATTGAATCCCATAAAAGCTGATGTTATGCATTTTGACATCCTGAAATTATTACTAATAACTAAGGAAAACTTTACAGTTGTTACATTTAATTATATTTACTTTCTTTATTTCAAAGCCTGCACAAATTGAAATCCGGGACACTGATTACATCTTGCTGGATGCGGGACAAAGCTCCCAATTTCGGGACTTTACATGCATCTAGCTGATATTCTTCTGGGCAGTCTTTCATAATCACAAAACAAGTTTCAATGTCCGCTGAGGAAAGCAATATAGGCCTATTTGTCTTTGTCCTTTTAACAGTTAAGGCGATCTCCTATGACAGTGCTGCATTTGTAAGTTGCGTCTTAAGGGGTTGTTTAAAGTAAAAACAATGTCCTTGTTAACAACCTTGTTTCAGTCCTTTTCAATATAAAAGTTGTTACTACTGATTTACTCATAGAGAGTCATTGCTGCCATCTAATGGAGCAATAATGAAACTTTAACTGGAAAATTTCTTAATACGAAATACGACGTTATTTATATAAAATATAATTGAATGAACAATAATATTTAAATACACAATATTAGCCATCATAAAAGTATAAGAAGTTTGTACAATAAGAAATAAGCAAACAGTTCAGTCGAAAGTACAAAAGCAGCACTAGTTATAGTATAGGATTTAATTTAAAATAAAAAGTAAAAAAAAATTGCCCTTGGCTAAATCGATTTGCTCAGGAACAAGTAATAGATTAATAAGACCAAAAACTGCCCGCTTGATATACAGAAAATAAATGATATACCTCATGTCTAAACATGTTCTACATAAGGACTGGCCGAGATAAAGCTGTTCTCAGCGGGTACATGAGCGCTGTATGGCCGCTTGATGGCCTTGAGCTCACATCTCCAAAAGCATCTACACAAATTGTCAAATAGCCGCTATGTTAGCCGGAGTGATACAAAAGGTGAAAGGTTCCTGTGGTGATACTTGTAGAATATCACATGGCTGGAAAAGGCTCTCAGCCAATCAGATTCGAGAACTAGAACAAACTGTTTTATATATATATATATATATATATATATACAGTGAGGAAAATAAGTATTTGAACACCCTGCTATTTTGCAAGTTCTCCCACTTGGAAATCATGGAGGGGTCTGAAATTGTCATCGTAGGTGCATGTCCACTGTGAGAGACATAATCTAAAAAAAAAAAATCCAGAAATCACAATATATGATTTTTTAACTATTTATTTGTATGATACTGCTGCAAATAAGTATTTGAACACCTGTCTATCAGCTAGAATTCTGACCCTCAAAGACCTGTTAGTCTGCCTTTAAAATGTCCACCTCCACTCCATTTATTATCCTAAATTAGATGCACCTGTTTGAGGTCGTTAGCTGCATAAAGACACCTGTCCACCCCATACAATCAGTAAGAATCCAACTACTAACATGGCCAAGACCAAAGAGCTGTCCAAAGACACTAGAGACAAAATTGTACACCTCCACAAGGCTGGAAAGGGCTACGGGGAAATTGCCAAGCAGCTTGGTGAAAAAAGGTCCACTGTTGGAGCAATCATTAGAAAATGGAAGAAGCTAAACATGACTGTCAATCTCCCTCGGACTGGGGCTCCATGCAAGATCTCACCTCGTGGGGTCTCAATGATCCTAAGAAAGGTGAGAAATCACCCCAGAACTACACGGGAGGAGCTGGTCAATGACCTGAAAAGAGCTGGGACCACCGTTTCCAAGGTTACTGTTGGTAATACACTAAGACGTCATGGTTTGAAATCATGCATGGCACGGAAGGTTCCCCTGCTTAAACCAGCACATGTCAAGGTCCGTCTTAAGTTTGCCAATGACCATTTGGATGATCCAGAGGAGTCATGGGAGAAAGTCATGTGGTCAGATGAGACCAAAATAGAACTTTTTGGTCATAATTCCACTAAACGTGTTTGGAGGAAGAAGAATGATGAGTACCATCCCAAGAACACCATCCCTACTGTGAAGCATGGGGGTGGTAGCATCATGCTTTGGGGGTGTTTTTCTGCACATGGGACAGGGCGACTGCACTGTATTAAGGAGAGGATGACTGGGGCCATGTATTGCGAGATTTTGGGGAACAACCTCCTTCCCTCAGTTAGAGCATTGAAGATGGGTCGAGGCTGGGTCTTCCAACATGACAATGACCCGAAGCACATAGCCAGGATAACCAAGGAGTGGCTCTGTAAGAAGCATATCAAGGTTCTGGCATGGCCTAGCCAGTCTCCAGACCTAAACCCAATAGAGAATCTTTGGAGGGAGCTCAAACTCCGTGTTTCTCAGCGACAGCCCAGAAACCTGACTGATCTAGAGAAGATCTGTGTGGAGGAGTGGGCCAAAATCCCTCCTGCAGTGTGTGCAAACCTGGTGAAAAACTACAGGAAACGTTTGACCTCTGTAATTGCAAACAAAGGCTACTGTACCAAATATTAACATTGATTTTCTCAGGTGGTCAAATACTTATTTGCAGCTGTATCATATAAATAAATAGTTAAAAAATCATACATTGTGATTTCTGGATTTTTTTTTTTGATTATGTCTCTCACAGTGGACATGCACCTACGATGACAATTTCAGACCCCTCCATGATTTCTAAGTGGGAGAACTTGCAAAATAGCAGGGTGTTCAAATACTTATTTTCCTCACTGTATATATATATAAAACAGTTTTGTTCTGTATACCATATACCGGTATATGTTGTCTGAAATACGATGGGATCATCGCTCTCACCTCAATGGCTGGGTGAAGTTCCAGCTGCCTATTTGAGGTGATGGCCAACACTCGCGCATTACAAGTCCAACCTACTGAGCTTTGTGGTGTGGGCCCAAGGTGCGTTCTTCGGGTCATCAGGTGGGTACCCTCCTTCAACAGTGTCTCATCAATTAGCCCACAACACCTCCAGAGGGCTTGACAGCTAACCCCAGCGTCCTGGAGTAGCCCCCTTGGGCTCCACAGCCAGTGCTCTTTTATGTTCCCTCCCTACCCGGTGGGTTGTTCCATCGCTCGCAGCGCTTCAGCCACAGCCATCTCGATGCTGTCTCTGCTCTTCTTGTGATATTCGCCACGAGCCGTCTCCTGCTGGGATCTCTTATCCCAAGTCTGGACAGGGAGCTCCAAAGTGACTGCCCAGGAAATCCTCGGCAGCCTACTTACACTGTCATGTTTCATGCCAATCCGCCATCCCACCTGTTGGCACTGTTGGGTGAGTGGTTGGTACTTCCCAAGCTTTCTCTCATGGGCCTCTTCTATCCTCTCCTCCCATGGCACAGTCAGTTCAAGCAGCACCACCTGTTTTGTTGCTCTGGACCACAGAACTATGTCTGGTCTGAGAGTTAAGGTAGTGATCTCCTCTGGAAACTTGAGCTGTCCCCGGAGGTCAACTCTCATGTCCCAGTCAGTAGCCGATGTCAGGATTCCTGAGCCAGTTGATGTCCCGCTAGAGCTCTCCCCTGCTCTAACAAACCTGATCAAACGGGGTGCTGTCGTCCTCGTGCTGTTGTGGGTCTTCCTTCTCTCTTCCTCCAGGCCTGTAGCCAGCTCGGCAAGTATCTGGTCATGCCTCCATCTAAACTTGCCATCAGCCAGGCTAGCCTGACATGATGACAACACATGTTCAAGGCTTGCCGGTTTCCCACACAGCGTGCCGTCTGGGCTCTCAGCCAGCCCCCAACGATGGAGGTTCACTGGTGTTGGTAGGACATCGTATGTGGAGCACAGGAGGAATTTGATCCTCTTCTCCTCCATGCCCCACATATCCCTCCACCCCAATGGTCTTCCTTGGACACCGCCCCAACATGTCCACCTCCCCTGGTTTTTCATGGCTGCTGCCTATCCTCCTCCTCCACCATATGGAGCTCTTCCTGGACTAGGCTATATAATATATTGATTTCTCGATTTTAATCGATTCTCATTTTTATGAAACGATATCGATTCTTAAATCCCAAGAATCGATTAGTCATCCTGTTTTCAGTTGATGAATGAATGGAACAATGGCATTGTTGCGCGCATCCCCATCCAATAAATCGCAATAATCTTTGTGCTTTGTTATTATTGATATGAAACAAAGTCTCAGATTTCAAATTATGGCCATTTTCTTACGAAATTCAAAAACATAATTACCGGTTTGGCGCTGTGGCGTGAGATCGCTCTGACGCAGCTCAAGAGAAGCAGAAGCACATGATCTTCTCTTCCACCTTAATAACACCAGTTACCGCGCGAAATAAACATCAATGAGCATCTGAAAGTGTGTTAAAAGATAGAGTACAACTTATCGAAGTCCGTATCATGTGACATGGAATCGCTCAATCAGTGTTTCAACCGTGGAAAGACGTCAGTAAATCAGCTTGTAAACAATGTCATGTAACGTCACATTTACCTCAGAAAAAACATATCCAGTGACCATAAACTCGTCAGTCAGCTAGAAAAAGAGTTATTTTGTGAAATATATGCACCATATTACATATTCATTATAATTTTTAATATTTAATGCATGTTTGAATAAATCTGGAAAGTTTTTTATGACAGCCACCATTTAAACTTTTATATAATTTCATATAACTTATTATAAAAATAAATAAAAGTGTATTTTAAGTGTTTGTATACAAATCAGTTCATTTTTACCTTCAATATTATAGTTGGCTAATGAAGCCTTTAGGCTACAACTGTCTCCCATAGTTTACAATAATAGTTAAGAGATCTGTTTTCCTTGAGAAAATTTGCTATGTATTGTACCTGATATCCAAAATAATCAATACTGAATCGAATCGTAATCGAAATCTAATCGAATTGTGAAATTTGTGTCAATACACAGCCCTAATATATATATATATATATATATATATATATACACACACACACACACAACCATTTAGTATTATTTTATAAAATGTGGGTTTAATGCCTTTTATATGTGATTTCTTGGATATTTAGGCTAAATCGTTTTCATTAATAAAAATCTTAAGGAGACTTTTACCATATTTTGAGAATTCCCGGGTACGGAATTCTGGCAAGGTCTATTGTCTATGCACAGACTTTAAAACATGCAAGGACAAATCCAAATGCAACTGCATACAATGGCATCCTGGTGCTTCCGACTTTGTGGCAACAGTTTGGGGAGGGCCATTTTCTGTTCCAGTATGACAATACCCCTCTGCACCAAGTGCCATAAAGAAATGATTTACTGAGTCTGGTGTGGAAGAACTAGACTTGCACAAAGCCCAGACCTGAACACCACTGAACACCTTCGGGATAAATTGGAACACAGACTGCAAGCAAGACCCAATCTCTTGAGTGGAAGCAAATCCCTGCAGCCATGTTCCAATACAGTCTAAATCAACCAAGAAAAGTGCATGCAGTTATATCAGCAAAAAGAAGAAAAACTCCCTATTATCACCAATCGTTTTAAACCTCAAATGCTCCACAAGCACATACAGTTGTAGTGTGTCCACACACTTCCAGCCATATTGTGTATATAAATATGCAAATATGTAAATGTAAACATTCATATACATTTCATGTTTGCATATTTGACAAGTAAATACGATGTTAGATGCAAATGGGATTGCAAACCCTAAAGCATAGGAAAGTTATTGAGCTACAGGACTGCACAGCCAAGCAATAATGTTGCTATGGAAAAATCAGCTCATGCACAGGGGGGCTAATTGAGCTCGCTCTCAGATTTAAATCCACACATTGCATCTTTTTAGCGTACACTAATGTTCAAAAGATTTGGGTCAGTACGATTTTAATGTTTTTGTAAGAAGTCTCTCGTGCTCACCAAGGCTGCATTTATTTGATCAAAAAAACAGCAGAAACAGTAATATTGTGACATATTACAATTTAAAATAACTATCATATTTTCTATCATAATATAGTATATTTTAAAATGTAATTTAGTGATGGCAAAGCTGAAGTTTCAGCCATTACTCTTCATTGTCACCTTACCTCAGAAATATGTATGCTCAAAAAACACTTCATATTTTTATCAATGAAAACAGTTGCTGTTCAATATTTTTGTGGAAACCGCTATCCATTTTCCAAAGTTCAA
Organism: Rutilus rutilus; assembly: GCF_951802725.1. Classification (NCBI taxonomy): domain Eukaryota; kingdom Metazoa; phylum Chordata; class Actinopteri; order Cypriniformes; family Leuciscidae; genus Rutilus; species Rutilus rutilus. The sequence continues at coordinate 16,466,334 of NC_140214.1, forward strand.
AAAGAACAGCTTTTATTAGATTTTTTTTTTTAACAAAGTGAAAGTTATTACAGTGTCACTTGACAAATTTCTTAAAAAAAATCTTTCTGAGGCCAAAGTTTTGAACGGTACTGAAAAAAGAAAATTCAGCAAACTGCATTTGTCCATACTGCACATCATTTTGAACAGGTTTGACTATCCACCTTAAAACAACAGACAACTGCCTTTGACTTTAACTAGTCTGATAACCCTGAATATTGTTTTGTCCACGTTCTGCTTGTCAGAGAAAGAAGGTAAGCATTTTATTATTGTCCAGATTCTTTGTATTCTTATTTCAATGCTCTCAGGCAGAATGTGGTGTCGTGGTAATGGAATGAGATTCAATCTTTCTTCCATTCAGACTGACGGGCATTTTTATGTTTGTAATTTATGAACTGTTGTACAGAGCTTCATGGAACACCGCTTCTAAATTAGACCATTGTTTAGCATTCATGACGGCTAGCATGAACCTTTAGCCTAATGGTTTTAGTCTTGAGAGAGGAAGAAAGCTTCTTGGAGCCACACTTTCAGCAAGGCTGAATTACTGATTTGATGGACCTGCATGTTACATCATTAAAAGTTTTCTAAATCACTTATATAAAACAAGGATTAGTGTTTGGTAACTCTTAACATACTGACTAGCATTGCATAGGAAAAAAGTTGTAACGGATAAAACTTTTCCTTTATTAAAAGGAACAAGCCAGACAGGTGCGTGCACGGTCCATATCGATCGTCCGATAGAAATGCTGACAACAGAAGTGCCTTAGTGTGCTAGTTAGTTCAATGTTATCCAATAATAAGCATTACAGTACTGTTCTGTTCTAAGCTCTGTTTAATGACATGGTGTCATTTTGTCAACATGAAAATGCTTTTTAAAGTCACTGTGAACTCAAAATGGGCATTTTTATGGAATATTGCAGTATTTATTATAAATGATTATTCTGTGCAAACCATTATTTAAAAAAATCTCTTCACTAATTATGTGTTTTTTGGTGCGAGGGCGAGACAAACTGTCAAGTTACTTTAGATTGCAGCAGTAGCAAAACACATTGTTCTATCAGGGGTGGGCAATCTTTCCAAAATGTTATTTCACGATCTTATAAAAAAAAAAAAAAGTTCATAAAAAGTGCAACACGGAACCAACCCAGACTTTTCTATTTGAAAGTTGGACCCAGACCTGTGCAGAACCGAAAAATGCCATAAATCTACTACCCAGAACCGATGCGGACCCGTCTATTATTTGAAAGCTGGCCAGGAAGACACAGACCCGACTGGACCCGAACGGGTCTTGTACCTGTACCTTACTGTGATGCATACAATACTTGCCAAGAAAGTGATTAAATATATGTATTAAAAATTTGACTGAACTTGACTGAAGAAGTGGGAAATGCTGTTGGCTGTTGTGTGACAGTCATTTCACCTATTAAACAAACTCACATGTTTATCACAAGGTTGAATCCAGTTATTCATTAGTCAGCTACTTATTGATGCTTTTCTGTTCCATCTTGAATAACGTTGCGCTTCCATAATGCTTTCTACCCATAACAGAGATGTAAAGCGCTGTTTCTCTGGCATTTCTAAAGGCTCATAAAATATTATGGCTTGGCTTGATGGTTTAATGGTCTGACTAAATTAAAATTTTAAACATCTTTTACTGTACCAATTTTATGTGCCTTATACTTCCTATTTGAGCCAATGCAGATGAATGAGCAAAGTTATTTCAGGGCAAGACCACCCTGATTGTAAAGAAAATCGTGATTGGTTGGAGCGAGAGCATGCTATGACTGGTCAGCGCAAATGGTTGTTATCTGATTGACTTAAAGGTGAACTAAGTAACTTTTTTATCTTAACCGAACAGCTTCGAAGTCATTGGAATGGTTATATGACTGTTTTCGGGTTGAATGGTGGTCTTCTCGCACCCCTCGAGCGCGGGCCGCCGACCGCAGCATCAGGAAGTATCGCGTGATATCAGGTCTCGCGATGTAACAAACTGCTTTACGGCACTGCACACATACACTATCTAAACATTTATATGCTAGCCTTCTGTGTATTATACATACCTCAGTGGACATGGCTCCGTGCATTCGCCGGGTTCTTTGAAAACAAATGCACATGACCAGCGGGAGAAGATGGGACGAGCCAACGAGTTTTGACGACAGTGTTGTCAAATATCTATTCCGAAGCTGTAGGGGGAGCTCTATAGAGAAACCCGCGAGCAAAAAGCGAGAAAACAGCGAAGAAATCGGCAAAGCTGCATAATGCAGCTTTAAGTAGATGGTGGGTGGAGTCCACTTATTTGTGAATTTGTCTGAACGTCTTGACACTAGAAAGGTTTCAAAACCCCACATATGCGTTCGGAGATCTACAAATGCAGAGAAAGCGATTCACAAATGAATGCCAGGCAGAGTTGTGTTTGTAACATAACACATTTGTAAATATTGTGTGGATCAATCTCTTTCGCAGTTTAAAGCGCGTTTAATAACTCTTTTTAAAATAAAGCATGTTCCGCAGTAGACTTCATTTAACAACAGTCGTGTTACAAGGTTTGACTGATTTGGACATTACGTTTAGGCTTTTAAATGTTAAACAATTATTATCAGGTCACTTATTCAAAACAAAGGCGTAGCTTGATGATGCCGTGACTGAGTGTGGATTCATGGGAGTTGTTGTATTCACCTCCACAGCCAAAGGAAAGGACATACCCGACGGGACAGAAATCAAATTCTTGGATGAGCTAATGTACAGTTTTTTTAACCTTACTGTGGTATGTAGCGTACCGAGAGCCGTGGAGCGAAACGAGGCAGCTGGAGCGAATGCTAATGAGAGCGATTCACACTGATCTCGAGGCCAGTGGAACTTTTATTATGCTTATGCTGCAGTCGACCGCTTCCACTCTTTTCGTTGCGTATGTGAGGTAACGCAGCGCTGTTTTGCATGGTTAAAACAATCATACTAGATGCATTTTAGTATGTTGAAAGTTATGTTCAACTTTGTAGCTCGGAGGTTGGTATTTAACACTTGTTGCACTTTGCAGTAATCTAGATAGATAATGAATATCATAATAAAAACTGGATGACTTGTATTGCTAATTGACATGCAATTCATTTTAAAATATATTGTATGATGGAGAACGCTATCTCTGATTGTGCGATGCCACTTGACAAGTGTTATCTATGAGGTACAAACATGTTACTCGCGGTAAATCAAGAAAACAAGCGTTTCAAACAATAAGACTAACCGTGCTGAACTATAAAACAATGACTAGTCTTTTGTCGATAAAAGTACTACTGTGCTTCAGCATGACTCCTATCAGGCAGTGGTGGGTGAATCTGCTGGTGTCAAAAATGAAATAGGAAAGGAATCAACTATGTGAATAAAAGCAATTTTGACCGTTTGACTTTTGACTATTAGTAATCAATAGAGGGTGTAACGGTTCTCGGTTAAAAAATAAATAAACAAATAAATAAATCAAACCGTACTGTTCTTCATCCATGGTACGGGACGCATTTGCACCACGGTACATCTCAAATCTGATGACGATCTATAATATGGTTTGTTGAAAATAACTTATAAAACAGACAATTCCGCTAATGTATGTTTCTGTCGATGGATGCACATGCTGGCTCCCAAGTAATACATTACAAGAGTGCTAATCAAAAAACGTGAACAAACCGGTCACTCATTGTAAACTTTGTTCAACGCGAGTGCCGTATGCTCAACATGTAATTTATGCACTCATCACCCGGGTGTTGCCAGTGCAAGAGCACAGGCGAGACCTGAACAGTACACACTGCTATTTAAACTAAACTCATTTAAGCCTTGCCAATTTAAACATTCACACACATGTTGCCATGTCACTGGGAATAGAGCCATCAGTGTCCCAATGTGAGTCAGGGCCCTTACCAGTGCCCTAATTTATGTACATGATACACCTAGGGAGCTGATGAGACGCACCCTTGATGTTCCCCCAGGAACAGAGCTGCCTGCTACAGGGTCAGTGTGCATTTATTTTATTTTGCTTATTTGATAATAATAATAGTTAGTTCAAAGGGTTAGTTCACCCAAAAATGAAAATTACCCCATGATTTACTCACCCTCAATCAATCCTAGTTGTAGGCTATATGGCTTTCTTCTTTCAGACGAATATAATCAGAGTTATATAAAAAAATGTCCTGGCTCTTCCAAGCTTTATAATGGCAGTGAATGGTTGTTTCTGTTTTGAAGTCCATCAAAGTTTCATCCATTATAAAAGTCCTCTACCTGAAGAGAAGCGATGTGTTGTAAGAAAAATATTAATTTTTAAAACTTTATCGACTAAAATAACTAGCTTCCGGCAGACGGCGCTAATGATGTGGTCTAATTAGGAGTACTGGAGACTCACTAAACCTCCACATCAAAGCAACCTGAAGAGAGCCCCAAGACCTTGGGTCCTCATGGAGAGAGTCGGAGAGAGAGGGAGGGTTTAAAAAGCACCCATGTACCAGTATTATGACCAAATGTAGGTTATAACATTAAAGGTTGAATCCCCAAAAATAAATCACATTCATCTAATCTTTCCTAACGATCCGCTAGCTGCCCGCCCCATAAGCATGCCGTCAAAAAAACGCGTCTCTGTAGGCAGCCTAGGCTCTGAGATCTGCACACAAAAACAATTGGTTTCACCAACCACTCAAAACCAAAACAAATAGTGTTCCAACCAATCACCGACGGGGGGGGGCCAGCTTTTGAGCCAGCTTCTTCTTCAGCTCCGACTTCGCGTGCAGCCGTGCACGAGCACAAAACCTCACAACACCCTCCCCCTGTCGGTGATTGGTTGGAACACTATTTGTTTTTTTGACGGCATGCTTATGGGGCAGGCAGCTAGCGGATCGTTAGGAAAGATTAGATGAATGTGATAAAAAAATGTTGGGCCTGAAATCACTGATACAACCTTTAATGCACTTTACTATGACTGATGTACTGCAATATTTTTGTCCAAGGTGTTTTTATTTTATTTTTATCAGCACTTTATCAGTACTGATCTGGTAGCTGAGCTACAGGCAATGAACATACTGTAACTGGGGGAAAAAACTCTACATACTCTAAACTGATCGATATCTTATTAGACTTGACCTTTAAATGGCTGGTTAGACATTCAGTACCCTTACAAAGTGTTTACACCCCTTCATTAATCTTTTGTTCCTGGTAAAACTCCTTTGCAAGCTTGTTTATGCCTCCGAGTAAAGAAATAAGGTATTTGTGATTTCTCAAATTGCATTAATCTGACATTAGGCTACATTTTATTTTTTATTTACGTCTTAAAACGTGATTTTAATAACCAAAAATGGACTTTAAATGTCACAATGTGACCTTAGAATCAGAGCCTCACAATCAGACTTTATCCCTCAAAATGATACTTTATATCTTAAATTGTTACTTTGTAGGCCTTTGTAAGGGACTATTCATTTAATCGCTTTTTATTGCCAATGTGTGAAAAGATTGCACCGAAAGTAAAAAAAAAAAAACGATTCATAGATTGTCTATGAAAGTCTGTAGACAGATCTTATGTTAAGGACTCGGGACGTTTTTGCCGCGAAAATCAAAAGGATGTGAAGTTTACAGAGCCTCTTTTCGGTTCTAAATTAGCAACACTAGCTAACATTAGCTTAAAGATTGAGTCCACTAATGCCTACAAACGCACAGCACAACACGAGCTACAATACAAACTAAAATAAAAACAGTTTTCTATATAGCAGTGACAAAACAATGCTAAACTGTAAGGATTCAAAGAGGTCAACAACAATTCACACTTGAAATGAATGCTTGCAGTTCAGGATAATGCCACAATTCTGTAATGTCAAAGCCTGTACAGTTTGATTAATTCAAACTATATTCTCACATAGCCATCTAGTCTAAGTCTCACATATAAGTTAGCTCTAAATGAAACTATCAAAACAGCTAATTACCTCATCTGTCATGATGGCGGTGAACAGCAGAGCTGCTTTCTTAACTGCTGTTTTCTCACCGCTGTCAGTTTTGTTGTGCGTTCATTTTGTTATTTGAGAAAAGCGCGCAGCACAAACATGTTCATCTCAACGTCGCTCTCAGCAGGATGGACGGCGTCTGAATGGTATATCGCTACTATTTCCAACTTCTTTTTGTACTTCTAAACGAAGAACGAAAAATAATTTCGCCTTGAGTGGCTTTCAATCACTTTCAGTCTCTTGTATGTTACTGAGTAACTGTGCACGAGCAATAAGTTGCTGGCTGCAGTTCACTTTACGGCCACCTGTGTCGCTAATAACAAAGGTTTCTGAGGGAAAGGGGGACTTTTATCATATGACTGTCTCAAAATGTGACTTTTTTGGTCAAAATGTGAATAAATATGTCACAATGTGACCTTTGATCTCATAAACTGACTTTATATCTCATTAGTGACTTAATAGCCTCACAATATCTCATAATCAGACTTCATATCTCAAAATATGACTTAATAACCTGACCATCTCTCACAATTTGACATTATGTTTTATAATGTGACTTCATATCTCACAATAAGACTTGATATCTTGTTTTAAGGTTTCTCGAAATTACGTTTTTTTTTTTTTTTTTTTTTTAAGTCTGGGGTAGAAACAGGCTTCCATAACTACCAGTTTTGAACACAATTCAATTGTTTATTCTCCTTTTAACATCTCAAAACACATTTATCAATATTAATTTTCAAAGATTTAATTCTCATTAATAAAATAGGTTTCTACTTGACCATAGTCATTTAGTAATAATTAAACCCAGTAGTCTTCTAGGGTTCATTTTAGACTGAGGAAATCACAGCACATTCATCAGAGCAAATTTGCTTCAACTGCCAAATTAGATAGAGAGTGCCAGCACAGGGTAATTTTCAGGTAATACCTATTTTCAATTGGACTCAAGTCTGGGCTTTGGGCCATAACTGGATACTAATTTCCTTTTCTTGTCTTTTTTTCCCACTCCTTTGTGTTTTGGGTCATTGACCAACTAGAAAATAAATCTGGCTTTTGCAGGTGACTTAAAATATTTTAGTCTTTAATAGTAGAAAGCCTTTTTTTCTTTTCAGTTTTTTAGAGCCTGATGCTGCTGCCTCCATGCCTGATAGTAGGGGTGTCGTTATCAGGGTGCCAGGCTAAATTTGTTTGCGCCACATAGTGTTTTATCCCTATGGTTTCATCACATGGCTTCTAGCAAGCTTAGTTATCCTTAGCCACTTTCTCAGAATAGAAGAAATTGGTTGTTCCTGTCATGCAATATCTCTTTAACTTCACTAAGACCACAAGCATCACAGAATTTATAACATACTTTGCTAACACTTCCGTTTGTGCTGTTGCTTTGCCACCAACATGATGTCACTTCCTAGAGGATGAATAAGGATCTGGCTTTTCTTAAAGGAATCTTATATAATCCTTAGAGGATGAGAAGTGATATAACATAAGAAAACCAAATAAAAATTATATACTCCCAAGACATATTTACTTTGAAACATTTAACTAAGAGAAAAAAAAAAAAAAAACACGTAATAAATATATATATATTTTCAATGTTAGAAGAATAAATGGCAACAAAAAAAAAAGTCTATGTATACTTAATTCATTGTGATATTGCAATGAAAGAAAACTAGTATGATTTAATCTTTACAGATTTTTGAGACATTAAGACATGACTGGGATATAAGATGTACTGCATGGCAAGAACAACCCAAACCCATAACTGCAAATGCACTTATCTTCTAATCATGCCACTGCTTGTCTTCTACATAGCCAGGAAACTACTTTATAATACAGTGGAGACAGTAGGCAGTAAATTTACTCTGATGAAAATTTGTCTGCAATAGAAAGTGTTTGAAACTCGTGTTCTCTAATATTACAGTCGAAATACATTCTAACGCATAAATGCAAAGATAAACACAGTATATAACCAAAGGGGAGAAAATCATTTATTCATTCAAATGAATGTTAAAATGAGTAAATAAACAAACAGAATTACTGAGATGCAACAGAGGACTTACGAATAAAGCTTGAAACCTAAAGGCTATTATGGGTCCAATGTTCACACAATTTCTATAAATTATTAAAATAAATAACACTTGTACAAGAAGATGAAAGAGCAGCAATGTTATAGGTGATGTTAAATAATCCCAATGAAGTATACATAGTGTCATTAAGCCTTGACGAGTTATAATTTAGTCCATGTTTGATCAGTTGTGACCATGTGGAAGAGCCCTGCGCATCATAGTGAATAAAGACAGTCAAATATTAAATCTTGAAAACTTGGAAAAACTGAGAAGAACCCTCATGCAAAGGTTGTCTGAGTATATGACTTCCTGGGACTTTACGAGAATTAAATAATTTCAAAATGTGGTAAATACCAAATTAAGAGTATATTATGAATACCTAAAAAATACCCTTGATATAGACATCCACTTAACCAACAGAAAAGCTAAAGAAAGTCCTGTAATTTAATTTGGGGAGACCATCGGAATATGCCAAAGCTTACACATATCTTATGGATAGACAGTTTATCAAAAAACAATACAAACAAGTAAATGGATACAACAGGCTCGAAAGAATCAAAGACAGCTAATTTATAGAACGAAAAGTATTTCATTGTGTTATGGTCTTGTGCTTTGGCCTTAAAACGCCTCATAGCTCTTGTTCTGGCTAGAATTACCTCTAGTAAAGGTTTAAAACCAGTTTCGCTTGAGACGGGTTCTTCCCCTCCACATTAAAGATGTTCAGTTATTCACCAATAACTTGTTAATACCTTTATTCAACAATTTATTCAAAAAGGCATTCACGCTCGTCTCCCTGTCAGCACAAACAGGTCCTCACCTCAACATTTCACATACAGTGATAGTATGACCATGCAGAATGATCGAGTCTTTTACAAATATAATGCTGATAAAAACCAGTTCTGCTGGTTGTTTCCTTGGAAATGTTCGCTTCAGTTTTGTCCAGCTTTAGCATCCTTCCATCAACCAGCCAGTGAAGCAACAGTTCTTTAGTAGGCTCCGACGACGACCACTGATTCGAGTGGACCTTCAGACCAGCTCAAGTACCTTCAGAAATGGGGGGAGAAACATTTGTAGGGCACAATTCATGCTTAGTATCAATTTAGAGTTTTGAGAAATGGATGCAATATTCCAAAACTGTGACTACAGATCCTCCTGGTTTTACTAATAGAGCTCTCAGCAGTAAATATCGACCCGTATGTAGCCATTTAGCTTGTTTTGCAGTACAACTCACCTTGATTGTTCCTTGACTGTTGGCTGCAATCAACACATTTGACTCCTGAGAATCAAAACAGAGAAAGTACATTTGACAGAATGTGGCAAACATTATTTGGTTGAATCTCGGGTGGGAAGGTGGTCTGACAATGTATTTGCCTGTCTGGAATATTTGGCATAAACCAGACGCAATCTCAGTTTGCGCTTCATTATTGTTATACGTTCACAAAAAGGCCTTGACATTTTACTTCTACATAATTTATGTACGGATGAGAAAGGCAATTAATTAAGACCAAGACACTAAGCAGAAATTCAGTCTGGTCAGCACATTGGTTTTGCACACAATTATTGTTTTTTTTTTCTCTGGGAAAATGTCAAGTATAAAAGGTACGTAATACACAAGGGATCTGGAAGCAGACGTAAATGTTTACATGGGGGTTTCAGCTGATAAATCAGGCACAGCATGAATCCACATTTTGCATTTTCTAAGATTTCTGAGCTGATTAGGCTTGATCAAAATTACTTGCATGTTAATTATTTGGGAAACCACCCATTTTAATGGCATAGTGGCATTCAAATAAGCAAATAAAATAAATTATAAGTGAAAATAAAAATGGCAAATTTTTATGTCTAATGAGTTGTGCGAGCACACCAAATCAACTGGGCCAGCGAATTTTTAATTTTGCTTTGTAAGATGTAAAAAAAAAAAAAAAAAAGATGACCCACTTACTCTCGATGAAAGATGACAGAATAAAGAATATATGAAAAAACGGGAAAAAAACCCCACAGAAACTGAAAGGTCTCCCATCATCCGAAATGAAGGTTCACCAATTTAATAGGGCTGCCTTGAAATTACGCAAGTAAGATTATAGGATAGAAATCTATCACTGTTCCATAATAACATTCTCACGTTCTATAATAATAATAATAATAATAATAATAATAAATATTATATTGCTATAATACATCATTCAGTTTGGCCGTGTTCGGAAAACTAAAAACTAAAGCATCCTAAAGAGACATATTTTAAACATTAATAAATATATATAAAAAACTTTTTCATATCATTGTGACCCCGTGAGATTTACCTACAAATTCTTAAAGAAAGCCAAGACAATTAAATCATTAATCACAAAATGTTGTGATCGTGACATCCCTGTTTGGTCCTCCTCCTAAAGAGGAGTTATTGGTTAATAAATACAGCACTTCACATGGTAAATTAGCCATGGGCTAAAATATGACTTTATAGCAATGCCTTTTCCTGCAAACCACACTATTTAGACAGTGAAGCGGAGGAGTGTGGGATTAATAAGCATGGATTTCTGAAAGCGGATGCACACCCACCTTCTCCCAACCCACTGCTCTATTCTACCCTGCCATTATTTGTCCTTGATGTACCAACCAGTTCAGTTCTACTGTCCCCATGTGCCCCCATGGCCCTACCAGGTCATGTTCTACTGTTGGTTCTAGAAGAGTGATTTTTCATGTAAATGTGAGTGAGAGAAGACTGAATCATACCCCATCAGGTAGAGCTCGCCAGCACACAGCACTGACAAATTCATTGGTGTCATCCTCCTTCTTGTCCTTGTCCAACACACTCTTCACAGTGTCAAACTTGAAAGTCAGCAGCGTCTTAGAGAGCCCCTTGTAGTACAAGTACAGTGAGTTGTTTTCACTTCCTATGGGGTATGAAGTGAGAGCATTATTGAGGGTTTTTAACACCACATAAACATTTATTACAGTGTAAAAGTTTGTTTTATTCTCTTTTTTCTTTTTTTATAATAAACTGATTTGAATGATCAGAGGAAGTTTAAATCAAACAGCATTATCACAGCTTTGATTATAAACCAGCTCAACTTGGTTCAACAGCTTCAACATTTTTAAAGGAACACGCCGACTTTTTGGGACTTTAGCTTATTCACCGTATCCCCCAGAGTTAGATAAGTCCATACATACCCTTTTCATCTCCGTGCGTGCCGTAACTCTGTCTGACGCACCCACCGCTAGCCTAGCTTAGCACAAAGACTGGAGGTAAACAGCTCCAGCCAGTAAATCACTCCGCAGAAGTAGCAGTGCTTCGCCTTCTGAGAATATAGTTCCCAGTATGTATACGGTTAGAAGATGGCTGTGACTCATGTGACCTTGTTATTTGTACACGCTGTGACTATACAAATCACAACATGTAAATAGGAAAATGTTGGCATTATTTTGTCACTTATTGGGAGCAGTATGCTAGCTGGAGCCATTTACCTCCAGTCTTTGTGCTAAGCTAGGCTAGCGGTGGGTGCGTCAGACAGCGTTACGGCACGCACGGAGATGAAAAGGGTATGTATGGACTCATCTAACTCTGGGGGATATGGTGAATAAGTCCCAAAAAGTCGCCGTGTTCCTTTAACCAATTTTTCATAGTGCCACTCACCACATGCTACATAGTCTCCATTAGATGCCAGACCCACAAAGTTCTTCTCGTTGATGTGGCCTTTGAAGGAGCGCAAACAATGAGGCTTGTTCACATTCCAGAGTTTCAGCTGGCTATCCGTTGAGCTGGGGATGTCAAAATGTAACTAATGTTGAATTAACTCAAAAGTTGTTTGTAATTAGTGGTGCAACAGATCAGATTTGTCATGGTACTGTTTGGATCATGGTTCTAGTTGATTTAAAGATTAGGAAATTTAAAACCAATATTTTTGTAACACTGTAAACCGCTACTGATCCAAAAGCTGATGTTTTAAGTATCGTGATACAATGTACAATGTAGGTAGTTACCATGACATGCATTTTCCACTGATAAAAGAAAAAGTACAAGAATTTTCAGTGTATACATACGCAGACACAATTTCTTCTCCATTGACAAACTTGGCGTAGGACACTGCTTTCCTGTGGCCTTTGAAAACCATGATGGGCTGCTTAGTGTTTCTCAGGTCATAGTAGTGCACACAGTGGTCTGGAAAGGATTTAGAATGAGCTGAAAAGTTTTACAATTATTGCGGGAAGTAAAACTTTTAATAGATCGATTCAAATGAATTATGTACCTGCACAACCAAAGGCAAGGTGATATCGAGAGGATGGACTGAATTTGACACAGCATACATTGGCCTTCGCTTCAATGCTGGCTACTGAATTGTCCAGGTTGGTGGACCACAACTTGACTAGGATAAAGAGAGTGTATTCATAAGTATTTATAGAAGAATATCTCTGTAAGAATCCTAGAAATTAAATAACTAGATCGGAACAGTTCAGTTGCAAAAATACCTTTTGCGTCATCTGATCCCGATGCTAAGAGCTTTGGATCCATGAGGTTGAAATCGACACTCCAACACCGCTTTTCATGCTCCTGTGAAAATCAAAATCTAACTTAGAGTAAGTCTAAAGGAATTGCAAATTACCCACGTCATGTGTTATATTTCAAATTAAATTCAAAATTAACCCACAGCTCAATGTAAATATAATTTTAGGCTGCAACAGCTAATCCAATTGATGATAAAAATAGTTTGTGCTTCTGCTTCTGAGCACATAATTCAAATTAAATTGAATAAAGATCACAATAAAAGCATTTATACTGTTACAAAATATTTCTATTCTTTTGAACTTTCTATTAATCAAAAAAAAAAAAAAAAATTAAACAGCATAACTGGTTTTAATTTTGATAATAATAAGAAATGTTTCTTGAGCAATCAGTATATTAGAATAATTTCTGAAGCATCATGTGACTAAAGACTGGCGTAATGGCAACTGAAAATTCAGCTTTGCTATCATAGGAATTACATATTATATTAAAATAGAAGTGTTACTTTAATATTTCACAATATTACTGTTTATTTCTGTATATTTAAATCAAACAAATGCATCCTTGGTGAGCATAAGAGACTTCTTTTGAAAACATAAAACATTATAACAGCAGACATAAATATATTAATAGTACTATTATTTTTGCAATACATGTATGTTTCTTACAAGAAAATATGACATGTAGATCTCTAATAGTTTGGGAGTTAATAAGGAAAATGCAATAAATTGCTCTCCTACTGAAAGGGGTACAAGAATAATGAATGTCATCTGGTGCAGCCCTACACATAAGGGTACCTGGTAGACCTTTGACCTCTGCCCCGTGAACCCATCCCAAAGAATGACAGTCCCCTCGTAGTCACTGCTCGCCAACAGATTTTTGTGGTAGCTACTCCAGCTGATACAGCTGGATAGAGACGAGACAGAGGAAAATGGGAAACTGTTATGCCACTGCATAATCCACCAAGAACATTCAGGCCAACCCCTGATTTCAGATACTCTTTATACCTAATTTTGGAGTTACATGTCATCTCGTTGACAGGATAATGAATGTCCACAGCATCCTGGATCACAGTGCCGTATTCAAACACTTTAATTTTCTTAGTGACACCGGCAATGGCAAAGTAATCACAGTCACGGTCAAACTCAATGCTGCAAAAGAGGGGAAAAGAGAGGAGACAGAACAAGTGTTAGCACAGCGAGTTCTTCTGACTGTGGCATGCTCATTATCTGCTCTACTTCCACTCAAACATGGACACTGAAAGAGACAAGAGCTGTAATGCATCCAAACAGCCTCCCAGCCTCTTAGTATCAGATACAAGTATGTCTGAAAAACGTGTGTTTGATGAAAGTCGATAAGAAAGAACTCGGATAGTGTTTCCTGCAGTTAAATCTGAACAAGTACCCCATGAAATATACACTATTGTTTAAAAGTTTTATATATACAAAAATATATTGTGAAATATTATTACATTTTAAAATAACTTCCTATATTAATATATTTTTAAATGTAATTTATTCCTTTGACTTTTTTATTACCATTTTAATTCCTATTTATTCCTTTTGTCATTACAGTCCTCATCACATTCAGAAATCATTCTAATATGCCGCTTAACATTAACATGTGCAAGTAACACTTTCTATTATCAATGATGAAAACAGTTGTGCAGCTCAATATTTTTGTGGAAGCAAAGATACATTTTTTTCAGGATTTTTTGATGAAAAGAACTGATCAAAAGTGCATTTAGTCAAAATAATTTCTTTCCCCCAAAAAATAGCCTGAATCTTGTTCTCAGACAATGTCCTAGCTGGTAGCTCAAAACAACAAGCATACAGCAAGATCTGTAGTCCAGTTTATTTGTTTTCGTTTTGTTTTTAATTAATCTGTCAAAGCAATTTATAAATAAGCCGAACAAATCAGCCTACCTGGCTCACTCACTCAATTTATCAGCCGTAGTAGTTTTGAATTAACATCTGATTCACCATTAAACCACAAGCTATTAATTTCAACAATAAATGAGCTGAGAACTGTCAAGGTGTTATGTTGTACTTAAGGTTTAGAAGACTGTAATTAATGACTGATTAATGAGAAGCATTAGGATGGAGATCATGAGAAATTATATATTATAAAAAAAACAAATGAGAAAAAACAAAAGAAAAAAAATGGATATACATTAAAGCACACTTCGAAACAGGCCACAATTCCAACTTTTGGAAAATAGACCGTCTTCAAAATGCTCACAGTCAGTATCTGTTATGTTATTCAGTAATACAATACTACCCTCTGCTGGTTACTTCAGGAACCGAACAAAGATTAAAGTCCAACAACGTGTGGTCTTAACCCGCTTCAATTAAATATTTGCACCCTTACCTGGACACAATACTGGAGCCATTATAGAGGTCACTAGCGTAGGAGAGGGTGGCCAGAGGCCTCACAGAGTTGTAACGGGTAAATTTTGACAGACACTCCATGAAATCATCCAGCTGGTTAACAGTCCTGCTGTCATCTATTACCAAGAAAAGCGATTGTGTAATAACAGTATTACTTTTTTTTTTTAATAAACAGTATATATTGGTTTGAATCAACCAACCCGTTATGCGAGACATCCTATTGGAGAAATAACACTGCTCTAGATCCTCAAAGTGTGCCGTCAGTCTCTTCCGCCGTGACGCCAGAGTGCTGTTGTACCATGTTTGTCTTTTACCCTAAAAGTATTAACAATAAACAGTGAATATCAGCATTACTCCAAGGGATATTAACCAGCTATAACAGCAAACGGGAACAATTCATGAAAAACAACAACAAAAACAAGTTACCTGCGAGCTTCCACCAAAAGGGGGCTGAATGTATTCTGGGGGGTCTATTATGCTACTGCTGTAGACAGAAACAAGATTTGAAATTTTTTTTATGCAAAAATACTGCGTAAATGTCAATAATTAGGTTAGCATCTCATGTGTGTAGAAATTACATTAATTTCTTTGTGTGAAATACTTTTTAATGAGGAAAAATATAAAACGCAGTCTTACCTGGGTGCAGGTGAGGGAGCTTCAAACTGGGGTACAGTACTGTCTAAATTGGGGTCCATGTCACTCACTGGTGAGTACATACCGCTCATTTCCTTAAAAAAAAAAAATCATACGCATCAGATGTACACTACTGTTCAAAAGTTGAAGGTCAGTGACACTTTCATTCAGCAAAGACACATTAAACTGATCATAAGTGACAGTATACAATTATATTACAAAAGATTTTGTATTTAAAATAAATGCTGTTGCTTTGGACTTTCTATTCATCAAAGGAATCTTAAGAACATATTGCTATTTCCACAAAATTATTCAGCAGTACAACTTTTTTTTCAACATTGATCATAACATATGTTTCCTGAACAGCAAATCAGGATATTAGAATGACTTCAGAAGATCATGTGACACTGAAGACTGGAGTAATGACTACTGACAATTCAGCTTTACACTTTAAAATATATTCAAATAGAAAAAAGTTATTTTAAATTGTAATGGCATTTCACTCTATTCTTGTTTTTACTGCATTTTTGATCAAATAATAAATATATAAGACTTCCTTCAAAAGCATTCAAAAAAACTTTGTATATATAAATATATTACTTTTCACACCCATAGATCGTTTTCTTTGTTCCGAAAAAGGGACTTAATTGCATTTTCTCCTTGGTTCGGTTCGCTTACACAAGGCAACATTTCAAAGCATACCAAAATGTGTTTATGCAAATCACATGCGAGTAAAATTGTCCCCTTATTGGTCACAGTTCACCTGTCACCAACAAGTAACAAGTTGGCTTTGCGGGCTTATTGTGGCTTTATCTGTAGCTGTCGTGACACACGCAAACACTTATATGAATGTAGCCTTGATTCCCGCTCTGACTGATAAATTATATACATTTATATTGAAATTATATCTATATATATATATATATATATATATATATATAAAATTTAGAATGCAGTTAGAGCGGTAATCAAGGCTTCGTCGGGGCAGCATTCTTGCAATGCATGAAGAAGAGCAATTACATAGATAAAGAGGCTTTGGTTTTCAACCACAAAAACAGAATCAGACACTGATGCATTTATATAACATTTCCCGTTATGAATTATGATACTGCTTGGTCCGTTGGGTCGGGTTGCTTTCTCACCTCAACCAAACCGCCCCAGAATACATTTTCAATCAGACTTGACCACCTCATTCAGGCGGTCTTGGATCGATTGTTTTGGTACGGATCCAAGCACAATTGCCGTGTTCATGTATGCCTAAATGAACCGAACTAAGGGAGAAAAACGCACCAGGTTCCGAAACAAATGCTCCAAACGACCCAGGTGTGAAAATGTCCTTAGAAAAATACAAAACATCTCTATGCTAGACCTTTAAAAAAAAAAATGTCCTGTCTCGGACAATTCTGGGTCAACATACTAAACTGACCTCAACTCGTTTGATATCCTCTTCCAAAAAGTTCAGTTCTTTTTGTAACTGCTCCAGTTGCTGTTGAAGTAAGGACAGGGAGACTTTATGAGTTAATGACCTCATAGCTGTCAACTCTGCATTATTCAATATTTTAAAAATAGATGGAGGTTAAACCTCTCTTTTATTTCTTCTGGCTTCTTTCAGGAATTCCATTAAGATCTGGCGCTGAGCAGCTTGTGATTCCTGTGAACAGAGATCAGTGAAAGATCAGCAACAGATGAGCAATTGGTCTTTATGAGTCACACAGCGGAGGGTGGGAGGGGGGCTGTGTTCCTTTATAAGACAAATTATTATGGCGTATCACGATAATCAGCAACGCTTCCAGGCTCTTCACACAAGCAGCTTTAAGCATTATATAATGCTGATTAAGTTTTAATAACATTTATTTAATCACATTTAACCTTTGACACTGATCAGACTTAATAACTGCAGGTTTTGACCAATGTATATTCCTTCACAAGAACTCAGTATGTGCCATGCTGCAGTGGTAAAATAGTGCTTTGTGGTTTATTTGGCCTTATATTTGTCACAGCAGTTACACTTTGGAATTTAAAAACAGTGGTTTGTAACATTAGGGTCAAATTTGAGTTTATTTTTATCCACCAAAAACAAAATCTACAGAATACCAATCTCTACCAATCCAAGGTGTTTCAACACCATAGACAGTCAGTTTAAACTGAATGTGAATGAAACGCTAATATAAAACGGCTATTCCCAGGGTGTCTGAAGAACCCAGAAGTGATGCATCAAGCAACAGTAATATTATCTGTAAGTATACCAACCGCCTCCAGTTGTTTCTTTTTTTGCAACAGGTACTCTAATATGTAGTTGACATTGGCTAAATCCATATTCTCTTGATCTGCACCAAGGACGTCTTGGAAAACCTGCCATTTGGTTCCATTCTATAAACAGCATAAGAAACGAACAATAAGACATCATTTTTTGTGCTACAAATTATCTGCAAAAGCCAATAAAATTAGTTTAAGGAGTTTCCACTCATTATACAAATGGTGAGCTTGGTGCACATACAGGATGATCTCGTTTCAGACGCTTCTCTTCAGATCTCTGTTTTTGTTTCAGGATCAGTTCATTCACTGTAAAACAATTAGAGAATCAGATCATCTACTAAGCAATTCTCAGACTGAAAAAAAATATCAACCAAATGATATCAACCTTATTTGATATAGAAATATACAATTTATGTGGTAACAATAAGGTTTGAGGACATCAAGTATGCAAAAAACAACTGACATGCATTAGCATACACATACCTAAGAAGTTGGGGTAAAGTTGATCCACATTGTCAATGATATAATTGCATTTTGGGCATCTGTTGCTGTCCTCCAAACTCTGGCGTATACATTTATAACTGAATAGAAATGAAGACATGATTACTTGATCAAAATCTATAAAATGGTCTGGAAAATACAATAAATGATCAGTTTAGAGAACAAGTGCTTCTCACCAGAAACTGTGGCCACACTTTGTCATGTGAGCTTCCTCTATCATCTCAAAACATATAGGGCTGTTAAGAAAAAAACAAACAAAGAATCATGACACATGCAAGGCTTGCTTCCCTTTTCTAACACATCAACACAAAGCTGAGACTTGACTGTTGTTTTGAATTATGCAGTAGAGTTTAAAAGTATTGAGACCACTATTAAAAATTATTTTCAATCTTTACGCATCACAAATTATATTATCAGCATAATTTTGATTGAAAGGGTAAAGCATAAAAATAATTTGAACACACACCCACACGTGTCAAGTTAAAATGATTTGGAGTTTGTCAGATATACAAGTTAATCATTAAACTTGTATGACTTTCTGGGATTGCTAAAAAAAAAAAAAAAAAAAAACATTGACAATAAATTGTCAGTTTCTAACATTATGGCCTGGGGCCTATATCATGAAGCCGGTTTAGGTGGCTAGCCAGGTATGTTTAGTTTGCGCCAACCCATGAAAGTGGTTGGGATTTTAGCAGTGTTCATCGCCATAGTAACTTACGCTCCACGGCTAACCTGGTCCAGGGCAGGTTATGTTCCAGGTAAGAGGTTGAAAACCGAACTTAAACCAATCAACTGTGAGCAAAGTTACATGTCTGATGCGATAAAAGTCACTCCACCTGTTTCTACTCCAAATTAAAGGTCAATACATAGCAAATGATTTTTAAAGACAAAATCATCTGGCTTTTAGTAACACTTATTTATAATAATAATTTTGTATGATTTAGATATTATTTATGTAATTATTCATCGATCACACATGCAATTTTAGTTTATCAATTATTTTTTACACACAGTTTAAAGGAATAAATATATAAAAGTAATATAAATACGCTTTAGAATCAATAGATTAAGCTATGAAATGACTACATGTGAGCTTAAAAGTTCAATTCTCTCTATACCTATATCAACTGCATAAACTAACTTCACAACTTTTACTTGCACTGATATACAGTAGCGAGACTTTTTCTTTTAGTTGTCCTCTTTCATAGACATACATTTTCTACTTGTTGTGTAAATTTGTTTAAATTCGTAATATTTTAATACTTTTATGTAATAAGTGAATTGCGCTGCTTCTCTCGCGAGAAATTAATCGCAGTTTCACTCTTTCTCAGCATGTGATTGGCTGTTCGCTACTGATGTCACACCTAAACTCAGGATCAAAGCCTGAGTTGACAGAGAAAGTTGATGATCAGCATCATGGTACTACCAACAAAGCCTGGTTGGATTGGTTTGGTTTTGTCAACTCGAAACTAATTCTGCAACCCTGAGTTTGTTCAACTACCATCATGGTACAGGCCCCTGGTTTCACAGACAGGGCTTAGGCTAGATTAAGCCAGGATTAGGTCTTAGTTCAATTAGGGCGTTTAAGTAGCTATTAAATATTACTAAAATATTACTAGTGTGCATCTTGAGATAAAACAATGGCAATGACATATTTTAAGATATGCCAGTGCAATTTGCTTTCAGTTAAAACAGCTCAAGCATGCACTTTAGTCTGAGACTAGGGGGTGAAACCGGGGGTGTGTGTAATATCTGATTTTGTACTCAACTCAACACACACACACACACACACACACAAAAAAGAAATCAAATCATACAGGTCCGAAACAACATGGTGGTAACGTTAACGTTACGTAGTACACGATTACAGATATTCCTTCATGGGGGAACTATCCCCTTTAACACCATGTTGACAATTATCAATTAGCTTTATCCTTGAAATCAAATGATTAAGTGCGGAGTAAATCACAGGATTTGCCACATACACCTGCAATTAAGCCCGCGTGTGGGAAATTGTTCAAAACATACAAAGTGAAGACGTTAACTTACTTCTTTATCAAGTGGATTTAGACCTCTGCAGGGACTTACCATACAAAATCGTTACTCTTGTCCTCATAGGGATTGATCAGACCGTTGTACAGGGGTCTTTTCCTGCTTGAAGAGGCCAGTCGACCACTCTGTCCCTCGGCTACCGAGCCCAAAGTCCGCGAGGACACCCCGTTACCCGAGCTGTTACCGTTTTGAGAGCCGCTGCCCCCGCTGTTCGCTCCACCGGCTCCACCGCCACTGCTGCTGCTCATTCCCCCAGAGCTCGTCCCGGGGACGGACCCCGCTGCACCGCCGGACTGCTGCTGCTGCCGAGTGCTTGACATGATTGAAGCCGCTCGTGCACGTCGGAAGGCCAGAGCTTAAGCTAAAGCTGCGGGGCTTCACCGCATCCGGGCGGCTGTGGGAGGTACGCTAACAGGCTAAGCGTCACAGATGAGAGAAAATAGCCAGAAACTTCCAGCAAGCGCACTGCTAGCACTGAACGGCGCTTATTTGAGCACAGACCAGACGGTTCTTCAGCATGCAAGTTTGTATTGGGTCAGCTCGATGCTAATGTGGATATGCAGCTCCACAGAGACTTGTTGACAACTCTGAGAGCTTTAGAAATTTCAATCCACTGTCTTGCAGGATGTTCAGGCGAGAACTTCCCCGAATGAAACGTTCGTATCAATCGGAGTTCAGCGGCACCTACTGGCTTGGAGAAAAACTGCAGGTATCAATCAAAAAATCCATCCAAACTTCAATAATGGTTCTCAAATTCTTATTGTCAACTACCTAACCGTCAAATCAAATCATTAAAAACAGTCATCAACCGTCGTTCTTATGCAGCAACTTATGTTGTTAAAAACATATGGACTATAATGTTTAAGGTAGGCCTATGACTACATGTAGCTAATTTATATCTTGGCCTAGAGCAAAACGTCAAAGTCTCTTTATGTAATGTTGACCACTGGCCTAGTTATACTGATGAATAAAAAAAATAAGATTATCAACTAAATTGTTAATGTATAGCCTATCCATGGTAGGTATATACGCAACTTTATAAAACAAATAGGCAAACCATTGGCTTTGGTTTGGTTTTCCTTAAAACAAACAGAAAGAAACCATTAGATTAATCATGATTAGTTGTTTTAATTTTATTTCTATTTTATAGGTTAACAAACCAGAGTTTAAATCTTCTCAAAGACACCACATGTTAAAATACAATGTACAGTGACTAACACAAAAGCTTGAGTAGATTTCCTGCAATACTGGAAGCTGCAGTTTCAGGACCCCATTTCTAGGACCTTTTTATTTTTTTATTTTTTTAGCAGTTTATACACATTTTTTTATCACTTACTATTCAATTCTGTATTTTTATTATAATTTTCAGGAATGATAGTTGTTTAATTGTAAAAATGTAATTTATATATTGTCCTAACCAACCCCTAACCCTATGGCATGGCATGTCACAATTAGCTGAACAATATGTGTAATAGGCCTATACAAAATTGTATATAGATAGATAGATAGATAGATAGATAGATAGATAGATAGATAGATAGATAGATAGATAGATAGATAGATAGATAGATAGATAGATAGATAGATAGATAGATAGATAGATAGATAGATTGATTGATTGATTGATTGATTGATTGATTGATTGGTAAACCAGCACAGAAACGTAATGCTAGACTGTTCAGAGTTTTTTGTCTGTGAAAGCAATGCAGCGAAGGGTTCAGCTGAATCCCCTTTGCATTCCTCATCAACTTTTTTTTTACCTCTTTCCTTGCAGTGTAGTCGGGATGTTCAGTAGCTTTATTTGTTCGTGTAAGCTGTGCAGTGAAGGTTTTAGCTGAAGTCCATTTTATTTTTTATTTTCTTACTCTTTACCTGAGCAGTGTAGCCAGGATGTTGCTCTGCCCTAAGCTTTGCCCCCCCCAAACATCTTCATCTACTTCAAAAACAAAGTGGTCAACATCAGTAGCCCACAGCCGAATACACAACCCACTCTGATCCAGACTTTTTTGAGACCATGCCAGACTAGAAGCTTTCTACCACCCACAGTGTGACCACCTGCCCTCTTGATCCAAAATATCTTCTCTGATCTTGGTACATCTTTGACCAGAGGCTCCATCCTATCAGACTTCATAAAGGGATATTTCATCCAAAAATACAAATTATGTCATCATTTACTTAAGCTCATGTTGTTCCAAACTCACATGGTTTTTATTCTTCTTTTACCTGCTTTGATCATGACCAGCTACTGAATCTTTCAAGATTCAATAAGGACATAAAAGCACTTAAAGGATCATAAAAGTATAGCACAAATTATTTACAATTCTTCTGAAGCTATTACAGCCTTGTATGAAAAACAGACCAAAACTTCAGTTTATCATTGCCATGTTCTCTAAAAAATGCTGGTTTGGGTCAAATATGAACAAATCCAACTGTTGGTTTACATTTTTACATTAATTTTTAAACTCAACAGTTGTGTTTGTCCATATTTGACCCAAACATGGGTTGAAACAATCCAGCATTTTTAGAGTGATACTTACTGTTAACTTTATTCACTAAAAATGTTGAGATCTGCCTTAACTCACCTTAGTACAAAACCGTTCAAAAGTTTTTATTTAAAAGAAAGAAATTAATAATTTTATTCAGCAATCACACATTATATTGATCAAAAGTGGCAGTAAAGACATAATGTTACAAAAGATTTGTTTTTCAAATAAATGCACAGCTGTTTTCAACATTAATAAATGTATAATGTAATTTAATGTTGTACAAGTACACTTAATATTTAACACTATTATTGATCTGCCTGCATTGACACCATATGAGAACTGAACGGAGCTGGACGATGACATCACTGTTTTCTCTAGAGCGACTGTATAGATTGTATTCCTGCTTTCACTGTGAACAATCTGTATTGTAAAAAGCGCTATATAAAGAAAGGTGACTTGACTTGACAAGTATTGGACTGATCTAGTTGTCAAATTAAAGTCACTGACTCAATGTTTAGTTGCAGTTGTTAACAACACACCTCTAGGGGAAGATTATCAGTGAATAATGACTAAACCATTTTAGTCTGTACTATTTCACGCAAACCGTCAGAAGACTTGGAATAAAGTGTGCAAGTTGTGTGAACTACTTTTTATAGTGCATTCATGGTGATTTTGTGTCCTTTTTTTGAGAGCTTTTGCCACAATTCAGCTGTATTAGGCTATATTCAAATAGAGCACAGTATAAGCAAACAAATGTAAAGTGCTGATATGAAGAAAGCAAATGCAATGTAACAACGCAATGCATATGCTAATTAGCACATGCAGTCATCTAGCGACATTCAGCGACTTTTTAAGCATGTGTTATACATTCCATTGAAAATAGTTTGCAACAGTGCATACATTTAAAGACTATTTTTTTTCCTCAAAGTAGGCTAATGTTAACCAGTCAATCACTGAAGAGCTTGAGGATATTAGTGAGATTAACTAATGTCAGTCATCATATATGTTAGGTGATTGTATACAATTTGCATTAAGTTCACACAGAGACTGGATGGCATGTAGCAGCTACGACTAATCAGATTTAATTCCTACAGACACTCATGACTGAAGTTTTCATTTTACACAGCAGGGGGAGTTATTATTGTATCTTTAGAAACATTACAGATTCAAACAAGCACACTCACATATAGCCTAACTGTGCATGACTGTCAAATATTATTTTCCAATGCTCAGTTACACAAATTAAAATCAGCTTGACACTTACCACATAATTGGATTTAAATGCTTACCCATTTAATAATTCTAACTTGTGGGGTTTGGGTATATAAAACATTCAAATTGTTGTAATATATTTTTTATATATTTCAATGTATGTAAACAGATTTTTTGTTAAATTGTTATTCATAACGGATTTTCACTGTCCATGATATTGTGCACTGTCAAAAATAAAAACGGAAAATATACTGGTAGGACATCATCCAGTAATTTCATGAAAATTTTTGTTAACCCTATAAACACAATGTAGTCTGTAATACTCAAAATGTAGTAAATTAAATAAATAAAAATGAATAATATGGGAAATTCCTATATATTTATATTGTAAATTGTGCCCTGTTTTTACAGACTTTATTAACGGTATAAGCTGTTTATATCAGGTTTACTGGATAGCTTGCAGAACACATTAATTTGACTGAAGGACACATGTAAAAATAATCTTGTAATATGTATTTAACAGGGAACCATATCAAAGATGAGCTTTGCTGATACTATTTTCATTGTACTCCACTATTATATGTTCTTTTGGCAGCACAGATACATGCAATAAGTTAATTACAGCACTGCTCTCACATGACCTCCACAATGGAGCACACTTCAAAGCCCTCCAACACTTACTTTTGTTGATTCAGATGTTCTATACTTATATCTCATTGGAAATTAAGCTCTAATAGCTGGCATTGTTAACACAGTTAACAGAAGCGTTTAAAAGCCAACTATAATTTTCCAAATGGATAAGCCATCATGGGAGGGGATCGGGCAAAATGTCTGGATGAGTTGTGTCTGCTCACATTGGCCAGCGCTGTGTCTCAATTACAAATGGGCTAACTGTGGTTGCCATTTCAAACATTTATATATCTCTAGTGCTTCTGTTATGGCTCTTAAGGGAGAAATAAACCCCTTTTAACTGATAGTAATATACTTCAAATATATTGGAGATAATTGACTGATCTGCCACTGTTGAGTACAATGTCTTTTGGAAGGAAAGTGGTAAATTGCACCACACACACACACCAAAAAAAAAAAAAAAAAAAACCTTCGGTTGCTAATATCATGATATTATTCATGTCTTTGTTCTTATAAAGGAAAATAATTATGAATTCTGTTGTTAGTCTCTGGCTAAAAGGATAGCCTGGGTTGATTTTAAGACTTGTTATGTGAGTGTCTTTTTTAATCATTACATTTTTGAAACACACCGATTATTTGCTTGGAGTGAAGATCCAGTGATCCTAAAAACAATAACAAAATTAAATCTGTTAAAACATTAGGCACTTTAATTAGATCAGATGTCTGCCTTCGATATTAATGGGCAACGCAGGAAAATGAGTAACAATTCCCAGCTGTCCGCCTCCCGCCTGCCAACACACACATATGCATACGCACTGTCATATGGATACAAGCATATAAAACAGATATGATGCACTTACCTATATTATGCCATCAAAGTGCTTTTATGAGGCGATACTAAAGGCAATATGAGACAATAACACTTTATTTAAAGAGTCACCTCAAGACATATTTTTTGAAATGTTAACATTGTTGAAACACACAAAACTTTAAATATTAAGGTAAACTTTCTTTTTCTTTATTTTCACATTATCTTAAAAAAGTGGTTGGAAATCATTATAGAGTCCTGGCTTGTTGAAGATGAACAGCAACAACTCCCTCTGCAAAGCAGTCGAATCCACTGAGACATGTTTTTGATGTATATCTAGAACATAAGGAAGGGAAATAAAGAAAAAAGAACATGCCGTCAGATGCTCGCTCAGAATAATCCAGTCTTAAAGCCAAGCCAGCCATGACTAACTAGGAAATGACGTTATAGTTCACACAGTGCACACCTGCTTCCCTCACTGTATCTTTTCAAATATCTATTCGGTGGAATTATTTGCTCCCTGCAGAAGCTAGTTGTGTCTCCTAAGTGATAGAATAACAGTTTTGTCACTGGTTGAAAATGTATTAAATATCTGCAACAGATTTACTTTGGATTTTCTACCTCTGCTGATAAGTGAATGGGGGTTTCCTTTGGACTTTGCTAGGCTCCTTGTTATTTGTCCAGCACATCAGGTTGGATTTTCCCATTGCGTTTCTGGTCATTTAGAATTGGATTGGGGTAGGGCAGCCTCAAATGAAGGATAATCTCTTAGAGGTCCTTTGCAGTGGGGGGTGAGGCCCGGGAGCGACCATTCACTTTTTTTTCGTTTTTTTTTTTTTTTACACAGTTGCAGCTGTGTCTCAAAGCACTTTGATACAAAAAAAGCTGAATGTTTTGAAGGCAGATCCTTGGGCTGGTTGCGGAATTCTTACCTCCCACTGTTAGGGCCCTTTCTACCCCTGAAGGGGCCCCTGTCGTAACTGCCAGTTACCCCAAGTCGGGGCCGTTTGCAAATTGAGCCTGACAAAAACTGATATGTTTCGGAAATTAAACAGCGGCATGTCTAACTTTTTGACCATTGCGATGAGATGTTGTACGTGGTTGCTGAGTTGTGTGGTCACAAATCTACTCATTTGCAAGTCACATCACTCCATACAGTATGTGCACCTGCAGTGCTGAATGCCATTCAGGGCTATTATTCACTGTACAAAACAGTAAAGACACTCTGACCTCTGACATATTTAAAATGTGGCAGGTGAACATTGACATGTTTGAACTCTCAGCTGAAAGTGTGAATTCCTGGATGGAAAGAAATATGGCACACTAGCATTAATGTAAGGTCAAAGTGCTTCTGAAAAGAACGAGATTTTCTCTATCATTTTAGATTATTTAGATGAAATAGGAAATAGGACGTTACACAAACTGTAGAACTGCCTTTGAAATGCTCAGAAAAGAATTGGCACATTAAATTGCAATGTGCAGTTTATTCACAATAAATACGGCTTTCTGCACGTCCAGCCCAATGACTGAAGTAACTACACAATTCATTGTGTTCAGGGGCCTTCATGTGATTTGTGTAAAAGGGAGAATTCCTTCCTAATATTAATGTTTTATATACACAGGAAAATTTTACTTATGAACAGCTAATCACTGGTTAACTAGTTTATTCATGTTTAATGAAAGGAGATTTTAATATATGATGCAAAAATTATTGATAAAATAAGTTAAGAAACTCTCTAAAAAATTATTCATTAACAAAGGTCATTCCTTGCATATTATATTAAAAGTGTAATCTACAACAAAATCATTATGAATTACAGCTATTTTATTTTTATACAAAAAATACAAATTGCAAAATTTGGCAACTGTCCTTTGTATTTGTATGTTTTAAGTTTTTTTTTCCCTTATATATATATATATATATATATATATATATACATTTGATATTTAAGGCATGAAATTATGCATTTTTTAAGATGCAGATAGAAACAGGATCAGCAATAATATTAATTTACACTCCTGGGCAAAAAAAAGAAAGAAAAGGGGGCCAAGCCAAAAATGGAAAAATATTTAGTGGTCTTTTAATGGTCTTAACAGTTTTAATCACACATCACTGGTCAGGAAATTAGAAAGAATTGCACAAATACTGTAGATAAAGTAACGTAGCATGGAATAGACTTCCTCAACTTGCAGACAGCTTTTTAACAGTATGAAGAGTCAGTGTTCCACTCAATGTTAATGGCTTCAAACAGTTCATGAGTAGTTGAAAAAAGTCTCCCAGATCGTTTGAGTTTAATTTAGTTCAATATTCTCCTGCACTTCAAAGCATAAATGTCTTTTCACAGTGAAGTATCTCCCCATCACTATGAATCTTGTGTTTCATTATGATTCCCATTTCCCCACACACAACTTCCCATAAGTAAGTAGATATTGCTAATTTCCTGATCAGTAATTTGCAGTTGAGACAATTAAAACTTGGCCCTTTTTTGCCCAAGTGTATTTCAAAATAAATCAATTTTATTTCAATAAAATATAATATATAAAATATAATTATATAATCAATAAATTCAATTTATTTATTTTTTTGAGAGAGAGAGAGAGAGAGAGAGAGAGAGAGGGCATAACTCATATCCACCTGACTATTTGCTTTTTTCCCCCTCAGCATCTTTTAGCCTTTCCTGTTAACTTCTCCATAAGAGAGTGTTCTGGAATTGGTCAGAGGTCCATCCCTGTTTTTCAGTGTTTACACATCCCTCACTTGTCTTTTCCTATTTCCTAAATGTGCAGCGTTTCAGCCGTGCTTCACATGCCAGGCAGATGTGCTGTCTCTTGCATTACTGTACAGAAGTAGGTGTAGCAGCTAGATGTCAATGGCTCTGGGGGAGAAAGTGAGAGTAGCATGCATGCGGGGCTGGGTTGGACCTGGGTGAAGTTTTCTTTCCTAATGGTTGGGTAAGGGGCTGGGTTTGTGATGTCAGGCTGCAGGAAACAGATAAAACGTTTAGCGCGTTAGTTTGATCTGATGTGGAGATGTGGAGAGCGCATGCAGCGGGACTCAGCCTGGGAATATAAACACACACGGAGCGCAAGAGGAGTCTGCGCACCATCTCAAGGTGATCCAAAGAGCCGTTTTCACTTGGAACAGCATGGCAAAAAGACAAATCTCCTTTCAGTACCTTCACATTATTGGATTTTGATCCATATTTGTGAGAAAAATAAATACATTTTTAAGCTGACTTTTACAGCTCCCTGATATCTGATACACTCCTCTGTTAGATAAACATCGACTTTTTTATTTTTATTTGAACATTTTGGCGGTTTATTCGGGGGAAGAAGTGTGACCGCGAGCATTTGGACGCGACCAATTGCGCACCGGTGAAAGGTGGCAACCTCACATAACCTTTTTCCAGCGTGACATCTCTTCAAACAACCTTACACTGTACAGACAGCAAGCTATGTAAGTCTGCAATCAAACGCGATTTTAACGCTTTAATTCGACCACAATGAGGATACATTATTGCGCGCGTAAATGAACTACAAGTGAATGACAACTAGACCTTTGCGCTGTCAGAGCGCGCTACAGAGACAGTTTTGAGGAGATCCATTAGACACGAGATGTTATTTGTTTGGAGATAAGCACTAAAAAGGGAGGGAGAAAAGACTTAAAGTAGACAGTTTGGTGTCAGTTAGGGTACTCGTTATTAGCGACATCCAGTTGCAGACAGAGGAACAGACTATCTACCTTAATGCACTGACAATTTAGACTTCCCTTGTTATCATTTCTTTTCAAACAATAAAAAAACTTTCATTAACACACCTATCTTAACTTAAACACAGTACATGCTATCGTTGATGAGAAAAAAGGCACCCAAAACAATTAAAGCGATTTAAATATTAGGCTATCTCCCTTCCCAAGTGCAATTAAAAACAATCAAACATATGTCCATGCTTTGAAAGCTGCACTATCTCCTCAATAAAATGACGTTTTTTAGACTACTGGCTATTCTTCTCGCAGTATTTTACACATGGCTGCTGAACAGCGCTCAGTCAGATCATATCCAGAAGTATAAGCGGACACTGGCACAGAGAGCGGACCGAGCGCTGGCTGGAGAGCAGTGCGGTTCTATCAGCCGCAAGCGGCCGCCGCGCTCCACTGCGCAACAGTTCCCCCTAGTGGGCGTGATCGGAAAGTACGCTCGCCTGATAGACTTGCACTTACGGAAAACTCAAACGGCGAGGTCGTGTTCAGGTGAGTGCAGCTCTAGTGACACAAATGCGGTTGAATTAACTAACTGGGATAGTAATGAGAAGGGAAAATATTATGATCTACAAGAAGAGACTTTCATATTGAAGAAAGAAGGCAAACAATCACGGGGGGCCACTGCGCCTGGATCTACTAAGTCACACAAACCCTTTAAATCCAAATCAAAAGGACACCCTTTACAGGCAGAACAGGGTGGTGATTTGATAGACAGCTTGTCCTCACCAAGTAGGGTTGCACGGAGCCTTCCAGAGATCATCAAAGAAGAAGATGCCCCAAATGATACGCAGGACACCAATATCCACCATATCGCCAACTCTAAAGATAGTGATGAGTACTCTGGGGAGCAAGAAGGGCTGCAGAGCACTGCTGGGGAGCTATGGAGGGCCGATGTACGAGATGTGCCTGCAAAGTGGATGGCAGCTGTGTATTTCAGAGGTCAGGCGGAGCAACTAAAGGTGAACCCTGCATTTGGCATAGAACTTCCTCGTTCCAGCTTCACTTTAGAGCTGTGGGTCAAGCCGGAAGGGGGACAGAATAATCCTGCCATCATCGCAGGTGGGTGTTCATTCATACATCATTCTCATATTCTCAAATCACTCTTTTCATGTTGGAAGCAGGGATGCAGCTTCTTCTTTTTTTTTCTTTTTTTTTTTGGTTCTCAAAACTGTTTTTCTAGGAATTGGAATTGTCAGGCTATTACTTAAAGCAGTAGTTATTACTTGAAGGATACATAATTCACAATTAGCAACTGTCTAATCAGAATAAATTCTGCTGTAAGGCATACAGCCATGCAGACCAAATTGATTATGGGAAGTCAGATTCATTCCTCGAACTCCCCTCATTTCATCAAGTGCACCAAATGGTGTGTGGTAGAATCTGTGTTGTGTCACAGCTTTGACACATTGTTGTTTCATTTAAGAGGCCTTTGTTTGAGGATATCAGCTGACAAGCAGATGAAAGGAGAATGGGGAAATGAGGTGCAAACGATGAGTAGTGCTGGGGCGGAGTGTAAGAGAGACAAGTGGCCACCACCTGCTCAGTGTGTCCTGTCTGCTGTATTTAATCACATGTTTAGTGCATATGACACGTTGCGTTTCCAAGATTTGATTCATAAGCAGCATGGTCTGGACACCGTACTCACATTGACAGCTACCTTCCATCCAGCTCAATAGTTTGGTATATTTAAAACATTTCATTTGCTGCAGAAAGTAGGTGGTTTTTCATGTGCAAAGCTGATTGCCTGTTAAGGCTTTGTAATTCAAGTATATCATTTATTTTTATTTTATACTACGGGGCTGCTGAATGCTTGAATCTGATTGGTTGATGAACATAAGGTGTGCAATTATTTTCAGGAAAACGCACAGCTAAAGTTGTTCCAGGAAGGTCTTGACCGCATTACATGTCCATATCACTTCACCAAATTATTTCAGTTATTTCAAAGGTCCTTACAGCCTACAACAGCAAAAGAACCAAAACCCACAACGACACTGATAAATAAATATAGTAAACAATAGGATAAAAATAACAAATTATTTCCATGTTTTTTTGCCACAAAATTACATTTTATTATGTATGGACAGCACATACTCTCTTTCTCCTGCTCTCTCTCCCACTCAAACGCACACACATACAGTACGGACACACACTCGCACAGATACGTATTGTCAGCTCTGATCTGTCGATTTTATCTGTAAAATAGTTTAGCAACCTTAAGCTACATGACATTTCTCACTAGCAAGGTTATAACTGCGCTGTTCTTGAAGCAGATAAATGTACAGTTTTGCTATTAGTTAAGATGCTGCTGCCGAACTCTGTTGAGAGACGCAGGTTTAGGGAATTCACACATACTTAATCTCTCTCTCTCTCTCTCTCTCTCTCTAATAACGGTGTTCTGTCGGTTTATCCTACCTTGTCAGATTTTGCTACCTCCCATTAAAACAGTAGGTAGCACAATTCGACAGCAAAAAAATAAATAAAATGCTACCTATCAGATTGTGCTATACCAGCATCATATTCATGTGGTCTGAGGCTTTATTAACATCCATACCTACCCCTACCCTAAACCTACCCTTAAAAATATATTATTTATTTATTTATATTTATTTTTTGTTATTGCAAACCCATCACTAAAATTCATGAAATTATTATTATTTAATTTCTTTAGAGGACCTTATTGTGCCTTCTCCTTGTTATAGGGCTTAGGGCAGCGTTCCAGGTTTTCATTAACTGTTATATGATATATGGTTTTGACAGGCAACTGAGTTGACGCTCGATGCACATATTATGATTACAAAAAAAAAAAAAAAAAAGGTGTGGAACATCACAGAAGGTGCCGGATCCCTCAAAGGAGCTTTCATAATCAGGTAAATGGGCATTTTCGTATGGCTGCTGAGGAGGGTCAATGTGGAAATGATTATATCTGGAAGTGCTTCTGAGACTAGTTCCCAGTAAGAAGAACAAAGCCCAGAGTTCTGTGGTTGTAACCTGCACAAGGCTTTTCCTCTACCATGGATGCCAAAATACATGCTTTTAGGCAAAAAGGGGTGCAAATATTATTCATCTGTTTCTAACACTGATGAGTCATCTATCAGACCTCAAAGAGAGCATTAGATATTCCATTTTAAAATTATCCGCCACTTGGATAAAATCAGTATTCCCCAATGACGTCAAATCTCACAAACCTCTTAAATAAATGAGGGTTTCTACCATCTTGCTATTGTTAAGATTGCATTATTTCACTTTGACATATTCGTCATCACTAAAATTATGTGAACATTCACTCTAGCTCCTTCTGAGGTCAATAGCTTTCTTTTAACAATCAGTGGACAAATCTATTGTTATAAAGCCAGTTTTTAAAAAAATCACTCACTTTGCCAAATGAGCGTTCAAAGGCTTTACTGGAAGTGGTCGTTTCAGCGCTAACTTTTCTTTCGCTAATAAGTGATACTATTCAAAAACATTCGCTTTTTCTCTGTCTCTCATAAACACTTATCATATTGAAGCCATCACTCATACAAGGTTACAAAAAAAAGTATTTCTTTAGCACACTTTGTCTCAAGCCAAACTCAGCACTGCGGGCCAGTCTGAGGTGGGAGACGGACACTATAAAAACAGGAAGATAAGAACCTGGGCTTTGAAAGTGTATAGTACGCCATCCAAGTGGATAGTACTCTGGAAAGGTTTGTCTTCAAATTCACGACTTCAGGGCTGGCTGATACACACAGAAATTAGCACATGTTGTCACACGCGGGAGCCCCGCACACACATCAGCAGGCTTCTCCAATGAATTAAATTTCAGTGTGGTCCACGTCCCTCGGGATATTTTGTTTAAAGCTGCCCATCTCTCATCCCCTGTTTGCAGGGAATAATACACCCGAGTGTGTATATGCTCGCATGTGCGTGTGTTGTTGGGAGGGTGAAGGGGTTCCCTGACCTCTCTCTGTCCTTCGACGGTAACATCTGTCTGCCAGATGTGACTGCTCCTTACGAAAGACAGCTGGGAATATCAGTGGATTTGTTGAATGGAAATGACTTAAACTCTTAAACTCTTCAGATAATTAAATGACAATTACTCTGTGCTTGATGAAGCTACATTTCTGTTCATTGACTTTTTTTTCTTCTAGGCGTGTTTGACAACTGCTCGTATCCCTTGAGCGAAAAAGGCTGGTCTGTCGGTATTCGAGCGGCAGATCCTACAGGAAGAAAAGATGGCAGGTTTTTCTTCTCCCTTCGCACGGATCGCGCTCTCAAATCCACCACTATTGTCGGACACCAGCGCTACCAGCCCAACAGCTGGACTCATGTGGTGGTCAGTTATGACGGCCACAAGATGGCGCTGTACGTAGACAACTCCAAGGTCAGCGAGAGCAGCAAGCAGTCAGGTGACCTGTACAGCCCCTACATCAAGGCCTGTCGGTTGTTTCTGCTCGGCGGGGACCAGTATGATCATAAGCACAGTTTCCGCGGGCATTTGGGAGGTGTCACGCTATGGGGTTATGCGCGCACTCACCAAGCACTTAAAGGTAACCAACCCCATGCAGAGAGACAATCTCCCCTCCTGTCCCAGTGGGCAGATTTCTCAGAGGTCGAGAATCAGTGGGCGCCCTACAAAGACCGTCACAACCCAGTCATCGTGGCTCTTCCCATCCCAGAAAGACAGCTTGTGTCTCCATTTCTGCCGCCTCCATGCGGCGTGACTGTGTGTGACAATGCCGACGTCGCCCTCAGTTATAACCAGCGTTGGCAGCTGCACGCCGCGAAGCGCCTACGTTACCGCATCGTGAATATCTGTAAGGATGACGGTGCTGACCCAACAGTCTCTCTGCAGCAGATCCAGCTACAACACCAAGCCTTGGAAGACGCCTTCCGTCCTTATAATATCACACTGGAACTCAGCATTCACAGCGTCTACAACTCTTCACTCCAACAGCGCTTCGTCCTCAGCAACTGCCACATTGCAAATGTGGGCAACCGCCAATGTGATCCCGAGTGCGACCATCCTCTCACGGGCCACGATGGGGGTGACTGCTTGCGCATGGGGCCTTGCTACAACTGGAAGCGGAGAGATGGAGTCTGCAACCCAGAGTGCAACAGTATTTACTATGATTACGATGATGGTGATTGCTGTGACCCTGAGGTCACAGATGTCGCAAAGACCTGCTTTGATCCAGAGTCTCCTCAGAGGTAAGCTTGTGCTTCAGTATGGTTCCACTTTGGCAACTAACTTGAAACCAGGAATAATTTTAGTTGGATGTGCAAGAGGGTTCATGTTTTGGTCCTAATTCGAGGATTGCAAAATCTTTCTAGCATAAAACCCTCAGGATGATATTTAACTGACTGATACCATATCATTACATCAACTATGCACATTTATATATCCCTACTTTATATTCCTACCAAACTGCTTTTAAACTGAATTTAAGTTCAAGGCCTAAAAGGCCAAGACAAAATGTTTTTTTAGTTCAAGAAATTGAAAACAAGTTATGTGCTTGTTAAATGTTCTCATAGCAGTATCAGGAAAAGGGAAACCAACGTGTCTTATTGTGAAATAGTGTTCACTTTTTTCAAGATTGTCAGAGCATTTTGTATTACTCAACATGCAAAGCATACAAATCGGCCTTCTGGAATAGCTTTAAAAAGCATGCAAAACTTGGATGTAGAACTGAGCCAAAGTATACGCTTAATGTGGCTAAACAACAAAACCAGAGGTCTCGGCTCTATTCATTGTGAAAGGCAGGACAGTTTTGCTCCCGTACAGACTGTGTGATGGCTTGTCATAGAGTCTTTCATTTTTCTTATGCTACAGATATAAAAGTAGATGTTCACAAAGTCGCACTATAGCGTAATCCTAAAAATGTGATCTATTAAGATCTTCTATCTATTCTATGCAAGCATAGAAAATATTTTTTTATGCGTGTTTTAAACTTTTGAGCGTACCATTTTTAGGAGATTAGATTATTCAATTGGATATCATATATAATGTAAGATATATGGTAATAAATCCATCATTTTAACTTCCTACCTTCCTACCTGCAGACTGCACTTATTGTATTGTATATATAAATGTTCACATAAATGTTTAATCATATTCAGTCTGAATCTTGTTGCAGGATAAAGCTACTATACATCAAAATTTCACATGCAGTCTGGGAAGTGTTGTTCCAGGCTCAGTGTGCATAGAGACCTAGTGTCTCAGCCTCCAGCTGTTGTCATTTTATGGTTGCTTGAGAACAAGCTTTCTTCAAGGTATGCCTTTCTGTTCCTGAAGGGTTCCTATAGAGATAAATAGGGTCCCAATGATACCATTGGATGGTGGTCTGAGATACACTCATTTGGTAGATTTGCCCTGGGACACTTTTAAAGAGGACATCAAGTTTATAGCCAAAATGGTTGGTGGATCATAAATCAGTTGAATGCCATCTCAACGCTGTTTCTACAAGGCTTAACTGGTTAGCATGACCTGTTAGATGGTGGTAGATGATGCAGCTACACACTCTGCAGGCAAAAAAGCATCTATCTTTCAGTCATTCAAAAGTAGTTGAGTATTCTGACTAAATAATATTATAATAAGTTATTATTATTATAATATGAAAGTTTGTTTCCGCCAGAGATTAAAAAAATAAAAAAGGTAATTCTGACTTTTTCAGAAGTCGCAATTGCGAGTCATAAAGTCAGAATTGCGTGATACAAAGTCGTAATTGTGTGTTATAAAGTCAGAATTGTGAGATATAAAGTCACAATTGCCAGTTATGAAGTCAGAATTGTGTGATATAAAGTCGCAATTCTGTTATAAAGTCAGAATTGCATGATATAAAGTGGCAATTGCGTGTTATAAAGTCAGAATTGTGTGATATAAAATCACAATTGCGTGCTATAAAGTCAGAATTGTGAAATATAAACTCGCAATTCTGACTTTATAACTCAGAATTGCATGTTTATATCTTGCAATTCTGACTTTATAACACGCAATTGG
Organism: Rutilus rutilus; assembly: GCF_951802725.1. Taxonomy (NCBI): domain Eukaryota; kingdom Metazoa; phylum Chordata; class Actinopteri; order Cypriniformes; family Leuciscidae; genus Rutilus; species Rutilus rutilus. The sequence continues at coordinate 16,502,577 of NC_140214.1, forward strand.
GAGATATAAAGTCAGAACTGCGAGAAATAAACTCACAGTTGTGAGAAATAAAATCTTGCAATTGCGGGTTTATATCTTGCAATTCTGACTTTATATCTTGCAATTCTGAGAAATATTTAAACTCGGAATTGTGAGATAAAAAGTCGCAATTATCTTTTAAAATGTTTTATTCTGTGGAGGAAACAAGCTTCCATATTCTAATAATAAGCAACATACCATTTAAAAGGTTGGAGTCAGTAAGGTTTTTTTAATTTTATTTTTAAAGAAATTAATACATTTATTCAGCAAGGACAAGACTGGAGTAATCAACCATTACTCCAGTCTTGTCCTTGCTGAATAAATTCAGACTGGCCATTACAGGAATAAATAGAATTTCAAATTGTAATAATATTTCACTATATTACTATTTTTGCTGTATTTTTGATTAAATAAATGCAACCTTGGTGGGCAACCAAGGTTTTTATACATAAAAAAAAAAAACGTACCAACCCCAACTTTTGAACTGTGTTGATTTATCGCTAATATTTCATTGTTTAACCATTTCACGGTTTTGTTTTGAAAGGCTCTTACAAGTGTGAAATAGATAGTTTTTCCTTTCTCACAGATCAGGATAGTCTCTAGTGAAGGGCTTGGGACATTAGCATGATGTAATTTTCCTTCGTTCCTGTGCCAGTCGAGCAACTGCCATTGAGATGAATAGGAATGCTAAAAGATTTCTTCAGGGAATTTAAGACCTCCTTAATACTATCTAGGCCAACATTTTGTAATGGTGGTGACCTGGAGTAGCATGCTGTCCTTGGCACTCCATATTCAAAAAGCAAAGGTTCATTCACTGGACTTATTTTCCTCTAAATATGATGTGTCAATAGGTAGAAATGCTGATAGCCAATGGGACCGTATTAGCCTTGGACTCATAGACTAAGCCCTTAGATAGGTCTTTCCTTACTATGCTGGAAGCGCGTATCGTTAAGGCAGTGGTCCAGAGTTTGCAGAGAATTAATGCAGGGATGACATTTTGATGGCAATTGTATAGCGTGCTTTTTATGTCGAGGTCTGGGATTTTAATGCTTTGCTGTGTGAGTTATAGCCCAGGTATCTGCTGCTGGGCAGTAAAGCTCGAGTACCTGCCAATGGCTGTCACTACTCAATTTTGTTGTTGAAGCAGAGAAAAACAGCACAGGGGAACCACCAGGTGCTTTTTGGCAAGCTCCAGAAATGGAACGAGAAGAAAGCAAAGACATTTTAGTTCAGACATTTAAGCCAATAGAACTGAACTACCTGATATCTCTTCTCTTTAGTAATTATCTTTGATAGATGTTTAGCAATTTTAGTGATTTATGATGTATTTATTTCTTTATTCATTCTGCTGCAAGATATGTGGAATGGTGGTTTTGAAACTACCCGTTTCAATAAAAAAAAATCTCATTTTTTTCTTCTTTTTCTCTGTGTTATTCAAAAGGATTGTGTCCACCTATAAGGTGAAGTGTGTAGTTTTTTTTTTTTTTTTTTTTCTTAAAATACTTTATTATATCCAAATTTCGTGCACAGTAGACCTATACTCCTCTGAAGTGTTAACCTCCGGAAACACTCAGAAGTGTAAACAACTGCTTTTAAACCTTTGCTTTGTTTGAGTGGTCTGACACGTTGGAGGACAAGGCGAAAGGGGCCGTATTTTTTATTATTGTTGCTTTTCCATTAGTTCTGCTAATAGCACAGAAATTAGGGGAGACTGGGGTTTGTTGGCACAAGTCTCTGGTGAAATGAACATTAACCCAAGATCTTAAGTAATTTTCAATGTCAAAATATTTCATTTATCGTGTTAAAGTATCTGTTTTATAAAAATATGTTTTGTCAAATTAAACAATATAAAATGATTATAAAAGTACAATTATGTATATAGTACCATTCATAAAAGTTTGGCTATATATATATATATATATATATATATATATATATATATACAGTGGGTACGGAAACTATTCAGACCCCCTTAAATTGTTCACTTTGTTATATTGCAGCCATTTGCTAAAATCATTTAAGTTCTTTTTTTTTCCTCATTATTGTACACACAGCACCCCATATTGACAGAAAAACAGAGAATTGTTGACATTTTTGCACATTTATTAAAAAAGAAAAACTGAAATATCACATGGTCCTAAGTATTCAGACCCTTTGCTCAGTATTTAGTAGAAGCACCCTTTTGATCTATTACAGCCATGAGTCTTTTTGGGAAAGATGCAACAAGTTTTTCACACCTGGATTTGGGTATCCTCTGCCATTCCTCCTTGCAGATCCTCTCCAGTTCTGTCAGGTTGGATGGTAAACGTTGGTGGACAGCCATTTTCAGGTCTCTCCAGAGATGCTCAATTGGGTTTAAGTCAGGGCTCTGGCTGGGCCATTCAAAAACAGTCACGGAGTTGTTGTGAAGCCACACCTTCGTTATTTTAGCTGTGTGCTTAGGGTCATTGTCTTGTTGGAAGGTGAACCTTCGGCCCAATCTGAGGTCCAGAGCACTCTGGAGAAGGTTTTCGTCCAGGATATCCCTGTACTTGGCCGCATTCATCTTTCCCTCGATTGCAACCAGTCGTCCTGTCCCTGCAGCTGAAAAACACCCCCACAGCATGATGCTGCCACCACCATGCTTCACTGTTGAGACTGTATTGGACAGGTGATGAGCAGTGCCTGGTTTTCTCCACACATACCGCTTAGAATTAAGGCTAAAAAGTTCTATCTTGGTCTCATCAGACCAGAGAATCTTATTTATCACCATCTTGGAGTCCTTCAGGTGTGCTTTCATGTGTCTTGCACTGAGGAGAGGCTTCAGTCGGGCCACTCTGCCATAAAGCCCCGACTGGTGGATGGCTGCAGTGATGGTTGACTTACTACAACTTTCTCCCATCTCCCGACTGTGTCTCTGGAGCTCAGCCACTGTGATCTTTGGGTTCTTCTTTACCTCTCTCACCAATACTCTTCTCCCCCGATAGCTCAGTTTGGCCGGACGGCCAGCTCTAGGAAGGGTTCTGGTCGTCCCAAACGTCTTCCATTTAAGGATTATGGAGGCCACTGTGCTCTTAGGAACCTTAAGTGCAGCAGAAATTTTTTTGTAACCTTGGCCAGATCTGTGCCTTGCCACAATTCTGTCTCTGAGCTCTTCAGGCAGTTCCTTTGACCTCATGATTCTCATTGGCTCTGACATGCACGGTGTGCTGTAAGGTCTTATATAGACAGGTGTGTGGCTTTCCTAATCAAGTCCAATCAGTATAATCAAACACAGCTGGACTCAAATGAAGGTGTAGAACCATCTCAAGGATGATCAGAAGAAATGGACAGCACACACAGGTCTTAATCATAATCTCAATCGTTTAGGGAAACACGCAACAGGACTATGCATTAATTGTGACAGGAGAGAAACGGTAGAGCATATATTAATAGAATGTGAAGCATACAGAACAGAACGAATCATACTGTTAGAACAAGTTAAAGAATTAGGTTTCACTCATTTATCAGTAGAGGGTTTACTTTCCTTTTCTACATCAAAACCATCAGCATGGCCAGCTATCATGAGATATCTTAAAGAAACAGACCTATTTGATCGAATTTAAGAATAACAAGAATATATATCTACTATTATTATTTATTTATTTTTTTTATTATTATTATTATTATTATTTTTTTTATTTATTTATTTTTTTTTTTTATTATAATACATGTTAGTAGAAATCCGCATTGAAGCTCCACACCCCAAACAGTTGGTGGCGGTAATGCACCAAAATGGTATGCCAACCGCCAATAAAAGAAGAAGAAGAAGAAGAAGAAGAAATGGACAGCACCTGAGTTAAATATATGAGTGTCACAGCAAAGGGTCTGAATACTTAGGACCATGTGATATTTCAGTTTTTCTTTTTTAATAAATGTGCAAAAATGTCAACAATTCTGTGTTTTTCTGTCAATATGGGGTGCTGTGTGTACAATAATGAGAAAAAAAAAAAAGACCTTAAATGATTTTAGCAAATGGCTGCAATATAACAAAGAGTGAAAAATTTAAGGGGGTCTGAATACTTTCCGTACCCACTGTATATATATATATATATATATATATATATATGTGTATATATATATATATATATATATATATATATATATATATATTCAGAAAGTATTTTAATTATATTCATTAATAGTGACAATAAAGACTTTTGTAATGTTACAAAAATATATACATTTTAAAGAAATGCCGTTCTTTAGGTTTCCTCAAAAATATTAAGCAGCACAACTTTTCAACATTGATAATGATAAATTCATTTTTCTCCAAATCCGCATATTAGAATGATTTCTGAAGGATCACATGACACTGAAGACTGGAGTAATGATGCTGAAAATACAGCTTTACCATCACAGGAATAAACTACATTTTAAAATATGTCAGAATAGAAAACAATTACTTTATTGTAATTATGTTTGACAATATTACTGATATATTCTATTTTTGATCAAATAAATGCAGCCTTGGTGAGCACAAGAGACTTGTTTCAAAAACTTTTGAAAGGTATATCTTCAGAATTATTCTTTATTTAATATTAATACTTTAATATTTCAAATGATATTTATATTTATATTTCTGCATGTGATCTATGCCCACATTTATTTATTTATGTTTATTATAGAAACTTTTTTATATACAATATTCAATCTTTTAAAAGTTAGTTTTGACCGAAAAAAAAATGGACTTGTGATTGCTCTGATTAGAGGACTGTGCTGACATTTTCATTTGCTGTTGTTTTTGTCATATTATATTTGTTCCCTGAATAAGCATTTTTGTGGCATCAGTTGGTTTTGTGGTTAGTATTAGATTCCCCTGTGCGAAAGCTTAGGGAAAAACGGACAACATGTTTTCTTTGTTTTTTTTTTTTTTGGTAATTGATTCGATTCATCTGTATATAAATATGTTCTTCCTTAAACATACTGAAAGGCTGGACTGGTAAATACCGTCAGCACTCACAGCTTACAGTTAACCACTAATCTCCAGGCATGGAGGAAGCATTTGTTTATGTGAGGCTTGAGTCTGAGTGTTGTTTGAAAAAATAAAATAAAATGAAATACTGATTTTTGAAGCCAGTAGAAATAATATTTGCTTTAGCCTCTCACACTGTAAAATGTGATTTGTTGCTTAAAACTACAAAAATGATGTTTTGACTTGATTTCAAATGTTTGGTAATTTATTAAACCAGTATTATTTGTTGATAAATTACACACTTAACTTGACTCATTGTGACTTTGGATAACTGCAGTGAATTCTGTGTGCATTTTGTTTCCTCTTCTACGCAATTCGTCATCTTTCATCGAGGAATGTCAGTTTAACGCATCAAGTCAATGCATCTAGGTTACAAACTTTTGTACTTTTTTAATAGCATTTTTGTCTTTACATCTGATAAGACAGTGTAGGAAGTAAATAGGAGGCAGGCCTGACTTAAATCTGTGTCCTTGTGAGTACACAGTTTATATTTGATATGAGTTGTTGTGCCATGTCTCTTATACATACTTTATTATTTAACCTCTCATAATCCTTTACCAACTTCCTCCTACTGTTGCTTCTTACTTATGTTTCTTGTAGATTTGTTTTTCAAATCCAATCTTTTGGACTGACTGACCTCACTGCCATACTGCAGTTCAATGATTTCAGATCTGTCATTGTAATGACTTAAGTTTAGTTTAGTTTAGTTTATTTGTTTAGCACATGTTTAGTACAAGTACAAAACTATGCAAGGAGGGAACGAAGCCACTCTAGGCTTGTACAGAGTTCCACTCCTGCACTTAAGTGTGAGCTAGACGGCTAGAGACATAAGAGAGTCGTTGTCATTTTGGGAAGGGAGGACAGAGAATTGGAAATTCTGCCCATGCTCATGTCTATCCCCCTTCTACTTTCTTTCTCACCTCTTTCTAGTCACGTGATGTGAATGTTTCACTTTGCGTGTCGGAATGTTTGAACCCAGACCATACTCTTCGGGTTTGGAAGTTCAAGTCCATTTACTAAAATTTTTTATATATAGCCTATCACATTATTATAGATTCTGCCATATAAACAGTATAAAAACCATAATATTTAGAGCACCATTTTTTGCCACAAGATGCCACTGTTTTTGACACTCTTGATGCCTCGAATCTTTTCCCGAAACAATCAGAGAAAGGTTCAAAGATTTGGAAAAACTTCAAAGATTTGGAAAAATCGTAATTTTTTCTGTCCCTACTCAATATTGTATGCCTTTTTGCAAATGTTTCAATCAAGTTTAGCTGTTTTAGAGATTGTTTACTCATTTTGAGCCTGGTTTTTAACATTAATTATCTGTAATGTCATTTTTCGTGTGTGGAAAAAGTGCCAAATAAACAAAACTAAAGTAGCCAATCAGATTTATTTTCACCCATTTGACGTTACAACACACAAACACAAACCTTTATTTATTCTCATTCTCTCTTGCTTTTTCAATATGTCATGAGTGTACAAAGATAGATTAATAATCAATTAAAAAAATTATATTACTTAGCGCCCTCTCATGGTACGCACAGTTCGTACAGCCGTGCAAGTGCCACTGATGTCCATGATGTTGAATATTTAGTCTAAGCATTCAAATGTAAGTCAGGAAGGTTTTAGAAAAACACTGAAATGCATATAAATTATAAATCACAGAATTTTAACTGCAAAAAATAGTTTTTCTTAACCTTCTCCTAATCAGTATTTTGTCTCAATCTTCTCCTAATCAGTATTTTTGTGCTTTCTAATGAATAAACAAGATAACATTTCTTGAGAAGATAAATTGCTAATAAAACCAATAACGTAATAATAACACATAACACAACTTTTCAGAGAATGTATTTCAAATTACATTTATTTTTCTTATCCCTTTGGCAACTATTTTATTTCAGTAGAAATCTAACAAGTTTATGATTAAAAAAGAAAAAGAAAATACTGATTAAGAACATGATTTTTTGCAATGTGATTGTGACTAAGAATAATAATAAAAAAAGAATAAATCACCTGTCATAATGTGCAACCTTCACTTTTGCTAAACGTGTTTTATTTCCAATATTCTGCATCTGATTGACTTTTCTATCAACAAAGATTCACTGTACAAAAAATTATGGTCCAAAACATATTTGTAGCACTTATTTTCCAGATCACATTTGGAAAAGATCGTTCACCTTCATGTGATATATAAATAATTAAATCATTTGAATTATTTTGCTGAAATAGCCATATAGGAGACATTTAGGCAACTGTAGCGCTCAAAAAGAATGGCTCTGCCTTTGCTTGTTTAATAAAAAACGATGTCAGAAGTACGATGCTTGGTTTATTCTCGCATGGAACGGGTCCAAGAAACAGTAGGTGGTTCAGCTAATAGGCTCGACCCTTTGGAATGATCCAAAGGGCATTAAGAAACCGGACCTCTTCAAACCAACGGGCCAATGATATGAGGTGCAAAGGCTTAAGCAGCTATGAAAGCAAAAGAGAAAAATGACATGTGACATATTCCAAAGTAAAAATAAGTTAACATCACACATCAAAGCCCCTCTATGGCGATTCATCACAGCTGGGAGTAGAATGAAAAAGAGGGTAGTCGTTTCATGCGCCATAACCAGTTCGAATAATTATAATCTCTAATCATAATTTGTGACATAAAGTGATTTTTTAACGACTGTTGTTATTCAAACTGCTAATAAAAGTCAAGAGGCAAATTTAAAAACACGTACCGTGTATCACATCGTACCGCAGTCAATTTTATATTCGTTCTCTTTCAAATTCCAGTTGATTATACTTCTGATGGCATGTACCATAAGTAAAGGTGTCGTTAAAAAACATTAATTAAGTCAAATTTTAAATTGTCAGTCCTTTTTAAATCTCGATTTGACAGTCTCAATCTTTCACAGAAAATGTGAATAACTTTGATATTTTAATAACTTTAAATAATAATCAATGTTTTAAACATAAAACATAGAGTTCAATAACTGTGTATCAATTATCAATTCTAAAATTATTTTTTGAGCAGCTCTGCAGAAAATGGTTGTGTCATCATCTTGCTCAATTGAGATCATGTTTGTTTCTCATCCATGGGAGAAGCCAGACTCAGTTGGGGTCCGGTTCTCCTTTGGCCAATGTCTTTCATGCTGTTCATTCATGTTTATGACACTTCTCTTAAAAATAACTTATTTTCTATGCAAAGTGGTTTGAGTGTGTGTCAATATCTCTGCTACAGGGCTTATCTGAGCATAAAGGAACTGAAGGAGCTACTTCATCTGAGCAGTTCAGACATGCTCAACGTGTTCTTTGCTAATAATTCAGCACGCGAGGAGCTTGCTGGAGTCGCCACCTGGCCATGGGCAAAAGAAGCCCTTACTCATCAAGGTAAGATGTCCACTCAAATGTAACGCAAGAGCTCATGAACATGACAAAATGAAGAACCTAAGTCCAGTTTTAATTAGAAATAAGGTTTAACAAATTTTTTTTTTAAAGCCCAAAACCCTAATCATGTGAACATGAAGATTTAATGATGAAAACATGACTTAACTATATAGACATGATTCAGCTAGACTAGAATGGACTACACCAGGGGTGCCCAATCCTGCTCCTGCCGATCGACTGTCCTGCACAGTTCATCTCCAACCCTAATCAAACACACCTGAAGCAACCAATTAAGGTCTTCAGGATCACTTGAAAATGAAAGGCAGGTGTGTTTGATTAGGGTTGGCGATGAACTGTGCAGGACAGTCGATCGGCAGGAGCAGGACTGGGCACCCCTGGACTACACCATTCTTGGTGTAGTCGATTGTACATCTAGACCAGGGGTTCTCATTCCTGCACAACCCTAATCCAACACACCTGAACAAACTAATCAAGGTCTTCAGGATTGCTAGAATGTTACAGGCCGATGAGTTTTGACAAAGGTTGGAGCCAAACTCTGCAGGAAAGAGTTGAGAATCCCTGATCTAGGCTAGACTAGACTTTAAAATAAAAGACAAACTAATATTTCAAAATAAAAGACCAGGGACTTAACACAACAGATCTACCTCTTGGCCTCCATACCCAACTGGTTTCATTCTACCATGGACAATGTCAAGCTAAGACCTCGGTTGTTTCCTTTCGCTACATTCCCCAAAGCACATGTGTTTTTTTTGTACCTAATGCCATACATCTTCTTGTTCATGACTTGCTTTTTTTTCTATCGCCTTAAATCTTTTCTTTAAAGAAACACATTCTTGTCTCTTCCTCCTTGTTGTCTGTATTTGGCTTCATGAGATTAATGGGCCGTAATCTCAAGCATAAAAGAAAACACTTGCAGCACGCATAGATTTCCCTGTAGATTGCCCCTTAATCATTAAGGCTGTCCACCGGGAGAGAAGAAAAGGAACTCGACAACAACCAAACAAAAACAACAGAAGGGTATTACCCTGTTGCCATCTCCATCTAACTTCCAGCTGATTTTATAGTACCCGTCGCTGTTGTGTTTTAGAGCTCATTAAAATGGTCTTGGTGAAGTCCAGCTCCTTTAAAAATGAGATTTCTCTCAAGCAGGAAAGTTTCTTATGTAAGCCCACCTCCCATTGATTCAGGATCCATGATCAGACATTTTGGTCTTGGCTTTTTGGGTTATAGCTTTTGTTAATGAGATGATTTTGGCCTGTGCGTAGAATGTGAACTTTTAAACCGACATTAGCATGAGTAATTAGCACCAACCTGTTTTTATGAGCTTGAATTTGTCTACAGTCTGTTTCTAAAGTATATATGATAACACTTTACATTGGTGTTTAATTTGTAAACATTTAATAAATTTATTAGGTATCAAACAAACATTTTCACAGCATGTATTAATTCAGAGTAATGCTCCTTTGTTAATATATTATTGTTCATTTTTAATTATGTTTCATTCATAATTCATGAAGTGATTTTAATTCATAGAACTTTTAAATGTAAAAATAAAAAAGTGTAAGAACAAGATTAATAAATGCTGTAAAAGCATTGTTTGTTGGTATTTCATGTGGCATTATGTTAAGTTATATAAACTTATAGTAAAGTGTATGACAGGTGATTCGCATATTAATACAATTAATTTGATTTTATATTTGATTTATGTATTTTATATACAGTACTTTAAATATTTATTTTAATCCCCCAAATGTTATATTGGTATTCTATAATTATTCTATGATTATCTTGATTACTTGACTGGATACTTATTTGTCAAAAACTTGTGACCGCTAAATTGTATAACTGCACTATTATTTTCTTAGTGTGGTATAGTAGCCATGTAATAAACAGGATAGTCCAGACAGCCTGTTGTAATTACAAAATAAACCTCTTCAGGAAAGGGTCCTTGGGGTCCTGATCACCCTGTCATGCTTTAAACAGAGCCAAGAATAACTGTATCCCAATAGCCATGGTAGGTCAAGTTAAGAAGGAAAAATGTTGATGTATGAAATGTTCATAAAAAACGATTGACCAGAGTGTTGAGTAAAAAGTTTTTAAAGTTAGTTTTGTTTTTTATTCATCTTGGATGAATAAAACAGATTCCAGAGGTGGTCTGAGACATGAAAGGTAACATAAATTCATGAATGACTGACCACGCTGCTTTTAATCACTCAGAGATATGGCTCCATTCTTGCTATTCCCATAATCCACCTTTGCTTTTGATTTACTGTCTTTGGTGCAAGACAATCTTTGTCCACAAATGTTTCGGTGGACTTGCATGGAGGTTAAATGCGAGATTAGTTTCTCATAAATTAGGGGGCTCGGGTTTATGGTATGGGTTTGAGCAACAGCCTGCCCTGGTTTAATTCCACATAAATCATGAGCTTATTTGCGAGAGTACCTTGATGTCTATTGAGGAACAAGGTCAAACTACTGCTCTGAATGCTTTAAGTGAAATCAGACCATAGCATGAACTGCTGATCTTGTGGTATAACTGTAAATGATCTGTGTCTGTCAGACGTGTCTAGCCAAGCTCTGAACGTTTGGCTGAACTCCCATAAAACATGGATATTTCCTAAATAAAAAGGTCATTCTCTCTGATCTTGGATATTCGCTGTAAATGGTCTGTCTGTGGTGGAGCACAAATCTAGAAGAGAAAGCTTTTCTCAGGGCCACATAAACCAACTTCTGTTTTTAATTAGTAAACAAATGCCTTTTTTTTTTTTGCTTTAAAACCTAATAAAATGTATAAACACTATAAGTGCTATATAACAAAAATTATGCAAATTATTCTCTCAATGTCATTTCATATTTGCTCTTAAACAGCTGAACATCTGCATGGATTTTAAGCAGTTATAAATGTCACATTGTTTTAAGATATATATTACATTATTTGGATATAAAAAACAGATGCCAGTGTGGTACCATTCAGCAGGTGTGGGATCTTAAATACATTGTAATGTTCTGAAAGTGGTTAGAACATTCTACTGTTCTTTCTGGTAATCCTAGCTGCGGTGGTCCTGTTTACAGGTTAGATTACATAATGTTTTATGCAGCAGTATTTCAGAACAAATCAGTTTGATATACTCACAGACTTCTGGCTTTGAGATTAAAGTTAAACTTCAGAATCTACACCTCAGTGTTCTTTCAGGTTAAAGTTTATATTGTTTCATCAACTGCAGAGATGTCCATTTGTGTCATTTTTCAGGTGGAATGATTCTTAACCCCTCCTACTTTGGCACCAAAGGACACAACAACACCATGATCCATGAGATGGGTCATATTTTGGGACTGTACCATGTGTTTAAGGGTGTGAGTGAACGCGAGTCATGTGATGACCCCTGTCAAGAGACCACCGCATCCATGGAGACTGGAGATCTGTGTGCCGATACAGCACCAACGCCAAAATCGAAAGCTTGTCACGACCCTGATCCAGTCAATGACACTTGTGGCCTTACCCAGTACAAAAACACACCATACAACAACTACATGAGTTACACAGGTAGTCCCGATCAGTTTTCTGCTTCTGTTTGCCCAACAAAAAGAACCAGTTTCACTTAAAAAATATTGATGTTAGTGTTCACGTTCAAAAGTTTGGTATCAGTACGAAAAAATAAATAAAAATGTTCAACAGGGCTGCATTTATTTGATCAAAAATACTGTCAAAAACAATAATATTGTGAAATATTATTATAATTTAATAAAAAAAAAGATTCTATTTAATTATAATTTGTAATGTAAGTGATCCCAAGTGTAAAAGTGATCCCAAACATTTGAACAGTAGTGTATACATGAGGATCAAACATAATTTGTTTTGATTAAATTAAGGATCAAATTAATGTGAATAAAACAATGGAACATTTCAAATGTGAAAGTTTTTTTTTTTTTTTTACAGATGATGACTGTACAAACCATTTTACACCCAATCAAGTAGCTCGGATGCACTGCTATATTGATTTGGTCTACAAAGCCTGGGTCCAAGGCAGAAAGCCCACCCCTGTTCCTCTTGCACCAGTGGTTATTGGTCAAGAATCAGATTCCGTCTCAATTCATTGGCTGTATCCAATCAGTGGGCCACTTGTCCACAGGTAAAGTAAGGCGTGCACATATAGCAAATAACATGTATTCATGTTACATAATTTTTTGGATTCTCAAAGGTTTTTTTGTTTACTAACAGCCAGCAATGCAGTTTAACCAGATGTTAAATATGCTGCAATTCCGCAGCTACATATTCAACTTTCATTCTATTAAGTGAAAACACATGGAAATAGATGGATATACACTTGCCTTTGTAATGTTTTGTATGTGATTGCATTGCTATCCAAATGTGTTTTGGAGGCCTTTAAAACTTTTTTTTTCATCATCAGATAGCTCAATAAAAAAAGTGATTCATGGCACTACAAAGCAGGGCAAAAAAAATATTTTGAACACCCCATTTTTTTTATATGTATATATATATCACTGACTTTATATTTCATCCACTGTTTAAAAGAAATTCTCTGTGGCTGTGTAGGGAGGGTGGCATAAACTGCCATCTCTGTGATGAGAACGGAGCGCTCCATCAGTACGCCCATGAGGCCACTTCTCCTCACGCCTGTGATTCCACTGGATACTGGACACCAGAGGAAGCAGTGGGTTAGTACTCTGTCATTCTTTATTATAATACTAGATACTTTAGTGCTTTAGTGCTTATGCAAAATACAGGCAAGCTGAATGATACAAACAGTAGAAAAAAAGTCCCATTGCTGTTGGACTGTATATCAGCACCCTTGAAATGCTGTTCAGGCAATCAAATTAGCAGACTGGAACTGCTGTATTATAGCATTATATCAGACAGGATCCTACAAAGTTCTTCCACAAGCATATGTCATGAATTGTAAGATGGTGAGCGCATGACTGAATGCTGTCTCTGACATAAATGCTGTTGGACGTGTGCTTGATCCTCAACACACCACTGAATATGTCACGAATGATCGTCAATGTTAAAAGCAATACCTGCACTTTGATTAATGAGGATAGAGAGAATTTAGCCCTGGCTTCTTTCTCCGAGCTTATGCATTCACATTCAGGTGGATCGTTCAGTCTCATGCAGGCCAGGTGCGTGCGAGTCTGGAAAAATTTAGGGAATAAATCATTAAATCATAATTGCCAGGATAAAGAACACTCTTTTTGCCATCAATGAATAAAAAAAGACCCTTGGCACAGCATCAAGTTTTGGTAATATTGGGTGGCGTCCAGAAGCGGCCGTCATAAAAAGCGATGTGTATCCTGTGCAGCTTTTCAACTTCATTCCTCACCTAACAGATGTTACTGATTATTCTAATCAGAAATCTCTTAGCATCTGGTCTGCCCACTCACTGACGTGTCACGGATAAGATTGTGCTTTGAAAAGTCCACCCAAAATGTGGAAATGCTCCCCTGGTATGTAGTCGTTTTCATAAAGCACAGTATCATGAGAGAGGTCAAACATAAAATCATCCAGTTAGGTGGTAGTGGAGAGTGATTTTTGGCCCAGAGACTTGTTTTGAGAAACAGATTGATGAGAAATGAAGCCTTAAATCTGAAAATAAAAATATATATCTCTAAGAAAACAATATCTTTGTGATATTAATGATGAATGATATTTACTACCATTGGTTCAGGTCTGTAATAAATTACGGTAACCTATTGTTTTTGGTTTATTTTTAAAAACATGATGAAGTGCATGATGACTACCTAATGTGAATTATTTTGTCGGTCAGTTAATCACGTCAGAAAGACTTTAAGAGCAATATGACACTGTTTGTGTGGTATGAAATAATGCTTATGGTAATACCACGGTCAATCATTTGATATCCAGATTAGCGCAGGCCAATTCAATACCAACAAATCATACTTGGATCTCAGATCTCACATCTTGTGATACTCGCCCCTGCTTACCTGTACCGTAGCCTCTGTATGTACCGCAAGGCAGCTTTTTAAGAAATAAGGGTTGAGTCAGAGCGAACAGAGACCTGGTTAAGGTTGCTGAAAGAAGGAAGGATGACACGCTCACAGATCTTGCCGCATTGCTTCTCCCTGCGGTAGCATTACACCACATCTGATACAGTCATTAATTCTACTGTGTGTGGAGGCCCTCGCTCTGTTTATCTGACCAATTGAGTTTTATGGTTTGCCTTGGCCTGCTGCTGTTTACCCTGTACACATCCACACATGTGAGGCCACGCTGGGTGCAAAGGAGCGCTCTGTGACTCAAAGCTTCTGCCTGTCTATCTGTCTCTCTCTTGACCGGGAGAGCAGTTTAATCGATCATTGTAAAAACCTTTGGAGGCAGGGAGTTCACATGGCCTGATAGTAACGTTTGTGCTCTTTCATACAAGCATATAACCTGACATGTGATGTAGTCAAGCATGCTTTTACCTTTCAGCCATTTTTTAAACCTTTGATTTTTACTAATTTTGACCTATTTATTATGCTTTCTGGTGTGGACTTTCGGTTTTACCTAATAAAGTTTAACATTTATTTATTTATTTATAAAGAGCTGATTATACTACCATTCAAATGTTTACGTTCAGTAAGTTTTTTATAAAAGAAATTATTCAGCAAGGGTGTCATTGATCAAAAGTGACAATACATCGATAATGTTACAAAAGATTTCTATTTCTAATAAATGCTGTTCTTTTGAACATTGTATTCATCAAAGAATCCAGAAATATTATCGTTTCCAAAAAAATATTAATCAGCACAACTGTTTTCAACATTGATAATAATAAGAAATGTCTCTTGGACAACTAATCTGCATATTTAGAATCTTAAAGTTAAAGAATATTAAAGTTACATAAGTTATTCAGTCAAGAGCAGTGTGTGTATTTTTTGTTGTTTGATTAACATTAAAAACACAGACAGCAGCAAGCATATTAAGGTGTTGTCACAAGACATAATGCATGGTTTCAATATAACGATACTGTTACACATGCGTTGTCTTTCTCAACTGTTTACATTCACTCCAACATATCCGACTATGATTACTAGGATACTCGCCAAGATGGCCATTTTGACCTAATTTTGTGCATTCAGATCTAATGCAACAGAGGGCGCTTTCAGCCAAAGCTCAGCAGGCAATGAAATGATGGGCCCTATTTTAATGATCTACGCGCATGGTCTAAAGCGCACGGCGCAAGTGCAGTTAGGGCATGTCTGAATCCACTTTTGCTAGTTTAACGATGGGAAAAATAGTCGGCGCGAGCCGTGCATGGTCTAAAAGGGTTGTCCCTATCTGTTAATGAGTAATGGGTGTGTTTTGGGCATAACGTGAAATAGACCAACCAGAGTCTCATTTCCCATTCCCTTTAAAAGCCAGTTGCGCCTGCACCATGGCGTATTACTTACATGACGGAATTTGCAAGCGGAAAGACTGAATGCTTCTCCAGAGCGCAAACAGATCGTGTGCGAGGTTGAAGCGTGCAAGCAGACCATCTACGGAACAAGCTGGATTCCACCATATCTTTATGTACACAATAATAATCTTTTACATTTTAATCCTTTTATTTTTAATATTTGGCTAGTTTGTGTGCTGCTGCGTCCCTGTGTGTGTAATAAGCAGAGTGTACGCGCGTTGTGAACCCGCCTATAGGCGCACATTACTAACGTGCTCTTTAAATAAAAAAAAAAAATATTGCAGTCTATTTCAGTTGCCTCAAAATAGCAACCCGCCAACATTGTGCCTGAACACACCTCGTTTTCAGACCAGCACGCCCATGGGCACACAGATGCATTTGCTATTTACACAACGTGGTGCAGGACGTGAAAATGATAACTGCGTCAGGCTGAAACTAGCAAAAAACACTTTGCGCCGGGTGTATGATAGGGCCCTATATGCGTTAAACTTATTTTTTGCCTCTAACTCTCTAAAATTGTGAAATTTACTAGCCATTGGCTAATTAAAGACATTTTTTAGTCGCCTAGTGTGAAATATAGTTGCAAATGCAAATGATTTAATCGCATTGTAGAAGGATGGTAAATGGACATTAATAAATCTTTGAAAAACATACAAAAATCTTACCGACCCCAAACTTTTGAATGATAGGGTAGGTTCCTGGATCACAGTTGTGGTGCGATGCTGCACATTCCCAGAAAACTGTGCCAGATTGCAGGAGTCTGCTGCATTCACCATATCTGAACACTGACATACAGTATGAACCACGGTGGCGTTGATGGTGTGTGCAATAAATGTCGCTATCAGTGGGCACAGTAAAGTCCCCTAATGTGTTTTTGTGAGTGCTGCCCCAGGGCTCCTGGGATTACTTTCCCCTGTCTTGCTTCTGTTCTTCATGCCACCGAGGACATTAAATTGTCTTGTCTGTCCCAATTAAGGAGCCAATCTGTCTCCTTTGCCAAGTTGCACCTGGGTCTTACGGTCGATTGAGGTCTGGGGAAATGTGCTTCACATCCATTGCCAAGACATGTGGTTTTTCCCAGACACTCTCTCTCTGTTTTCTCTTTCACTTGGTTTCTTCCTCTTTGCCTCCCATCCTGTCTTTTTGTGAAAATTGTCATAACAAGATGGAAGATTCAAGAGATTAAATGGTTGTTCATAATAAACACACAGAATTGCTAGGTCCCAAAACCTAGTGAACTGCCTATGGAGGCAGCATTTAAGTGTGCATGTAAGTGCACCGTGCAAAGCAGTTTTTTGCTGCTAACTATTTTACTATTTTGCTTAGTTTTTGAATGCATTGCTATGGAAATGCTGTTTTAGGGCTAATATGCCAGTTTTATTGCAATTAATTATCTCATCCTTCCAGGTATATGTCCCATTTGCCAAAAATATCCTTAACTTTTGATGGCAAGTTAGAGCATTTTCTTTTTTGCTTTGGATGAGGTTTGCATATGTGTTTTTTGCAGGGGCCCCTGATGTGTACCAGCCATGTGAGCCCAGCATGCATGCCTGGAGTCCTGAAGTCAACCTGTATGAGCCCAACATGACCACGCCGTGCCCCCAGACTGAGGGTTGCGTGTTGGAATTGCACTTCCTTCATCCGGTTGTCCCTGACAGCTTGACCGTCTGGATCACCTATACCTCAGCCAGTTAGTACTGTCTGAACATATAAAACACCTGACATTATGGAAATATACAGTAGGGTACAACGGGGCTAAAGGCGCACCGGGGTAAAAGGGCCCTTTGATTTTCTTTTCCTCCAAACCACTAGATGGCACAAAAACTTGCTGCAGCACTTTCCAAAACGTCCACTTTTCAAGATGCACGTGGATTTTTGGCTGATTCTTTATGCAATCGCGGGCAAAAGCACAAAGTTGATTCTGCGCTACTTTGATCTAATTTTAGATATAATCATCTAAAATGATTGAATATATTTTGAGACCAAGGTCTTCTTAATGATGTTCAGTTTTCTTCAAGCTAACAGTAACAACAACAGTTTTTCAATAACAGAAGAATATGTAAAAGTATGGTATTTTTGGGGTAAAAGACCCTGCTGTTTGGGCTAAAGGCACAATTATTAACATGATAATAAAAAGCTAGCTGACTTTTCCATTTGTTGACATGACATGGTTAGATTCAGATGGCAAATATCATATATTAAGTTGGATGTATAAAAATGAATGATTTTATTCGAAAACAGTACAAACTTTGCTAAAGTGGTTATTTTGAACAAGTATTAACTTAGACATTATTAAAAATATATATTTTTAGCTAAAGTATTTATATCACTAATTTGTGCCTATTTTGCATAAATATTTTGTTTGCTTGTGAGCCTTTTATCGCGTGTGCTAAAAAGGCCACATTGCCGCCTCATATATTTAAACAAAAAAATAAACCACTTTTATGATTTATTTTCACACAAAATCTCCATCAATGTTCAATAAAAACATTATATATATATATATATATATATATATATATATTTCTGCAATCATACACTGGGAGCAGTGAAAAGCACAATTTTCTTAATGTGTGCCTTTAGCCCCGTTGTACTCTATTGTTTGGGGTCAGTAAAAAAAATTGGGGGGGGGGAAAGAAATCAATACTTTTATTCCGATCAATCACCAATTCTACTTTGAAGTGTCAGTTCTATGTTTACATTGGTACAAAACATTTTCAAAAAAATTGTTAAAATCTATTTCAAGTAAAATTTCTATTTCAAGTAAATGTTGTTCTTTTGAAATTTCTATTCATCATCCTAGATCCTATTTTTTCCCCCACAAAAATAGCAACACAACTGTTTTTAACATTTATAGTACTGAGAAATGTTTCTTGTGATTTCTGAAGGATCATGTGACAGTGAAGACTGGAGTAATGGCTACTGAAAATTCAGCTTTGCCATCACAGGAATAAATTGCGCATTTAAAATATATGAATAATTTCACTGTATTTTTGATCAAATGAATGCACCCTTGGTGAGCACAGGAAACTTCTTTCAAAAATAGAAGAACAGAAAAATCTTACTGCCCCCAAACTTCTGACCAGCTGTGTATTAATGGTTTATTTGAATCCAATCCTCTGTTTTTCCACAGATCAAAAACCAATTGCTAATATTATGTTCATAATGGAGAACGACGAGTCAGTCAACACAGGTCCCCAGCATGCTTTCTGTGATATCCCTTTGACACTCCATTTACACACTAGTAAGAAGGTCAAGGCCATTAAAATCTCCACCTTTGACAAGAAGCTTGAGATTGATGCTGTTTTGCTGACCTCGCGACCCCAAAATCCCCTGTGTTCTGGATGCCATCCCCTTCTCTACAGAGTGCTCAGAGAGCCACCGATCAGAGAGGACCGGAGTCCCGTCACCGTCAGACAGCCCATGTACACTGACAGGTAGAAACGTGTGTCTGTGTGATTAATGATTTTATTCATTATTTTATAATGATTCTATTAATGATAGCACTTTATTTTGTTTGTAGACACTATTATAAAGTAAAGACTATATTTTGAAATATTTATTCGAAATTGGTGAGCCATTAGTAATACTGTCAAGCTTTTTCAAATTATGTCTTTGTCATGTTTTTATTGTGTTTCTGGTTGATTTACAGTATATCTGGGAGTATTCTTTTTAAGTGTGGCTTAAGTATAAATGCTGAACATGTTGCATTTCTAAAACTGTCATCGAATGGTATCTTCAGTGTATCACTTTTTAAGTATTGGTCAACCATTTTCGAAGCGAAAAAATCATTAGCCATTTCATTAGCCAGTCAAGTATCAATGCATAGCCAATTTCTGTTCTGTTCCTGTCACAGTTTATTATGCTTGTTCCAATAGAAATTCATCAACTGGGAACTGGATTGTTGTTCAAGTACTTGCAATAGGTCAAAATGTCTAGAGATTAATAATGTGGATCAGAGAATGTAACATATCCAGAAAAGTTCCCTCCACAAGTCCTGTAAGCTCCGAAAGATGGAAACTCTACTGGGAACTGAGCTATGTGGATAGGGAAAGGAAAGAAAGACAGATTGTGAGAGAGAGAGAGAGAGAGAGAGAGAGAGAGAGAGAGAGAGATATGGGTACAATGAAAATGGTACAATGAAACCCTAGAATATAAACCAAATGTGGTCGCTTTACCCGTAGAAATAGTAAACACCCATGGCTGTTTGTAGCTGCTCTAAAAAATTTTCCAATCTCTGGCTGAAGGGAGTAGTGCACTCAGTGTAGTTAGTGTGCAGTAAGTGAGAGACCCGTCATTTGGCATGGGAGAAAAAAAGAGTTACAATGAGAAGAGGGGAAAATGGGAGTGGGATTAAATATGGTTTTGTGGGAAAGTGGGCTACAGTGCCACCGTGAGGTCTGCAGCAAAAACAAAGCACTTCCCACGAATTGGATAGGGTAATGAAGACATTCTCTTTTAACCTTCAGAAAATGTTGATCATTAACCTCAGGAGCCTATCTATCTATCTATCTATCTATCTATCTATGTGTCTGTCTGTCCGTCTGTCCGTCCGTCCGTCCATCCATCCATCCATCCATCTATCTATCTATCTGAAACTCACAAAGAAAAGCTTTCATTTGAAATATTTTGAATTGTGAAAATAGAAAATATTTTTGGAACATTGACATATGTTACTTTTTTAACATTTGATCTTATATATATGCATATATTACAGGTTTACACATTTTTAACACAAATATAACACTCAAAGTTAGTTCAAATAGTGGTTTATTAAACTAAAATATATATATATATATATATATATATATATATATATATATATATTTCTTACAATAACTTTGGTAACAGGGTTGAATCATAGAGGAATACTTTTGAACTTTTGTACAAGACATTTGATGCGTTTAAGCTCGTGTGCTAAATTCTCCTCTCTTTAGTCACAGAGATAAAGGTTTTAAGAGACTAATGGCTATTCTACTGTACAATTGACAAATAAAATGTTATACCTCACCAGCACCAGTATCTTGTGCTGTAGGTAACTGCCTCTCTCTACAACTGTCTGTGCTACGAAGAGAGAAATATGACTTTATCTTATCACTTCACATCCTTCATTGGATCTCCCTTTGCGACCTCAGAACAATAGCTTTAAGTAGTCTCTCTCCCCTTCCCTGTCCCTGGAAGTGATCCATAATTAATAAGGGCAATTTGTTGAGTAATAAGACCCACTGGAGAAAGTAGATGATGCTCAGTTAGCTAGGCATCCTCTTACCACCAGCCGGAAAATGACTGAAATCAAACAAGCCTTGGCAATCATGGCGAGACTCTTTTTATAGGGTCATTGAATCAGATCAGATCGATACCCTGAGGTACATCACAGTGGGACATGCAGTGATACCCTCAACATTAAAAGGTCGTTTCCATTTTTAACAAGGTTAGATTTGAGATCACCCTGAGGATAAATATAGCTTAGATCAAGTATTACTGCTGCATGTTTTAAATTCATACTGTGCGTTAGAGCAATAGAGCAATAGCAATATAAACACACACACACACACACACACTAATTCATTCAACTTTTTAATGTTCTCACCACTTGCTCATTACTTTACCAACTATGTATCTGTTTCTGTATGTGTTTGCATTTGTTTGCTTATAGTGATGTGCAGAGGGATGTTCAGTACCTGTACAGGATCCAGGTGGAGTCGGACGGTTTTTTCAGTGAACTTTCCCCAGGCTTGGTTTATACTCATGGAGAAAATTTCTGTGGTGATGGCACACTACAGGGGTCAGTATAAACTTATTGGGTCTGTCAGAGGCTTTACATGTTATGTGCTTGAGTCATTTTTAAAGAATGTTTCATATTTTTGAGTATTTGTTTGAGTCTTTCATGTTTTGAAGCATGGCCAAAGAACTTCCACATATTTCATAACTGTAACCCTTGGCTTCAATATCTTTCCCCCACAGGACTGAGGATTGTGATGACGGGAATCTCTTAGATGGAGACGGCTGCTCAAAAAAATGCCATGTTGAACCAGGTTTCAAGTGTCATAGTGAGTAACTCTCGCAAAAACAAATACTCTCACTGTCCACTGAGAACTCTGGCCCTCAGACTGTAAACACCACAACAGAAGCACCAGAAAAGTCCACACAGGATAATAAACCAATAATCATAACCAGCTCGCAAAACAAAACAAATCAAGCCAAAACAATATGTCTCCTGTAGATTCGGATTCTTCTGCTACTCTTTTTCTCTCTCAGACTCCAAAATGTGGAGGTCTTCATTTTTGCACCTATTCCAAAAAAATCGAATTGCCTCTACATTTTCAGCATTGTGTAATATTATATCTTGAGTATTCCTTCTGAAAAGCATTATGAATTAAATGAAAAAACAATGACAAATTCCTGAATCCATTCTTATAACACTAGACTAACTGTCATCAGATGCACAGAATCGTTATTCTTTTAATATTGCCAAAATCTTCATCTATAATCTGTACGTGTATAATCTGTAGATCAGAAACTGTACAAACAAACGATATTTAGTTTATTGTTGGATATTATATTGAAAAATACAGAAATCCTTAATGATTTTGTTGATGTTGTTAAGGGACATCATATAATATTCAATATCCTGTATACAGTATGTGTATATGAATATGTGAATACAAATCTAGGATAAAAATAAATAAAAAGAGGTGTGGATTATTGAGAAATCAGTATCACTGTTGTTTTTATTTCAAGGCTGACCAAAAAAGAAAAAGTAGAAAAAAACACTTCCCCAATATGAATTATGAGTAATTTCCTTGACAGCAGATTCTGTGATGTCTGATCATTTGGTTTGTATCTTTACGCAATATATTTGGCGAGATATTCAAAGATTAATTCCAGACTTCAAAGTATCCAGACTCCAAACTGGATTTTAGGTAATTTACTGCAACACAACTGGTGCTATTTCATATAATGAAGATGTTCTTAGTCAATATTTTCATAGTTTTATGCCATCACACTATTGGGAACGTTCAAAAGTGGTGCAAGTTCATGTTGTAGGCTGCAATTGATCTTCACAACAATTATATCATCTAACTGTGTCTGTATGTCATTTTTACATTTAAAAACATTTAGTCAATGTTGTTTTCGTGACTGAAAGTGCATTTTCTATGAGCGAGTCTAATCATGAGAAGTGTCTAATTCAAACATGACCATAGATGCAGCAGCGGCTGACTCAATGTCTCAAACATCCCAATGTTTTCATAGTAGCTTGTAACCACATTTTCAGGGCATTCAGGAATGGCTTTTTTTTTGCAATATTTACTCTAATGCCACATTAGGAGCTCTCATATATTATCTCCACGAGCGTATTTGGGGAGCAAAGATCAAAAAAGCTTAGGAGTAAATCCTTTGGCATTGGCATGTGGGTTAGGTCAGCTGTTCAGCAATGGCGACCAATCAAATGCTTGTGTTTTTAATTTGTTGTTAGAACCCTTTTGAGCCCCTTGCCTTTGATAAGCTGTTCCCACCAATGAGTCATCATCTTCCTCTTACCTTGCAGCATTCTCAGACAAGAGCTCATGCAAGACTCTGATGTCATTCACACGTGTCCCTCTCTAACGAATTCACTTTAATAACATGCTAATTCTCCTTTTGCCTCCACGTGCACTTCTGTCATAACTCATTCATTTGTAATGACATCATCCACACATTTCAATGCGACGTCTTGATTGTTTATTTAATCGTCTGAGTGGAATCACGTTCCTTTTATTTTCAATTCGCACACAAGTGAAGCCTATGAAAACACAATTACAACTTGGCAATTGAATCATTACTTGTTACTTATGATGAGTTTGTGTTCACTCTCTCTTACTTTTTCTGTCTCTTTCAGGTCAGCCGAGCTTGTGCTACGTGTTTGAAGGGGATGGAGTGTGCGAGGAGTTTGAAAGAGGATCCAGCATCCAAGACTGTGGCTTTTTCACTCCCCAGGGGTTCACTGATCAGTGGGCGTCCACCGCCTCAGGCTCACATCAGGACCAGAGATGCCCTGCCTCTAGGGTCACCGGGGAGCCTGTGCTCACTCAGGTACACAAATATTGCCCTTCGAGCTAAGCCCTTTGTTTAGGTGTCATTCGCCGTTATGAACGATTTATCCATTGACCCTATTGAACAACATCTCAAATTAACCACTTGTTACAAATTAACTTTATGATTGTTCTGTTTGAAATCATATATATTTTATATTTCTTTTTTTGCTTTCCTTATCAGATGTGCAAGTCGCAGTATTTTGACATAAATGAAGTAGTGGCTCATGATGCATGGAGCCCCTGTACTGCCCATCTGAACAGCTATTATACTCAGGATCAGTCTGTATGGCTAAAGGTACACACACATGCTCAGTGTACGAATGCTGAGAGTACAGACTTTTTACTGATTATTCTATCAAAATAATCAGGTCTATATCAGGCCTTTTTTATACCTTGCCCATAAATAATGCACATTTAGTGTTTCCAGTAAATGTTGAATAAAATGAAATCAAATGGTCTTTTACAGTTTTTTCCGATTGCTAAACGACAGTGAGCACAACTGGAGCTACATGTGCAAAACTCTAACTACAGTCTGCACTACCAACAGTCACCTGAGCTAAACAGTTCACATCACCTGCAAAACTCATTCCAAGCAACACAACTCTTAACACATGGCTCAAAACAGGCTCAGTGCAGCCAAACACTATGCACAACCCTCACTGAGAGTAAAAACACTAGCATCAAACACCAATACAGAAAATACAAACTTTTCATCTTTACAGTTTGAACAATTTCAGTGACTTCATACAAAGTAATATTTTCTTCAAAGAAAAGAGTGACATTCTTTCACATGATTTATTTAAATTTTTAGAACATAACAATTATTTAAGGTAAATGAAAATTAGCAGTTTGCTTCAATAGTCTGTCGTAATTTACGGAATTACAGTAATGAGACAAAAAAAAGGTAGAAACTAAAAGTACATACTGTAATTCGAACAAATAATTGAGGGGCTAATCCTGCCTCTCTCTAGCATCAGGCCACAGGTTTTCATCAACATCAGTTCCCATCAAAACCCGTCTTCCTTGTTCCATTTCCAAAATTAGTCTTTCTGAGCTCTACCTATATATATATATATGTGTGTGTGTGTTCACTAACAAGTCTAAAACAAGACACCTGCTTAACCTTTCAGCTGAAATTGCAATCAGCAGTGTTTGACAGGCACAAGGCTGAAATCTATTCTGTTTTGAATGTGTGGTTCACAGTTTTGACAGCAGTGTGTTAGCATTTGAACAAAGTGCTGTAAATCCACAGTGTTGTGCAGGTTGTGGTTAAAGTCATGGGATAAGTGTGTAGAGTTTTGAAAACTGTGTTCAAGCAATGAAAAATGAACTAGAGTTTGGTCCACATGAACTGCTGCTGTGCAGACTGTAGTTAGAGTTTTGCACATGTGACTCCAGTTGTGCCCACTGTCGTTTAGCAATCGAAAAAAACTGTAATTTGAGTAGGTTTATGTATGCTACCATTCAAAAGTTTGGGCTCAGTAAGAATAATTCTTTTTTTTAATTTTTATATATTAGTACTTTTACTCTGCAAGGATGCATTAACACTAGAACCGCCACAGGGTTAAATTTTCCCATGGCTGTTTTTCAAATGTACATAGTTCTATCTCCTGGCTGAAAAACTGTGCTAATTAGCAAATCCAGGTGATTGGAACAAAATACTGAGGAGGACTTTTACTTTCTGAACCTGGACTTTACACCTCTGATTTTCAATAAAATATCCAAGTCTCCCAGTCATTGACTTTTACTGAAATTGTGTTATTTACAATCCCCTGTTGTCAAACATTGTTTCGATATAACCAGATTAAACGGGGCATTTATACCTATAAGTGCCAGCAGGTCAAATTTACCTATACAATGCCTTTATTTTTGCGTTGTCATTTTCGCGCCGCTTTTATTTTGACATTCTATGTTACTAGGCAACACCTTTCACCCTCTAAGATAGCGGTAATCAGTTTTAGTCACAATGGATAATTTTACACCACCCAAATATGTATTTATTTCCTTCTAATTCTTGTCGTCATTGCAGGTTGGTTTAGCCTATATTCAGTTATTAATGTAGCCAGCTTAAGATAACCTTGAACATAAAACAACAGGACAAAAACATAGTTGATGACTAGAAATAATAATTTCATGACTCTAGAAATTACTTTGTGAAGACAGTGGCATAATAGAGTGACATAATATGTTTTTTTAACCATATCAAAACAGTTTAGTGTGCATGGGTAGATTTTACCCGCTGGCGGTTTTTGTGTTAAAATGATTAAAAGTGCCAGTAAAGACTTTTATAATGTTACAACAGATTTCTATTACAAATAAATGCTTTTCTTTCTATTTATCAAAGAATCCTAAAAAAAGTACAAGGGTTTCGACAAAATCATTAAAGTCCCCATGAAATGAAAATGGACCATTCTTATTTTTGATGGAGTATTGCACTGTTTATTATAAATGATTTATCCATGCACTTATACAGTATATATAACTTTTAATTCATGTGCCCTCGTAATCTTTAATCAAAATAACGTCCCCTCCTCCTTGCAGCAACATCTCTTCTCTTGACACATGGGTGGGACAACCTGTCACTCGCATTAGAAGGCAGCAATATCAAGCAACAACAATCAAATGATCCAATCAATTCCCAATGCCCAGCCCTACATTTTATCCTGTTCACTCAGATATACATCACAATAGGGAAGAAAAGACAATCACAACTCTGTTTCATGCAGACTTTAAGCAGCACAACTGTTTTAAACTCTGATAATAAGAAAAAAAAAATGTGAGCACCACAATCAGCATATTAGAATGATTTCTGAAGGACCATGTGACATTGAAATTCAGCTTTACCATCATAAGAATAAATTACAATTTAAAATATAGTAAAACAGAAAACAGTTTTAAATTGTAATAATATTTCACAATATTACTGTTTTTACTGTATTTTGATCAAATAAATGCAGGCTTAGTAACCATAAGAGACTTCTTTCCAAAACATAAAAAAATCTTACCAACCCAAACTTTGAAATGGTAGTGCATGTTCAGAATTATTCTAAATTTTATTTTAATATTTCTATGTGCCATCCATGCCCACTCACACTGTTAATAAATGATGTTAGCCAAGGAGGCATATATCCACTGAATATATAAGCATTACTGAAACTGATACATTGTTTTTGCAGGTAGGATTTGAGCGACCGGGTGTAGCAGCCTCTGTTATTATCTACCTCGCCTATGATGGTAGTTGGCATGGGGAAAATTGCAGGAACACAGTGACCATTGAACTGTGTGACACCACCGGAAAAAAACACATGCTTGGTAACACGTATAATATCTATAATTTGTCTGGGAAAGTTCAAATCTTTGCATTATAGTATTTGTGTGACTTTTACATGTTGTCTGTGCTTGTCCACAGGTTCATACGAGCTGTCATGTCAGCGTAACCCCCTAGTGGTGAATGTGACTCATAACCTGAGTGTGCCGTTCTACCAGACTTCAGCAGTGCAGCTGAACTTCTCCTCCTCTCAAGTGGCGGTGTTGGCGGTTGCATTGCGTACATCTTGTCACTTCAGCGCCTTTGCCCTGACTGGGTGCGCTGAGGGTGGGATCTCCCACGACTTACAAGCACAAATACATACTTGCACGTTTACACGATATATTCACTACTGTTTAAATGTTTGGGGTCGGCAAGATTTTTTGTCATGTTTTTGAAAGAAGTCTCTTATCTTTACCAAAGTTGCAGGTATAATATCAAAAATATTGTGAAATACTAATATAATTTTAAATAGCTGTTTTCTATTTTAATATTTAGTTTTACATGTTATTAATTCTTGTGATAGCTAAGCTAAATTTTCAGCAGCCATTACTCAAGTAGTCACAAGATCCTTTAGAAATCATGATTTATTTATTTATTTTGTGCTCAAGTAGCATTTCTTATTATTGTCAATGTTCTGCTCCATATCTTTTGTTGAAACTAGGATAATTTTTTTTTAAAGATTATCTTATGAATAGAAAGTTAAAAAGAACAGCATTTATTTGAAATGGAAATCTTTTGTAACATTATAAATGTTTTTACTGTCACTTTTGATCAGTGTAATGCATCATTGCTTAATAAAAGTATTACTTTATTAAAAAAAAATAATAAAAAAATCGTACTCGTCCCAAACGTTTGAATGGTAGGGTACAAAGTAGAAGATATAATACATCACAGAGACATATAGACAAATACATCATACACAAGTAAAAATAGAAAAATTCCTTCATGTTTGACAATGGAAATGATTTGTGTCTATGTCTGCCAATAATAATCAAGTTTAATATGTGTTTTTCTCACTCAGATGTGTGCGTAGGCTGTGCAGTACGGAGTCATGCAGCCCTCTGAGCGTCGAACACGCTTCAATCCGCTGTACTCCAGTATTAGACTCTAAACACTGCTCTGTTTCTTGTCATCGTGGCTATACGCTCACTGTTCTCCATGGCCAGGGCCTTCCTTCTTATCAAGTGTGTACAAGAATTTTAACTGCCTATCTCTCTCTCTCTCTCTCTCTCTCTCTCAACAAATGAGGTCTCTTTGATGTCTAGTTTCTGCTAAACAGCAGTAAGATTAAATGAGAACAAATTGAGATGTTTTCTGCAGAGAAGAGATCTCAACAATGACTGTTGACATGCACAAGAATATTCTGATATTAATTGGATTGGTCATTTTCCAGTTTTTCAAAATTTTGATTTATGCAGCCAAATGCCAGCTGTCTTATTCAGATTTCTAGGAATATTGGCTTAATCGGGTGATGTAAACACCTTATTCAGAAAGTCCACCATAACTGGAGGCTCATTTATATCTGTGCATGTCCAAACAAAGATAATTCGGGGTGATATTAGATATAGACAGTGTTTATTCAATAGCTTGACTTTTTTGGATTAAGAAACAGTTTGCAAACATTAAAAGGAAGGTCGTGGCCTACTTTCGTAAGTCTTGTGACCTACATTTTCCAAATCATCATGTTCCTGTTAAGGTGATTAAATTATTGTGGAGAGCAGGAATGCACGGCTTTCAGTTTATTCAGATTATATAGATTTCAAGAATATTCCCGTAGCTGTGGAGAACATAAACGTCTTAAAATCATGTTCACATTGTCATTGTCTCGAATTGTGCTCACATTGCAGAGATTCCAAAGTCTGTGAACTCAACATTTCTCATCAAATTATCTAAGATGCTGTGTCATGTTGTCTAATGAACCTGTCATAAACGACGACTTGTAAAGTGGTTGTGTTTCTGTCTGTTTCGTCCTGTCTTCAGACGGAAGCGGAGCTGATATGTGTGCATGGAGTTTGGGACCGTGTAGTGGGCTGTCAGCCAGTGGACTGCGGCCCACCCCCTCAGTCACATGTCTACTTTGCCTCCTTCTCATGTCCCTGGGGCACCACATTCGGCAAGCAGTGCAGCTTTTCCTGTAACGCCCCGGCGATCCTGCAAGGTGAGGATGGGAACTAGGCTACAGTGTGAGACCTGAGGGTTTTTGGACCCACTTACATTCAGTGCATGTGTCTGTTTCTGAGATACCTTGGGCTTCCTTTCTTTCTAAAATAATAAGACTGTAAGTCAATAACAGTAGATTTGCGGATGACATGAACCTTTCTTGTGTGTTTCTTGTACACTGGAAACAAATCCAACTATTAATTGTGCTTATGAGCATTCCTAAGGTCCTTTTACTCACAACTGGTAATTAGGCCAGCAAGTCATATCATATCATATTTTATCCTATCCGATCCTATCCTATCCTATCCTATCCTATCCTATCCTATCCTATCCTATCCTGTCCTATCCTGTCCTGCCCTATCCTGCCCTATCCTATCCTATCCTATCCTATCCTATCCTATCCTATCCTATCCTATCTATCCTATCCTATCCTATCCTATCCTATCCTATCCTATCCTATCCTATCCTATCCTATCCTATCCTATCCTATCCTATCCTATCCTATCCTGTCCTGTCCTGTCCTGTCCTATCCTATCCTATCCTATCCTGTCCTGTCCTGTCCTGTCCTGTCCTGTCCTGTCCTATCCTGTCCTGTCCTGTCCTGTCCTGTCCTGTCCTATCCTGTCCTGCCCTATCCTGTCCTTTCGTGTCCTGCCCTATCCTGTCCTGCCCTGCCCTATCTTGTCCTGTCCTGTCCTATCCTGTCCTGCCCTATCCTGTCCTGTCCTGTCCTGTCCTGTCCTGTCCTGTCCTGTCCTGTCCTGTCCTGTCCTATCCTTTCCTGTCCTGTCCTGTCCTATCCTATCCTATCCTGCCCAGCTAAACTAACAGAGTTGTCTGGAAAACTCATATTAAGCGTTGTTGCTACTTACAGTGTTACTTTCATATTCCCAGCATGCATTGCTGCATGTATAAATTACATGGTTACATGGCTCAATATGAAAGTGTTTTCCAGGCAACTCTGTTAAGCTAGTCGGGCATGATGTGATATATTATATGATATTAGTTAACATTAGTTAACTACATTGGTTAACATGAACTAATAATGAACTGTACTTCTACAGCATTTATTAATCTTTTTAATGTTAATTTCAACATTTACTAATGCATTATTAAAATCAAAAGTTGTATTTTTTAACATTAGTTAATGCACTGTGAACTAACAAACAAACAATGAACAGCTGTATTTTTATTAACTAACGTTAACAAAGATTAATAAATATAACAAATGTATTGCTCATTGTTAGTTCATGTTAGTTAATACATTGACTAATGTTAAAAAAACCGAAACTTTATTGTAAAGTGTTACAAAGTGTTAATGACACAATAACACTTTATTGTAAAGTGTTAATGTTTGCTCTCTTCATTTTATACTGTCGTTGATTGCATCTCTTTTTTGGCATGATGTGGTATTCAGACCTTTTTTTTTTTTACATTATTGATGTGTTTGTTGATTGTCACAGCTATTATGGTTAATGTGTAAAATGGTATTTATGTATATAGTAAACAAAAATTAAACATCTTTATGCTGCATGATGTTCTCTCATTTAGAAGCAAATAGTGATTTAAAGCTGTGCATGATACAGATCATGAGAAGCCACAATGATAGTCAAAGAAGTGCATGTGTTAAGAAAACCCCAATCAGTCATGTTTCCTAGATTTGTTAACTTCTTTTTTTTTTAACACTAAAGAGCTAAATATTTTTATTTTTTGTTGTTGTTTGTGTGTGCTTATATATGCATACAGTATACTCATTTGTGTGTCAGTGTTGCTCTTGCACTCATTCAGGAACTTTGCATTGGTCTGGCTGTGGTTCCAGCCCTCTTTCCTGGCTGTGTAAATAGGAAAGTAATCCTGAGCTGCAGGAGAACAGCACACAGGTGGAGATAGGAAACATGCAAGTAGGCGAGAATAAGGGTGCATTTCATCCCATACTACTGACCCCCAGAGAGCTCATTTCAGGCAGCGTAGAGCAGGGTGGCACCTGGCCCTCTCGCCCCTTCATGGGTAGCAGGAGCCTTGCTAGGGCAAGGTGGCTCAGGGGTCGAGGTCCTCACACTTTCACTATTTGTTTTAAATGCAGGCCTTTGATGAATCGGTCCAAATTATTTCTTTGGCAGAGAGTGGTGCAGTCTGTGGACAGTGGCTTCACTGGAAGGTCCAGAACATTGCATCACTGAGTAGCTATGCTTATTGGTCTTGATGGCAAGGTTCTTGTAGTGTAGTGTGCTACAGTGATGGGCTGTATTTCTCCTTTGGGAGTCGTTTAAAATCTCTTCATGACTTGACATTAATTGGAGCACACAACAGTAATGCAGTGATTTATGCACTTAGTGAGAGTAGCGCAAGCTGGAACTTTTCATGTTGGAAAAACGCAGTTTGCAGCCATTTTTGGTCTATTGCTAAATTTAATCATGGCTACAAAGTAGGTAGACACCTTAAAAGCTTTGCAATGGTATCATTATATTTTATTGACCAATAAAATTGCTTTAGAACTTTAACTTTAAAATAGAATTAGATATGTTACTATAATAGTACAATAAGAGAGTCCTATATCACATGGGCCTTAGGTGCCAATGGACCATGTGTACATAACGCATTTTTGTTTAAATTTAGTCTTCTGAGTTAATAGAAACATAATGCTTTTTAAATATATGACTTTTCATGTAACTGGAAAACATTTAGACCTACACAAAGGTATATTTCCAAGCTCAATGAAAGTCATTGTGAAGCTAAATTTTTTTGTCCTATTTATTCATTTATTATGCATTATAATGCTTTTTATTCATAAAATCATTTTAATACACCTCTTCTATGATAAACATGCTTTAATATATGTGTTAAAAAATATTTTTTGTCTGTGTGCATAAAGTGAAAAATGTCAGAGTGGTACAACTGTCCTCATATAAAGAATAAAGTATAAAAAATAAAATTAAAAAAAGTCAATAAAACAATGATAAAAAAGAGAAAAATTATTTAGCATAATCTTTAAAAAAATATTTTAACAAAACTGTTGTCCACTAATTGAAAGTCATAGGTGCGACCCACAAAATCTATGTGGTGTAACATAATGCAGAAACATACTAAAAAACACACAAATAAATAAATAATTTTAATAAAAAATATGAATTATATATAAAATATATCATAAAAAAAAATTGATTAAGCTGTGTACTCCCAGAAATAATGGAACTGACTCTCTCCTACTTTCGAAGAGAGCTCGGCCAATTAGCTACTGATGGTCTTAGAGAAGACAGTGATTGTTCCATTTGAATGCAGTTTTCTCATCAGAATCTTTTTTTCAGGAGAAAGTGACACATTGGTTTGTCTTGAGGATGGACTGTGGTCATACCCAGAGGCTTACTGCAAGATTGAGTGCCCGGATCCACCTTCCATACCCAATGCCACGCTACTAGTTCCTCAGTGTCGTGGAGGCAGGCATGATGTGGGCACTGTGTGCCGCTACAAATGCAACCCGGGCTATTACATCACTGGCACTCTCAACAAAAAGCCAAGAAAGTGAGTTGCAACCTATACATTTTGATCTGATCTTTAGATCTTTACTGTGTTGACAAATTTTGAAGGGAAAATATCTGTTTCCAGCGTCTAGGGTGCTCACATGGTTCTAATAAGATCAAAATCTCACTACATGTGTTTCCAAATATCTTTCAGCGATGGAGTCAGCAGTGTACTTTGATGAATGGTCTGATGGCGTGTTGTTTTGGTATTCCATCCAATCAAGCTATAGCATATAGCATATTTTAGCACATCTGAGGGGACTAGCGTTTGCACCTGCCTCGTCTTTATGAGTTATTAAAATGGCTGGTAAAATACCTCTGTGTCTTTTAACTGCTTTTAATTGGACATTAATACCAGAAGCGATAGCCAACGTGTCTCATAAAGCCATTTAAATGATCCTGTTTATTAAGACCATTGGCATGTTTGCTCTAAAAGGCATTTCATTATGAAGGTTCAGAAAATGGTTTATGACAGTCTAAAGAGAGGTGTTATGCTATTATCAAGGTAGTTTTAGCCTGTGCTTCCGTATGATCTTTCTCAATGAACACTACACCCCAATTTATTTCTTCAGGATTTATTGGCTATTTAGTCGTACCAGATGGTTTGTCACATGGGTTAGATGTGAATAAATCCCCTGTGGCTGGAGGGGAATGTCATTCAAGAAACATAGTAATTGCTGAATTCGTGTTGTGCGAAAATTCACACCAGAAGCAGATCGAGATCCTACAATTTTAATTTCACAGTGTGCTTACTGTAACGGTTTTATTGGCTGTCTCAAAACACTAGTGAGTAACCTATCTATAGAGCATTTTGAGGCATCGAAGGTGTATTCACAAAATTAAAGCTTTTTGTAAACAACAAAAGTATGATTCAGTATTAAGTACTGAAAACGATTAAAGTTTTTCTCATTCGCTTTGGTGCATTTCTCGGATCACAACTGAAATGATCAAAACTACTTATTCAACCTTCACATCATCTAATCACTTGTGCAGATCAATTTCTTTTGAACAAATTGCAAATGCTTTTGTACATTCATGCAATTGAATATGTACAATTGTCTGCTGTTTCCTACAATATGAATTGCTTATGTCATGTTGATCAACATATATTATACTGGTTCTCTGATGAATAGTCTTACCCCTCAAAACATCTAGGCATTAGTTTCTTGCATAACTCATTAAATGCAGAATGGTTGAAGTAGTTGTCATAAACTATACTTTTTTTATACATTTCTATACACTTCTACTTTTTTTTTATTTTGTAAATGTGTCCTGAATAGATGACTTGTGGAATTGTGCAAAAAATTGTAAGGGAAAAGTAAAGGACTAGATCAACCAATGATCAACCAGTTCTCTAAAATAGCTCAGAGGTGCATCTCATAAAGCTTCATTTGGCAAGCAAATATAGAGTACAACACAGTGTTACAAATTCTGACAGTGGAAGAACAACAAGGAAACAAACAGGGTCAACAGCCAGAAAGTAAGGATGCATGATGGAAGGGTATGGAGGCAAAACAGTGGAAGAGGTAGAAGATGCCCAGATTGTAGACACGTTTCTGATGAAATAAGGGGTTACTATTGTGGACCATGTTCTCAAACATGACCTGCAGCGGGTCAAAGGTGCAGCCGAATGTTGGGAGAATCATTACTCAGAATCAAGCGTTTGTAGAACAGGTATGTAATCAGACAATCTTCACTATACTGTAACACTGTATACTTACTGTTACGCTACATTACAGTAGTCCACTTGCATTTTACATTATACAGTAAACATCCTTTATAGAGACATAATAATACAAACAAACTAGACAAGACTATACACACACATATACTGTATATATGTACGTGTGTGTGTGTGTGTGTGTATAGTCTTGTCTCTTTCTTTAAATAGCAATGACATTGTACTTTAATTTGTTGACAGACCAACAGTAAAAGCGCAACTGTGAATCCTGCCCAGTTTCTTGCAATTAATATCCCACACAGAGTAATGCGTAAATTTGTACTGTTTAAATGTATATACTGTATGTCATACAGATAAAATGCAGTCTTATCCGTTTTCAACCACTGTCATCAAAATCTTAGCTATAGTTTACATTTGAAAATACTGACAGAGTAAACTGCTTATATTGACTACATGACTATCTTGTTTGTGAAAAACGACAAAAGGACTTGTCATTATGATGGCACTGATATGTTCATTGACATAAATACTAACTTTTGAGAAATTAACTAAAGATTTTGAGCAAGTTACAGGCTTTTGCAGGTTATCCATTGTGTGGTGCTGTTTGTACGCATTGTTTTGAGAAATGCACTGACTGGTTTCTTAAGGATGAAGACAGGTGGCATGTAAATTATAATTTTTTTAATTATTCAACAATTGTTCTTTTATTGTGCAAGCATGCATTAAATTGATCGAAAGTGAAAATACAACATATTACAACATTGATAACAAAAATAAATGTTTCTTGAGCATCAAATCAGCATACTAGAATGATTTGTGAAAGACCATGTGACACTGAAGACTGGAATAATGGCTGCTGGAAATTCAGCTCTGCCATCACAGGAATAAAAAGAGACTTCTTTCAAAAAACCTTTATAAATCTAGAAGTGTAAGCCTTGGAAACATAGCCAAAGTAATAATTTTGTACTGCCATTATGCTGTATAGGTGTGTGTGAGAGACTGTTTTACCCCTCCTTCATGCCAATGACTTGCTTTTCTCAGGAAGTTTCTGAGGTTGGAGTGTTTGGAGGGTGGGACGTGGCAAGAGGGCAGCTGTTCACCTGTCACATGCCCTTCTCTTCCACCGATGTTTGAGGGCATGTACACCTGCACCAACAATTTGGACTTTGATAGCATCTGCACCCTACGGTGTCCCGATCCAACAGAAAGGGTATTGTAGCACTTTGTAGGCCAACTCTATATGTATTCCTAAACTCTACAGTCATGAAACACTGTAGTAAAACACTTGAAACATTTTGTCCCCGTAGTCCAGCATTCGATGCCTCAAAGATGGCAGATGGACGGAGGACTTCACTATGTGTAAGAAGATAGAAGGATCATGCCAGGCTCCTGTTGACATTAACCTGGTGGAATACACCTGTGAGGAGGGCTTTGACGTGGGTAAGGATCTGGCAAGAAAATATGCTCACTTGCCAATTTGGTTATCAGATCAATGTTACCTTTTTAAACTATGGAAATGACTAGTCAGCAGATTTATAAGAAAAGATTATTCCTGGCTGTGTAAATAGGAAAGTAATCCTGAGCTGCAGGAGAACAGCACACAGGTGAAGATAGGAAACATGCAAGTAGGCGAGAACAAAAGTGCATTTCATCCCATACTACTGAAGCCCCCAGAGAGCTCATTTCAGGCAGCGTAGAGCCACTCGCCCCTTCATGGGTAGCAGGAGCATTTCTCAAAACTAAGATTATTCTTAGATCATTTTTTCTAAGAAATCAGATTTCTAAATAATCTCAGTTATTTGTCTGAACATATATTACAATATGCATCTTCTTCTGCTTTGTATTTTGAAATATATTGGTTTTATTTGGTTATATTTGGCCACTGCATTTATCCTTTCTAATACGCAGTCTAGACATACCCGAGCCGCTAGACCACAGACAGTTGCATGCAGTAGAATACATTTGAGTGCCAACCTGCCAAGCTGTTCAACTATGGATGACTAGTCTGGAGCTTGGCTATTCATGTGCTCACATGAATAAATTCAACAGATGCAAATGATGGTTAAAGCAAAGCTCGCTTTGTGTCATGACAGGTGCAGTCTGTAACCTAACATGCATTGTGGCCTTGAGTGACCCTGTGGTGTTAGGCAATGGCTCCAGTGCTGATACAGTAGAGCATTGGATGCTTCCCAGCAAGGTTCAGGTGAGGTGGACGGGCCAGTTTATTGTACTGTTCTTGTACTTTAACCAAACTCCAAGGTCAAGACTTAATGCAATCTTTATAAAGTCCAAACCATATTTACTAATTATAATTTATTAATTTAATTTAATTTAATTTCTGCATACTAACTATACACTAATACATGTTTGTATCAATCTATATTAGCTTAACATGAATTGGCAATTAACAGTAGTATATTTATACATAAATAGAAATGAAATATTTTTAAATATAAATGTATTATGAAAATAAATATTTATATATTTAACATGAAGTTAGATTGATAAATGCTGTAAAAATGTTAATTGTTAGTTTGCATTATAATGCATTATTATAATAATGGATTGAACATTATTGTGAAGTGTTACCCTATTGTTTGAAAGATCTTAGATAGTCTTTATTGTACTTTTGTAAGCTGATAGATAGATAGATAGATAGATAGATAGATAGATAGATAGATAGATAGATAGATAGATAGATAGATAGATAGATAGATAGATAGATAGATAGATAGATAGATAGATAGATAGATCCTAATCCTTGTCCACTAATTCAAACCCCACACAAAAAGTTTTTGCAATTAGCCTTGTAAATGTAGTCAAGGCTGACCCTCAAAAATGTCCCTTGCGGTGCTTTTCTAAGATTAACATGAAATGTGTTTTTTTTTTCCCTGTTTCACACATCATGACATGAGGTGTGTTTGACATGGACATTATTTGTCTCTAAAAGAGGTAAAAGAAAGAGGTAGAGGAGCTACAAGACTGAATTTGGACACAAAATTAGAATTGTGCTATTGGCACATCAGAGTGATAAGATGGATTAGGTTACCTTGTTTCTCGCTCCAAAACCAGGTTCAACTCACCTTACCGTTGAAATCTCTCTGCGAAAGTGTTGATTCTGTCTCTCACTGTCATATCAGCTTGTGTGAGTAATGATTACAGTGTGATGTTTTTATAAGAGACGCTTAAAATGCCACACGTCAAGCATGACGCCTCTGAAGGTGTCAGACTCTCATTGTTTATAAAGATACATCAGCACTCCTAAGAACAGCCTGCTTTCCAGGAATGTTGTCCAAAGTATTGCAGATTGGGTAAGAATGATGGAGGAAAGGTCACAGTAGGAGGGAGATGAATAAGAGATAAGCAAGTTTCTTTCCAGAAATTATGCTGTAGAAACAGGTCAGCTTTCCAATTCTGAGAAAATGTCAAATCAGTGAAATATGTGTTCAAATTGAAAGGACAGGAGGGAAAAAGTAACTCTTTTTGTATGTCATAGTTATTAGATAGTAATTTGCAATATTATTTTTAGGCACCATGGCTGATTTTTGTCTTTTAAAATTAAGTTAGATATTATTAGATTTCTGGAAAAGTCAAAATAAAATAGAAATAAATAGAAACTCTCTTTTCAAATGTCCTCTTTAAAAAAAAACACGTTACAAGACCTCAATCAATAGTAATAAATCAGTACATTTTTGGTTCAATGCAGTAAGTTAACTCTGTCCTTGCCCTTCCTTCTCTTACTCCGCTATTTCTCTTCCTTTTAAAGAGTATTGTCTGTACTGGCATGTTGAAGTGGCATCCGGATCCAGCACAGATCCACTGTATTCAGTCCTGTGAGGTGAGTGACAATTATATGACGTGAAGTCTTCCTGTCAGAGGTGTACAAGAACAGTATCACTCAAAAGAGTCAAACGAGTCTTTGAGCTAATGCGATTTTATGCAACATGTACATTTTTCTAAATGCTTCTGTCACCCTCATATCATAGGCTTTTTTTCAGTAGAACACAAAAGGAGAGTTTTAACAGATGTTCACGCTCTTTTCCATATAGCAACAGTTTATGTTTCAAGTCTTCTGTATTCATGCTATTGTCGTCTAGACAATTATAGAAGTATAGAAGTTAAAATAGTTTTGAAATTAACAGTGGAATGTTTTGGAAAAACTTTCTTTTTATTTTAGCTCTACCAGTGGTCAAGCAATTTATTTTAAAGCGAAAGGGTGAAGAGGTGTTTAGTAAAGTATACCATTTAAATGAATGAAGTGTGTGACTTGGATACATTTTAAAAATGTATTCAAACATATTTCTTTCCAAAAGACCATAAAATGGAAGAACTTATTAAATTGATCAAAAGTGACAGTAAAGAAATAATGTTACAAACGATTTTTACATACATTTTAAATACTTTTTTTCTAATGAAATTGTTTTTACAATTTTTTTAATTGACTAGCGCAAACCTTAGTAAATCACCTTGCATGATTCATTAATACTCTCCTCCCATTAATGTTGCGACTGAAAGGGAAACTCCTACAAATCCATATGCAATGAGGTCAGCCACAAAAGTAAGTGTGTCTACGCCTTTTCAGCGCACAATTTTCACTGCGTGTCTTTAGTAAATCCTGACAGTACATTTTTAATGGCAAAATAGGGTTTGTGCTGGCGCATGCTGTTATTGAATCTTGTCCTAAATGTGTCCTGTGGTATCTGGCACCAAGACGCTAGGTGCAGATCCTTCAAGGATATATCCAGTATATATACAAATTATTGCTATATAATGACTATTATAGTAATATTATATGTGACCAATGATACTTGGTTAAAAAACAGATAAATGAGAAGAACCAATGACATCCAATGCCATATTTGATGTGCAAGCTACAACAAAAGGGGAAGATTTTTAGTGAAAACATCTTACATTTTGTTCTGCACACAAAACCGTGCTGAATATTTTGTGCGGCAAAGAAAATTGAAATACCACTGATTAAAAATGACAGCATATGGGTTTGAAATAATATTAGGGTGAAAAACAATGATGAAAGAATTGTATTATAATACTGATTTGTAGTGTACACCAGCAGTATGTCGGTGTTCAATGGAAGATGTAGAAACAAACAGCAGAGTTCACATCTGTTCCCTGTCAGATCTAGAGAGGAAAGAGCACTCTGACAGATAACCACCAGCAGAGCATTGAGGTGGTCCAGGAGGAGCAGCGAGCACCATAATCAGTGATGAATGATGACGTGTTGATTATTTTAGGTTTAGTTTCCAATTATTGTGTCATGGAGGTCCAATGCACGGGGGGAACCTGTTTTGCTATTCGCTATCTCTGTAGTCACAACCATACGTCTATTAACAGGGTCGTTTGACCAAAAATGGAACATAATAGGTCAAGCTAGTAGTTTGCAATATGTCTCATGAGTGACTTTGGCTGAAGCCATTTACGCCCACAGGAATTCAGAACTAGAGAGCAATACTTGAGGTCGCTTGTGATGAACCTAGTCCAAAGGGTCAAGAAATAGAATCATTTTGTTTTCTATTTTTATTTTGTCTGTGTATTTCTTGGTTTACACATTCCCGAGTTTACATTTACATCAGCAATGAGGCATTTTGCTGTCAGAGATTTCCGACACCATCCACTCTAATATGGAGACATCTTGAACATTTCCCGTGGCCAAGAGAAACATTTACCGCAATGGTTGATGGACTGCGTGCCACATCTTCCCACAGCATGCTGACAGATTGATTCCTACCGGTGCTCCTTTTATCGCAAAAATAAAACCGAATGAAAATCTCATTGCCACTGTAAAATGTGGTATATACATGATCATAAAACATATTATTCCGGTTTCTGTTCCTCCAGAGTCCTTCCCGCAATTCACAGAATCCTGTTTAAATTCACCCCAAGCACTAACTCATCAGACTTTGTCGACAATCTTAGTGCCAAAGCAAATGAATGATCTTATCGGTGTGTGTGCAGGTCAGTTGGACAGAGGGAATTTAAAGGATGTCATGGAACTGATGGATGCATTAAACCAGTTGTAAAATAATCACAAATGATATGTGACGAAAGTAACATACCAGGCTTCGCTAAAAGTCAACAGAAGTAACGCAGCAGAGTCATGTGAAGCCTGGAAGTGAAAAGAGTGTTGAAATTAACAGTCGTGCATTTTGAAAATAATGGATGACTGTTTACTGTAATTCTCTCTGGATTTTTAGCCCCATGTCTTGAAAGTGAAAGGGTGGGGCGGTGTTTAGAACAGTATGCCATTCAAATGTTAGTGATATACATATATATATATATATATATATATATGAGCATTACTCGTCTGAACGGATTGTAAAATAGGCATAATGATTATATGAGTAACATATTTGAGGTCTAAATAACTCTTAAAACTACATTTCGTGACACAACATCAGTAGTATTTAAAAATATATATATGGTGGATTTGCTCGACCCGACTGCCATGACAGTCACTGCAAGGGGAGTGATACAAACGCTGAAACTGTGTGTGAATATTGCAATGCTGAATAAGGCTCTCAGCCAAACAGATTCGAGAACCAGAAAGAACTGTTGTGTACTGATTCTATGGTTCTCAATCCTAGTTATGATCAAACTAAATGTTTCAATGTGAGTGAAAAGAAAATCTAAAATGATCCTGCAAATGAACATAAGTCCTGCATCTGAAATATACAAACAAATGGCATGGAATTCTTTTCAACTTTTCAAGCAAACATTTGATTTACAAGTACAATCAGTCCATAAATATTTCTTTTTTATATTATTTTATAATCAGAAGTAGTTTCGTGCACATAACAAACAAATGCCTAACAGTTTAAATTAGAAGGACCTGAAAGATGCAATGCATGAATGTTTAATGACTGTGAATGAGCTGCACTGGGTCTACAACGCCCATCCTTGTCCCAATCTCTTTCAAATCAATGTACTTGTGGATCACACAAACACACAATTCAGCACAGAATGAAGGTCTTTCATCTATATATATGTATATATATATATATATATATATATATATATATATATAATTTTATCAGCAGCAGCATGTCAAAGGTTTTCTTTTTCCACAGACATCAGAGTTTATCATTTTTAATATAGTTTCAGAGTAAAGTTGACAGGTTTTATGATCTATTCATTCTACTTTGGAACACATCTAGATGTTTTATGATATTCAAATACCCCTCATATCTGCCAGACCCTCTCATCTCCTCTTGCCCTCATTTGTTACCAAGCAAAACAGTTGCTTTTATATTGGAGACTCAATATAAATTATACCACGGCACATGTTCCAGTTGCTCTGCACCACATCCAGAAGGTCTTTCTCATTTTAGGCTGATGATAAGTGAAGAGGTCGGCTCAGGTTATGCTTTAGTTTATGTGTCATGATTAATATTTTATTTTGAACCAACAAGGCCAATCATAGACATTTAGTCTGCTCTTGTAAGTCATGGTTCTGGAGAACTTTTTTTTTTCCTTTTTTTCTGAGATGAATGAGAATGCTAACAGAAAGTTTTCTTTTCCCTGGTTTCACAGACATGGCTTAAAGGGATAGTTCGCCCAAACATGAAAATTCTGTCATCATTTACTCACCCTCAAGTTGTTCCAAACCTGTATGAATTTCTTTCCTCAGTTAAACGCAAAAGAAGATATTTTGAATAAGATTGGTAACTAAACAGTTTCTGGTCCCCATTGACTTCCATAGTAGGAAAAAAAAATACAATGGAAGTCAATGGGGTCCATCAACTGCTTGGTTTCCTGACATTCATCAGACTATCTTCTTTTGTGTTCAACAGAAGAAAGAAATTCATACAGGTTTGGAACAACTTGAGGGTGAGTAAATGATGACAGAATTTTCATTTTTGGGTGCACTATCCCTTTAAGCCTTAGACTAAAATGCATATTTGAGCTGTTTTAACTGAAAGCAACTTGCACTGACATATCTTAAAATATGTCAGTGCCATTGTTTTGTCTCAAGACACACACCAATAATATTTCTTTCTAATGAACGTTTATAAAAGCTTTTCTAATTGAACTAATGCCTAATCCTGGCTTAAACTAAGTCCTGTCTGTGAAATCCCTCTGTTTGTGTGTAGTTGCTTGGTCTTGATTTGACCCTTGTATGTGGGTCCCTTGTATTATGTATGCGTTTGATTTCATCAATGATCTTCTGAGCTGTGGTCTATTAGGATCTTTGTTTTGTTTCTCTCTCTCTCTCTCTCTCTCTCTCTCTCTCTCTCTCTCTCTCTCTCTCTCTCTCTCTCTCTCTCTCTCTCTCTCTCTCTCTCTACTACGGTCAAGCACAACTTTTTTCACATGAA
Source organism: Rutilus rutilus (assembly GCF_951802725.1). Taxonomy (NCBI): domain Eukaryota; kingdom Metazoa; phylum Chordata; class Actinopteri; order Cypriniformes; family Leuciscidae; genus Rutilus; species Rutilus rutilus. The sequence goes on from NC_140214.1 coordinate 16,545,485, forward strand.
ACCAGCATTAGAGTCAACATTTTCAACTTTTTGTGTGGCTCCATTTGAGAAACTTTACAGATGATGCCACAGGTTTATGAAGAACCACTGTTCACATTCCTTGCTGTAAATATGGTTAAAAGAATGGTCATCTGATTCCTCTCAGGGCATGCACTGGGTTTCTTCATCTTAATTTTATAAGAAAATTTGACAACACACACACACACACACAAAAAAAAAACCCCACTTCATTCACCCTTTCACTGTTGTGATGTGTTGCCTAAAATTTGTTTTTCGGCTTGCATTTAAAAACAAAAAGGAAAAGTTTACATTAGAAATGAAATGGAGGGGAACATAATTAGCAGTCTTTTGGGAACTCTGGAGAGAGCCAATCAAGGGGTGCATACTTCAGTAAAGTGAGATGCCAGCACTAACATGGGGCCTCAAAACATTGTTGTCCATGAAAACATGTTGTTGCCATGGAGTTTTTGTTTCTTCTATCTTTCTCTTAGCATTAGATGTGGTCAGTCAGTCAGGCAACCTGTGGAGTGTGTCATCCCTTGCTCCCGTGGGATGTTTAGGGATTTCATGTAAGGTGAAAATACACCTTTATCGTTTGCTTCAGATAAGATTTTGTTTCGTTGTTCTCCGGTGTCTCAGATTGCGAACTCTCATTCCAGAAACTGTTGCTAGGGGTTAATTGTGTTTTTTGAAAATACATCTTTTTAAGTGACTCATAGAGGGTTTCATTTTCAATAAATTTCTGTAATCTAAATCAAGCTTTGGATACTGCCCAAAAACATAGCAGGGTTGCCTCCAAAAAAACCCTCTTTGAGAGGAGGCCAGGAAAAAGAATTTTAGGATAGATACCTCAAAGTAGACAGCTTGAACTTACACTGAGCAGTAGGCTATCTGAGATAAATATATATATTCATCATCATCAGATTACAGTTGGGTCATGGTATCTTTACTATTAAGTCTTGAAACATTGAGGAAAACACCTAACAAATTGCACCGCAGGTCCTTATGCCTAAAATAAAACTAGGTAACACTTTATTTTACAGTGTCCTTGTTACACATCTTACATGTAGTTAATGTAATAATAAATACCAAGTTCTGGCACAAAACTCTAAATGGCACGGGCTGATAGGTCCTTAACTCATTTGGTTGCAATCGCATCGTCATCTACATAGCGCAGCTGTTTGGTTGCTGTTGCATTAGCGGCCAAGTAACATTCAAATACCGGTAGTGTTGCTGTTAGCAGTCTGCAGCGCGCTTTCAGAAACCCTCCACCTTCCCCAGCTCCACCTGTATAGATCTGCTGTACGGGGGTTATTTCATATATGTGCAGCAGCATGTCTTACATGCTTACAGCAATGTCTGCGAATGTATTGGCAGGAGAGAGTCTCAGTACTTTCTCTGCAGCAGCAGCAGCAGCAGCAGCAGCGTAGCAGATCTATTCCACCAAGACCAAACACATTACCATTACCATGCCAATCTCTCCGAGAGTTGTCATGATGCATAATTGCGTGTAACTAACCCTTAACCAAACCCTAATCCTAACCCTAAAATAAGTGGATGTAGTTACTTATTATTACTCAGATACTTATGTGTAATTACACTGTATTAAGGACACCATAAAATAAAGGGTAACCCAAAACCATCAAACCAAAACAGAAAGAATGATTTTTTTGGCTGTCAGTTTAATGTAATAATTTCAGCAAGATTAGTTATGATGAAAAAAAGTCAACATGAGGCTTAAATGCGATTATATTATATTGTCTATTGTTGTGGTCATCTGCATGTCACGATTTGGACATTTCCTGACTATTGTTTTGTCTTGTGCCAGATATACACGAGGTCTAGGTCAGATGATTTTGTGTAGCGCTTCAGATGATCGAGTACAGCGTTGTTTAACATTCACTGGCAGTTTTCCTCTTGCTGGCCGGGGCAGATGCATTCCACACATCCTTCCCATTTACTGTTACACGATTCTTTAGTTTAGGCATTAGGTCATGTTTCTTTCTCCAGCCAATAACAATTTGAAACTTATCTTACAACCTTGTGTTTAAATGAACGTGCTACATATTACAAGTTCAATATCGGAATCTAAAACACGTGCGTTATTAATGTTGTTTTAGATTCAGATATTGAACTTGTAATATGTAGCACGTTCATTTAAACACAAGGTTGTAAGATAAGTTTCAAATTGTTATTGCCAATAAATGTGTAATGTGCTTAAGGTAATAAAATGGATGGAGAACAAGAATAAAGAAATAAATGAAGTGTACACAAGCTTGAAACTGAAGAATGAAAAATGCTATTGCTTATGACTTGGAGAATTGGACCACGACAGGAAAAACATTTTGGATTGGGTGTAGGTTTAGCAGGGATAAATTCTCCTCGCCAGCTGCTCTTGCACAGGGATGTGGAATCAGGTAGAAGCTGGGCTCTATGAAAGGACTCCACAAGCACAAGAGAGCCAAAAGTATATTTGGCAGACTGCTCTTTTTTTTCCAGTTATTGGCATCAGATCCTTTAGGTTAGGTAAATTCCGTTAGGAAGGCCTTATTACACATTTAAAAGTGTTTATGCATGTTAAATTTGATAATTGTAGTCCACTCTAGAAGGTTGTACTTCGCTCCCTTGGGCATTGCAAATCAGGTCTCCATGCTCTCGCACAGGTGAAGTAATGACATTGAAGGAAGTACAAGGAAGTTAGGAAGTTTTGTCTGGAACAACAGATGCAGTTTTATTTTATTTGAAAGGAATAAATGAGAAATGCCACCTACCATAAAATATACAGAACTCCCTTTGGCATGATTCATGCATTTCATTCCTCTGAGATTCAAGGAACATCCGTACAGCCTCATGTTCAGAGAAAACTGTTAATTGAACGTTGTAAAATGAAGTAACTCATGCATGAACTTTTAAAGAACTTTAAGGGCACATTTACTAGTTCAGTCTGTTTAGGTTTTTTGGACACGTAAACGGTTTTGTAAGATTCTGCATATAGAAGGCTATAGTTTGCCTGTCAGAAACTGTGATTCATTCTTAGATTAATTGTGTATAATGTGAGCATGATTTTAGATTTAAATATTTTCTATTCTATTATTTTCATGCCATGACTGATAACTGACAAATGACCCATATCAAAATTGTATACTCTTTGTTTTATAAATAAATCAAATAAAACAGAAAATCAATGATTTTAAATGTTACAAGTGAATTTAGGCATTACAACATTTAATAAATTATATTTGATTACATTTATTAGTTATTGGCAACACTTTACAATAAGGTCCCATTAGTTAATGTTAGTCAATGCATTAACTAATATTAACTAAAAATGAGCAACACATTTGTTAGAGTATTTATTAATATTTCTTAATGTTATAAAAGATAAGTGTTCATTGTTAGTTCATATTTGCTGAGATCTATTAAATACTGTAATATTAACAGATACAAAGTTTGATTTTAATATTATTAAATCTTTAAATTAACATTAACTAAGTATTATTCATTGTTGGTTCATGTGGTTAACTAATATTAACAAATGGAACCTTATTATAAAGTGTTACCCGAAATGATTATGAGCATGCACAATTAAATATCCAATATTGCGCGATATACTGATAAATACATTTTTCATATAATAATCAAAAAATATATATATATTTGTAAATGTACATTAAATAAACACTTTTTTTTCATTCAAATGAGTTTTCTTTTTTGTTTTGCAGCCGTTCGGAGGAGATGGTTGGTGCGACACCATTAATAACCGAGCGTACTGCCAATATGACGGAGGAGACTGCTGTCCATCCACTCTCTCATCTAGAAAGGTAAATCAAACCCTCTAAAGCTCATTTGAAGGGCTATTCCTCTCATCCTCATTCCATCCTATGCTGCTTAGTCATTTTCTCATTCCTCTCCCAGAGTGCCAATCTCGGTCTCATATCGTGCCGTCACATTGTCAACCCTTTCCATGAACGTCGCCCACATCATTAGGCACTCAGGTGGCGTGGTCTCCCATAGAGAGAATGAGCCCGGGGAAAGTGTCTGTCATACATAAATGACTGGATAGAGCAGCTTTTATTAGCAGATGGCCAGGTGTCAGCGGTCACGGGCAACTGTAAAACAAGCAGGGTCTGAGAAAGTGAAATAAACCGTGAGGAACAGCATCCTGCCACTGTTGGTCCGACGGAGCTGCCATGCTTCTGTTTACGCAGGCCATGGAAAAGTCCGAGTACGTTGGTGGGGCAGTCTGGTTTAAGAGCGTCTAGGACGAGAGCCAGAAAGAAGGTTGGACAATAAAGAACAAATTCCTCTCATCCCTCCTTCTGTGGCTCATTTTTAGCATCCAAATACCTGCCAAATGCTGCACAGGAAACAAAATGATATACTCAGATACTCTTGCACCTTTTTGTGTGGGTGATCCAAAAGCAAATATTTGGGTATTTTAAAATGCGTCTGTCATGATTATTTAGCATGAAACTAAAATTAAACTTCACAAATGAGTGAATGGTCTCGATTGGACTACAAATGGACAATTGCATGCTATAAACATCAGGTGAAATGTTTCATGTTTACTTTTCCTGCAGTAGGCCGCTTAGCTGGGAATTTGGGTTTATTTTGTAACCTGTGGTGATGGCACGAATTCTGGACAAGGACCTCCTCCTGTTGATTCTTAACATGTGTTCTCCTTAACATGTGTTCTCCTCTCCTCTCATCTGCTCACAGTCGGGCTTTCTCTCTCTCTTTTTTTTGTTCTCTGCAGCCCTGAACGTGACCATCCTGTCCTAATCAATCCTAGACATCCTTCTAGTGTAAAAACCCCAATCCTTGATTTTCTAGTTATGAAAATAAACACCCGACCAGGCCACTCTCCAAGTTTTTGTACATATTTCTTCAATAAACGGTTTGGTCATTTTGAGTAATTTGGTCAACAGTTGATATCGATCATACATCTGGAAAAAGGTAACGCTCATTGTTTTGATCTACTGCGATGTATTTTCGAGCCGAATTATCCAAACCACACTTTGATCTCTCGTTCAAAGACTGCGTGTGGCTCCCACATACCGTATAAGATGTTTGTGGCCGAATATTTTTTGGATGCTGTTTGTAAAAGTGTGTCTGATTGATTGACAGGTCATTCAGTTTGGGGTGGACTGCGATCACGATGAGTGCACCTGCCGTGACCCCGAAGCCGAAGAGAACAAGGGCACAGCCAAGCGAAAGGAGCCAGGACCGCTGTGAATGATAGCAAGGCGGAGAGCGCGCAGACAGCTCTCAGACTGGCTTGAAAAGAAAATGTCAAATAACCTGAATGTTGTTTCTCGTGCCACATGAGAGAGAGGCTGATCAAAGGCAGTAATTCAAACCATAGCATTGCATAAAAACAATCCTCTTCAATACTAATCTATAAAATACTACCTAATATATTTTCAAAAACTCTAACATAGGTGTAGATGTAGATATGACCAATATTTTAGCCCACAATCATTTACGTACACCATCGAGCACACAAAAATTGTTTCATGTGTAGCATAAAAATCATAAATATTTTATACAAATAACTTTTGCTTGTTGTGAGCCACATTCTTTAAACTATCTTCACCTATATGTCATTAATACAGGTATATAAACAAGTGCTTATCTTCAGAATTCTGGATTTATTTTATACCCTCTACATTTACATGCAAAACCTGTGAAATGCATGTGTGCTTTGGGAAAAGCAATTGTAATGGAAATATATGATACTATTTTTGTATGCTCTTCAGTCTGTTAAAGTGTAGTGTCACTGTCATATCAATAAAGTATAAATACACACTATTAAAGACAAGTTCGGTGGGATTTAAAAAGTCTATTGTCCATTATTGTGCGCAATATAATATATATTTTTTTAAATATAAGATGTATTTAATTGTAAGATTCAAATTATTTTGAACTGAAATCCAATATGAAATCAAGAATATTAAAGTTGAAAATTAAATATATTAAGGATAAAAAAAAAATCATAATATAAGGAAAGAAAATGTGTGTTTTTTTGTTTTTTTTTAAATACGTTGTTGATCTTACTGTGAACGATCCATGCAAGTTTAATGTTTTTTACCTTCAGACTCTCTGTTGACATGTCAGACTTCTCCAATCATTTAGTCCTCTTAAATCCCACCCCTTTTCTAACAATCAACTGCAAGCTCGCATTTAGATCTGGCTCCAACCAATCAATAGAACCAAGTCCCCGCCCTTTTTCCACCGATAATTCATTTTACTCGGATGTACGTCACAATACAGAAGAAAAGATCTGCCACTATACTTCCATTTCGACTTGAAAGAATTGTGTAACTCTCATTACTTTTGTTAAAATTTCAGGTGAAAAATTAAATAATCACTGATTTAATTTGGCCAATTTTATTTGGAATAGGAAATAAAACATAAACAAGACATGTTATTGTACACAACTTTTAAAATGATTATTTTCATAATACTGCTTATACTTTAAAAAACGTCTGTACAGTTGCTTGACTTCGCATACCTTAGTTTGAATACTACATTCAGCACATTAGTAATAGATTTAATATCTAATTAACATTTACATTTGCTATAGCTCTTTCCATATCTATATGCACTACAAAGACAGACATTTTCATCACATGAAGAAGATACAGTTTTAGTTCTTGTGAAAAAGTCTTACCTATACAAGCTGGTGTATGCACTATTTGATAAAATACACCACTAGTTCTAAATGACACTTTAATGCAACTTTCCTTTGCCTGTACACTGTACATTTGTATGTTCAAGGCCAAAGACACATCACTTGAATGCTTCTTGAAAAATCAGGATGGATTGCTCACGTTCCCACCAAATACTTTCCCCTTCATCATTAAATGGCCAATTAATGTTAAAACTGATGGAGCAGATTCTCTAGAGAGAAGCCCTAAAGGGGAGGCCATGTTTAGGTACAACCCCTGACTAGTCCTCTAGTTGTCCAAATCATTTAAAGTTCCTTGGGTTCTCCATAATCATTGTACATAACGGAGAGCATCTGATCTTCACATGCCTTGCGTAAGTCTTGGCTGAGATTCACCCAGCTGAGCCCGAATGCTTTGGTATCTGTATAACGACAAGACAGATATTTAAGGGATGCTCTGCGCAAGCCAATTTTTGGTTCCTGGAGGAGACCCCGGCACCAACCGCTGAGTTCATCCAGCTGAGACAGGATCAATCCAGCTTTCCTGCAGAAGCAAACACAAAGATGATATTGAATTAGTAATATATGATCATTTAGATACAGATTTTCTGGATTATAGGCATATGCAACACAATTCAATCAACTATACTATATTATTATTATTATTATTATTATTATTAGGGGCCAAACACCAAAGGTGTTGTACCTATTATATCCGTTAGTTTTCTCATTACTCTTCTTTTTGGAGTCTCTAACTCAATCCCTCTAGCGCCACCAACTGTCCAAATATGCAATTACGTTTATGCCAATAAACATAACAAATTTCTTTTTTAAACCGATGCCTTGCCTCAAGATGATTCGAATGCACCCATGTGATTATATTTTTGAAGATGTTTAAGCCATTTTGACTAAAATAATCTAAAATGTCTTTAATTAGATGGTCTGATGCTCCCAGCCATGCTTGCATAATTCATTGTGGCTTTTTTTGTGCATGGCCCCTTAGTCGCTGCTTGCAGCTATATTTATTATTACTGTTGTTATGATTATTATTATGAAAAAACAACAACACTTTAATTGAGCAACGATTCATTTAAATTGAACAAAAGTGACTATAAAGACACTACAAAATATTTTTATGTGAAATAAATGCTGTTATTTGAACTTTTTATTAAGCAAAGAATACTGAAAAAAATTAAAAAAGTTAAGCAGCACAACTGTTTTCAACATTGATAATAAGAAAAGTTTTTTTGAGCAACAAATCAACATATTCAAATTATTTCTGAAGGATCATGTGACACTGAAGACTGGGGTGATGACTTTTAAAAATTCAGCTTTGCCATCAAAGGAATATATTGCGTTTTAAATAAAATACAAAATAGTTTAGAAAAGTGTAATGATATTTCACAATTTTCAACAAAAGTTTTATGAAGTATTTTTTCTTTGAAATATATTATTATAATTCATTATCTTTTGGACGATTAGTCAACAAATCCTCAGTAAAATAAAAACTCACTCACATACTTTTCATTTAGACTCAAATCTAATTTGATTCCTTTATAGTAATATTTGTTTTATTTTTGTACCATCTAATTACAACAAGGTCTCGATATGGACGCACACAGCACATTTCTTGTTCCGCAAGTGATGTGCAAGTTAGTATTTTCTGCTAACAGCTATTGTGATATTCATACCGCATAGTTTTTATAATATTGCTGTTACGCAATGCTCTTGACACTGGCTTGAAATTTTTCTTCCTTCAGTGGTTTAAACATTGAGCATTCCATTCCGTTTATCCATTCTGCGAATGCCCACCTCACAAGCTGCTCCGGAGCATGAGACTGAAAGATTGATGGGAGACTCCAATATAATAAATAGAAACTGCAGGAGATGGCCATATTCAGCTAAAACACAGGTCTTCTGTCTGCACCCCTTAAATTACGCTCTTCAAAATCTGGACTGAAGAGATTGATCATAAATCAAGCCTGTGGTGTACTCTAATGGCAAAGTCTTTAAAAAAGAAAATTTTTCCCATCAAGAATCTTTTGAGGTAACAGGACCGATTAGGTGAACGGCAGTTAAGGTTAAGTACCTGCGAATTCTATTAGCGACAGTGACTTGAGAGGACGTTTATTGAGTATGTGTGACTGCGATGAAGCGCCAATGTCCTTCGCAAAAGACAAAAAGCTGAAATGTGATACCAAGAGTACGGAAAGAGCGCCTCATTCCTAAGTCATAGCTTCACTTCAAACTCCAGCCAAACCAGAAGCTCAACACTCTACTGTATAAATACCAAAAACCAAATCTGTGTGGACCAACCAGGCTTTTGGGGTAGCTAAGTGCATTTTTAAGTTTACGATTAAAATGTGGCTTAAATCGATTAAACTGATCGCACAGTGTTTCGATTGGTTGTTTTTGAAATGATTGAAGTATAAAATCATTATTTTCTTTGGCTCCCGCTTAATTCACAACGAATAATAATGGAATTTTAATGATGTCAGAAATCACTAGCATATTAAATGAAAAATATTCCCATCTGCAGTAGAGATGCTGTCATTTATATCATTCTTTTGAATGTATTTGTGTTTTTAATATCTTGCCACATTTCAGTGGTTGTAGGAATTTGGATGTTTATTTGCTTAAAACAAAACCCTGTGGTTTGTTATCCTTTAATTTTTCAAGAAAGTCCGTTTTGGTCTCCAAATAGCAACGGTTGTCACCATAAATTCCAGCATGTATGGAAGTGGAAAGTGGCCTCTAATTTCCAAGGTACGTTTTCAACCTCTTGGCCTCTGCCAGTGCCTCTCTCACTCTCGCTTTTCCGAAATCTCTTGCACTAGTCTGAGAGGAAACAATCAGCTGCATTCCACCTACACCCACAGTAACACACCAACCACATTTCATAACATCCATTTGAAATAGCCTCATGAGAGAGTGACAACGCTCCTTATAGTAACTGTATAGCATTAATCTCCTATGAAAACAAAGAAAGAACTTTGACCGAACACACTGAATTCCACCAATTACAGCGTGAGTCAGTCCAACCAATAGGCCCACTAATTAAGAGTGAGTCACAAGACAACCTTTATGATATCTCAAAAAGAAAGAAAACATAGGAAATATATTTGTCTTTTTAATCCATTTTGTTCCAAGTCAGGACCTGAGTGGGACCAGTTTAGTGACAATTATCTTGTATTATGACTAGTTGAAGAAAATTGCATTTAAATGAGGAAACCCCAGTGAACTGCATTCCTTTTGTATCAAAGACTTAGAAACAAATTCTCTTTGTTTATACTATCCTATGCCTTAAAAAATGCCGTACGGGCGTAATGAGATTGGAAATGACGCATACGAGTTGTTTGGAAGGCAGATGCTGTGGAGATAATGGCCCATCTCCCCAGACCTCCACTTGAACGGCCTAAAAACTTACGCAACATTTCATGAAACTGGGTCGATCACAGGAGCATGATCACACGCTCCCGTCATTGTGCGAATATATGGATGAATTCATATGAATGAATGTTGTTTTTGAGTTATCTTGATGCATTCGTCGTAGGAGACAGCTTTAGGGGGTCAATTAATACTAATTGATCTACTATCATTTAAACTCAAAGTTATCAAACCTCAATGATGGCCAGTGACAGTATTATGACATCACTTGACTCAACATGGGGGTCAACAGACCATTTGCCCTTTAGCAGTCACAGGGTAACTTTATAAATAATGCAATGTATAAATGAAATTTAGTAACTTAGCTAACTCACTTCAAATAAATGTAAATAGAAATATAATGAAATTATTAAATACATCATAGAATGGTGCAATAAATAAACAAAATAATAATGAAATATAAGTGCACATTAAAATGAAAAACAAACTGAAATATACAACTTGAAATAAAATGTAGCAGACAGCATGAAGAAAATGAATATATAATGAATTTGAATACATTATGAACTGTTGAAATAAATAAATAAAAATAAGCATAGTGAAAAGAGAATACAAATAAGTAATAGCACATTAAATGTATGTACAATTAAAAGTGATGGTATTGTTATTTATTGATTCCATGATGGCATTGATTAAATAAAAAACAAACAAAAAAAAACTAAACAATCATTGCATCAGGATATTCAGCTACTTCTGTCAAAGTAGAAAGAGAGGTATAGTAAAGGGAAGAGCAAACTGGAACATGCTAAATCATGTATAACTGAGAAAATATCCAAGGCCTGAATTTGATTAAACTACCATTAATTCCATGATCTTGGTTTGAAAGCAGCACTGTTTAAGTCCTCACAGCGCTTAACTCTCATCAGTCACACTGGGTGGGATAGAGTTTGATATAAGTGTGTTTTAGAGCAGTAACTCGGGAGCAAGAAAGGAAAACCTTGCAACATGGAGACGATTAAATACAACCTTTTAATTTGAACCGAGGCCTCAGGTACGGTCGTCCAAATGGCCTTAATTAAATTCACCTGCCTCTACTGTGCATCAGCGAGGAAGCGTTCAAGTTTTATATCGAACACATGGCTACGTTTAGAAAGCGTTTCAGTGCAATTCTAAAATCCAGACCTTATTTGTCTTTGGTTTGTTTTGGAGGGTGTATAAAGACTGCCACCCTGTTCTGTGGTCAACGTGATGCCTTAGTGATCCCTTTAAATGTACTGTAATCAGTTTGATTGCAATTTAAACCTAATTAGCACAAATTCCCTAATCACGTCTGACGTTAGAATCCATAATAGAATAATCTGCGTTTACTATGTAATTTAAAAAGCACATAAAAGCTTGTGAAACAAGATATTAGGTTTAATTGCAATCAATAAAAATTAATGTGTCCCCCTAACATACCCACATCCATTCCTAGGTAACATCCCATAATGCACTGTGCTGAGCTCAATGAAAATATGAATCCAAGATTGCTTAAAAAGCGAACAAAATGTGGATTATAAATATATTTAATTCTATAAATAGCTTACAAAATAGTTCATAGAATTAAATCAAATATTTAATAATTCAAATTCACGCACATAAATGAAAATTAAATAATACTAATTTATCATTTTATGTAATGTTTGTGTTTGTTTTTAACAGCATTGCGCTGTTAGCTTAGCAACATGCAAACAAGCGCTGTTTTACTTGGTCAAAACAATCATACTAAAAATAAGTTTGAGTGTGTTGATAGTTATGTTAACGACGTCACTGACAGGCGACGCAATGACACCGGCCGTAACATCCCATAATGCACTGCGCTGAGCTCAATGAAAATATTAATCCAAGATTGCTTAAAAAGCGAACAAAATGTAGATTATAAATATATTTAATTCTATAAATAGCTTACAAAATAGTTCATAGAATGAAATCAAATATTTAATCATTCAAATTCACGCACATAAATGAAAATTAAATAATACTAATTTATCATTTTATGTAATGTTTGTGTTTGTTTTTAACAGCATTGCGCTGTTAGCTTAGCAACATGCAAACAAGCGCTGTTTTACTTGGTCAAAACAATCATACTAAAAATAAGTTTGAGTGTGTTGATAGTTATGTTAACGACGTCACTGACAGGCGACGCAATGACACCGGCCGTAACATCCCATAATGCACTGCGCTGAGCTCAATGAAAATATTAATCCAAGATTGCTTAAAAAGCGAACAAAATGTTGATTATAAATATATTTAATTCTATAAATATCTTACAAAATAGTTCATAGAATTAAATCAAATATTTAATAATTCAAATTCACGCACATAAATGAAAATTAAATAATACTAATTTATCATTTTATGTAATGTTTGTGTTTGTTTTTAACAGCATTGCGCTGTTAGCTTAGCAACATGCAAACAAGTGCTGTTTTACTTGGTCAAAACAATCATACTAAAAATAAGTTTGAGTGTGTTGATAGTTATGTTAACGACGTCACTGACAGGCGACGCAATGACACCGGCCGTAACATCCCATAATGCACTGCGCTGAGCTCAATGAAAATATTAATCCAAGATTGCTTAAAAAGCGAACAAAATGTAGATTATAAATATGTGATGCGATCTGGGAAAACCCACCACATGGTGAAATTTTACCTATTACAGGTTTTGATATCATATGGAAGCTGGTATCAAGCCCTTTCCAAATCTGTTTTTATTGTTATCATAGCTTGTTGGTAGCAAAAGTTATGTTTATCTGAATTCGGCCGATCGCTATGATTTTCTGGAACGGAATTTTGAGAAAAACAGGTTTAAATAACTGTCACCGTCGGGACGCGATTGTTATAAAACTGCGTGACGTTATAGTTTAAACAGGCTTGGCGCGAAATGCGCAATACACATTCACTGTACATGTTATCTGGTTTATTTTATAGGTAAACTATCTTTGTAGTGTTAAGAGACGGACAGGTGGATATACGGCGATTGGTTTTTTTTTTTTTTTTTTTTACCTCTGCCGGGCGTTAGAGAAAATGGTCGCATAGAATGCATTAGAGAAAGAGAGTATTTTCAGCTTGACACTATAAATCGCTGTTTTTCTGCACTAAACAAGGGAATTTTGCCACGATATTTTCAGAGATAAGAGAAAAGATGTTATAGAATAATAATTTAATGAAAAAAAAAATTGACAAAAAAACTGACATTCAAACTATTTTTGAATTTACTGAAAACGGCCCAGCGCGACATCCGACGGGTTTTCCTAGATCGCATCACATATATTTAATTCTATAAATAGCTTACAAAATAGTTCATAGAATTAAATCAAATATTTAATAATTCAAATTCACGCACATAAATGAAAATTAAATAATACTAATTTATCATTTTATGTAATGTTTGTGTTTGTTTTTAACAGCATTGCGCTGTTAGCTTAGCAACATGCAAACAAGCGCTGTTTTACTTGGTCAAAACAATCATACTAAAAATAAGTTTGAGTGTGTTGATAGTTATGTTAACGACGTCACTGACAGGCGACGCAATGACACCGGCCGTAACATCCCATAATGCACTGCGCTGAGCTCAATGAAAATATTAATCCAAGATTGCTTAAAAAGCAAACAAAATGTTGATTATAAATATATTTAATTCTATAAATATCTTATAAAATAGTTCATAGAACTAATTCAAATATTTAATCATTCAAATTAACGCACATAAATGAAAAATAAAATAAAACTAATTGATCATTTTATGTAATGTTTGTGTTTGTTTTTAACAGCATTGCGCTGTTAGCTTAGCAACATGCAAACATCAAACGCAATTGAAATCAATTGCAATTGTATCCAGTGTGGAGTGCAATTTGGAATCAATTTGGAACACTCTACTATAGAGCATCCCAAACTGGTTCCTTATAAAGTTCCATAATGGTTGCAATGCTGTCTAAAAAGTTAGCTGCCTATAAGCATTTAACTAGCTTTTGTAACAGAGCTTGAGAATCGTTTTACAAACCTGGGCCCCAGTTCATCTTCACAGCGCCAAGTGAACTCTCCAAAGCTCTCATAGCGCTGGTTGTAGTGGTAAAGTACTCGGTGGAGGGTTGGTGAGCCCAGGTCCATAAGCGTGTTGTAGGCTGTCTGCTGTTCCTTCCCGCTGGTGTAGCCATTGAACAGGTTGTAAATCTTGTCTGCTATTTCTGAGGGGATATTCAACCAAATCAAATCACTTCTGATCTTCTGAATATTGCCCTAACCTAAGAAGTTCATTCTACAATATGTAAGCAGTTCTCTACCTTGAGCCTTGACGTCATCCACGGCAGGACAGGGAGTTTTCATCGTCACCTCACTCGGACTGGAACGCCGACCCGTGTTGTCCACCGCCCACAGCCGAAACCTGACATTGCACAATTAGACATTTGTCACATACTCAATTCTCAAGTTCCACTTTATTTTGATAGTCAACTTTAGACATTCTATTAACTATAAGTAACTTTGCAACTACATGTCAATTAACTCTCAGAGCATTAGTAGACTGTTAGCTTAGGGTTAGAAATAGAATAAGTTGAAAAGTTTTATCAACGTTACTGTAGTATGAAGAAAAGCTGGTCGAGAGCCTGGGACATTTTACACAGCTTACAGTGCTATGCATAAGTTTAGACACCCATGCTAAAGTTGACTAAAAAGAGGAATAAAAAATCATCTTTTGGAAATTGAACTTAATGCCTTAATTTAAAAAATTAGGAAAAATCCAACCTTTAAGGACACCAGTTTTCTTTGTGAATGAATAATGTATCGTAAATAAATAAATGTTCTTCCTTAAAATACAGGGTGCATAAGTTTGGACACCCCTATGTTAAATTCCCATAGAGGCAGGCAGATTTTTATTTTTAAGTATTTTTATTTATTTTTTGTTTAGGATACTATGCATCCTGATAAAGTTCCCTTGGCCTTTGGAATTAAAATAGCCCCACATCATCACATAGCCTTCACCATACCTAGAGATTGGCATGGGGTACTTTCCATAAGATCATCTCTCAATGCAAATCAAACTAGCTATTAGGCTAACTGAAATAAAACCATGCCAATCTCTAGGTATGGTGAATGCTATGTGATGATGTGGGGCTATTTTAATTCCAAAGGCCAAGGGAACTTTATCAGGATGCATAGTATCCTGGATCCATGAAGTAACTGGCCTTTAAAAATAAAAATCTGCCTGCCTCTATGGGAATTTAACATAGGGGTGTCCAAACTTATGCACCCTGTATTTTAAGGAAGAACATTTATTTATTTACGATGCATTATTCATTCACAAAGAAAATTGGTGTCCTTAAAGGTTGGATTTTTCCTAATTTTTTTAATTAAGGCATTAAGTTCAGTTTCCAAAAGATGATTTTTTATTCCTCTTTTTAGTCAACTTTAGTATGGGTGTCTAAACTTATGCATAGCACTGTATATGCTGCAGTCAGCCTCTGCTGGTCCTTTCGTTTGATGTTTTTTAGTTTTTTTTTACAGTTAAAGTTACGATTAAAGTTGCATCCGCCTCCTTCTTCCCTAAACTTTGTTAGTTACATTTGATCACTTAATTTAACATTATTTTATTTAATTCTAATGAAAAAGCCACAAGTGCTGAATTACTATGTCACTTTATTTGACTAATTAAAATTGAGGGGTAATGCAGCGCTGTTTTACTTGGTCAAAACAATTGTACTAAAAATAAGTTTGAGTGTGTTGATAGTTATGTTAACGACGTCACTGACAGGCGACGCAATGACACCGGCCGTTACACTGGTTAAAATAGCTGATTTCTCTGAATTTAAACATTGTTGGAAACATTTGCGATAATGTAAGTACACAAGTCAACAAAATATGTAAAACTGTTGGTAACACTTTATTTTACAGTGTCCTTGTTACATATGTTACGTGTACTTACCATAGTAAATAACAGTAAATTATGCATAATTACATGCAACTAACCCTCAACCAAATCCTAATCCTACCCTAACCCTATAGTACATGTAGTTGCCTAATATTACTCAGTACTTAAATATATAATTACATTGTAACAATGACACCTTAAAATAAAGTGCAACCAAATTGGTCTGGTAGTTATTGGATATTTTAATACAAAAATCTTACATATTGTGCCTTAAAGCAGAGAGTCTAGTTGACGTGAAAGTGGGACCAAAAAATAAAGTGTTACCATTTTTTTCTTCTTCTTTGAGCCTTTTACAATATGATTGGGATATATGTTGCAGGCCAGATTTTAACCACATTTTCCAACATAAGCACCACAGCTCAACATGTTCAGAGCATGTTCATTAAACAAAAGGTGATGATTCCCAATAAAAAATATCTATCTAACTACTACTACTACTACTACTAATAATAATACTAATAATAATAATTTAAGATGCATGTCTCAAACAAAAACATTTATCAAAATAAACTCAGGGTTAAGGTTAAATGAATAAATAAGTGTATTTGGATTTTGGATTCATTAGATTTGGTTGGAAATAACACTTCCAAATAGATCTTGGATATTATGAACCATTACCTTTTTAGGAGTCCTTTGAAGTTCAGAGTCAACAAATTGTTTCAGTGTGTGAATTATGTAATCATATAACAGCATATACCTCCATTAAAATCAAAATGCATGACTGCACCACTCCCATTACATAAGCATGAGTTTACGTCCGGCTCATGGCTTTGATTTGAGAATCCCTTAAGTACAGACAACTCAACTTGAACAATAGCAACCAGCTGTGGTGGTGTACCCACTCACTCCGAGAAGATCGCTGCAATGACTCTATCACTGATGATCTGTGCTGCAGGGTATGGGAGGCAGGCTGTAAAGATTGCGTTGAACTACATCCCCATCTAGTGGAAGATATCATAAACAACTACCACCTGCAGTTTCACAGCAGTGAGATCCTCAAAGTGCCAGGAAGAGAGTGCATGAAAGCTAGGGAAATGTGATCCACTGTTATGTGTGTGATTTATTAATGAAAGGGATCTAATTTATGAACATCGGCTCTCTATAGTCTTTTCACATCAAGTAGAATACAATATGAAGCAGAAGTAGAAAAAAAAAAAACTCTATTAAAACCTTGATTATTAATATTAATAACTATATTCAAATTTCACACTCCTGTTTTGGTGATAGTAGTGAAAATAAAGTCTAAGACCACTGATGTATATCAATGACTGGATTGCTCATTGCGTTCTAAATTGCCAGCAAGCGGTGAAGCCACCGGAAGTGTTCGAAGAGCGGCCATCTTACGATTCCCTACCAACAGAAGGCATCATTGACTAACAGCCAAAACATTGACATTAAACCACCCGATTTGCAGCGTATCAATCGCACGTGAAGAGTTTTTAAGATGCGGGAAATATTAAGTATGAACAATGAACATATATCTGTCACAACCTGTGAGTTTAGTTTCGTTTTCATGGACTTATAGTTTGCATTCATCAGTTACCTGTTTCCTGTGTTTCCTTTGTTCCTAATTTTCCGCCAGTCATCAGTTGTCATGGACACTCATCTAATCATCACATCTGTCCGTTATTGTCACATTCACCGTCTGTCTTCTCAGCACTACACTTCCCAGAATCCTCCGTCATCATCACCTTCACCTGCACATCGTCATCATCATCCTCAGCACCTGTGTTCATTCATCATCACCATCACCTGTTGTCGTGTCATTATCATCTCTGTATTTAAGTTCCCCTTCTCACCCATGTCTTGGCTGGTTATTGTTTGTGTAGTTAGCACTCTGTTTGTGCACTAGCATACCGGTTCGTATGTTGGATTGTAATACTTGTTGGAAATTAAACCTTTGTTATTTTGTACTTCGCTTACCTTTGTCTTGTCATTGGAACCCCTTGAGACGTTACAGAATAACCGGCCCAAAACAAGTGAATGATGCAGAACCTCTTGGAATCTTCAACCTTCAACCAGAACGGTAGTACTCTGGAGGAATTTGTTGAAGTTTACCTTAACCTTTACCAGGATGTGAGCTGGGATGAGGACTTCCTTAAACAGCAGTTCTTGAGCGGGTTAGACGATCCACTCGCCCAGATACTGCTGTTAGATGATCTCAACCTACCTTTCGTCAAATTCATTGACCGCACGCTGTGGGTGTGTGGTTCCTCCCTCACTGTGGAAGTCGTTCAACCAGACTCTCACGCCCAGCCTGATCCTCACACACAGCCCGATCTTCTCATCCAGTTTGATTGTCCGGACTCGCCTCCCATCTTCAAACAAGTTTCTATGGAAGTCAATCTAATAGACTTTTTCACAGAACCTGACCTCCCAATTATCTGCCCAATTGAGCCTGCACTTCACGCCAGCCCAGATGAGCCTGCACTTCACGCCAGCCCAGATGAGCCTGCACTTCATGCCAGCCCTGTCGAGCCTAAGACAGATAGCGTCGTGCCCGCCGAGCTAGTGACTGAGCTCAAAGCCCTCTTCGCCGCTGGTCCCGTCCAGCCCAGAGCTTCCTTCGCCGCTGGTCCCGTCCAGCCCAGAGCTTCCTTCGCCGCTGGTCCCGTCCAGCCCAGAGCTTCCTTCGACGCTGGTCCCGTCCAGCCCAGAGCTTCCTTCGCCGCTGGTCCTGTCCAGCCCAGAGCTTCCTTTGCCGCTGGTTTTGCCCAGTCCTGAGCCTGTCTCCATCCCAGAACCTCAGCCCTCACCAGAGATGGCCGCCAACATGCCAGAACCTCAGCCCTCAGCAGAGATGGCAGTCGACACGCCAGAACCTGAGCCCTCCGCAAAGATGGTCGCCGCCACACCTGAACCTGAGCCCTCAGCAAAGATGGCCGCCGCCACGGTGTATGTTCCTGAGCCGGTGTTTGTTCCTACCCATAATCCCATAGCCGCCCCCAAGGAAATTTTGGGGGGGTGGCAATACGTCTCCGTCCTGGTCGCCTGCTCCGCCATGGCCGCCCGAACTGCCTTCTCCGCCATGGCCACCCGAAGGGTCTTCTCCGCCATGGCCACCCGAAGGGTCTTCTCCGCCATGGCCGCCCGAAGGGTCAGCTCCGCCCTGGCCGCCTGCTCTGCCATGGTCACTGGCACAACCTGCTCCACCTGGACCGCCCGAGGGGTGGTCTCCTGCTCCGCCATGGCCCCCTGACCAGCCTGCTCCACCTGGACCGCCCGAGGGGTGGTCTCCTGCTCCGCCATGGCCCCCTGACCAGCCTGCTACGCCTGGACTGCCCGAGGGGTGGTCTCCTGCTCCGCCATGGCCCCCTGACCAGCCTGCTCCGCCTGGACCGCCCGAGGGGTGGTCTCCTGCTCAGCCTTCTTTTCCTCGACCACCCGAAGGGAGGTAGCCGCCTGGACCATCCTGGAGTCCGTCCATCTGCACCCGGTCCGCCTTCCCGTCACGGACTCCAGGATGCCCACCACCCCTCCCGTGTTCTGCCTTGTACGGCGCGGGTCGCGCCTAGCGGGAGGGGGGAGTTATGTCACATTCAGCGTCTGTCTTCTCAGCACTACACTTCCCAGAATCCTCCGTCATCATCACCTTCACCTGCACATCGTCATCATCCTCAGCACCTGTGTTCATTCATCATCACCATCACCTGTTGTCGTGTCTATCTCTGTATTTAAGTTCCCCTTATCACCCATGTCTTGGCCGGTTATTGTTTGTAGTTAGCACTCTGTTTGTGCACTAGCACACTGTTTCGTATGTTGGATTGTAATACTTGTTGGAAATTAAACCTTTGTTATTTTGTACTTCGCTTACCTTCGTCTTCATTGGAACCTCTTGAGACGTTAGTTATGTTGTCATTATCACTGTGTATTTAAGTTCCTCTTTGTGCTCCTTTCAGTTGTCCGGTATTGCGTGCTACACGCTGTCTCGTTGCTTTTGGATTACCTGAGTCTACTTTGGTTTATTTTATTTAACAAAAAAAACGTATATTTGATCTTCTCTGCCTTTCATCATCCGCGGACTGACAACATTACGATATCTGGGATTATTATCAGAAATTGATTTGAATATACATTAACAATACATACAATCCCCTATTACTAAATTGCACTATTACAATCAAAAGGGTTACCATGCATCATCTTGCAGCAATAGTAAAAATGCTTGGAAATAAAGCTTCATGTCTTTAAAACCATATGCAGTCAGTGCCATTTCTCTGAATAAGTTGAAGTGTGTATATTATTTCCTGATGTCTTTTATTGGCCAACATCCACTTCAGACTGGAGATCTTGGATACCATTAGTAAGCCACAGGTCAGCTCAAATTATATAGCTTTTTACTAGCATGTTTGTATATGAATGAAGTGTTATTTGTATATTGCTGAGCTAATTATTAATTTAACCAACACTTGACTTAAGTCATCTTTACTGCTTCTAAATACAAGCTGTTGTTACTAAAAACACTGAGTCATTTACAGTTACTGTACGAATAAAAAAACAGTACTATACTGTTCACAGTGAATAACTGTACATGATGGATTAAGCTGTATACACATGCCTAACAAAGCATAAATCTGTATTCAGATTTCAGAAGAATCACTGTGACATTTGCAATACAAATGCTGAGGTGTCTCGCCCGTCAGCTGATCTGATATTCGCTATTTTAATGAAGGTGAACGTAACTTTTAATAAGCAGAGGAAATTTCTGACTTTTTAACAAATTAACATTTAAGTGTTTAGGACGTTTGCATTGTAAGAATGTACTGGGAGACTTCAGATATAATAAGCAGGGGAAATTTCCGACTTTTTAACAAATTAACATTTAAGTGTTTAGGACGTTTGCATTGTAAGAATGTACTGGGAGACTTCAGATATAAAAACGTGTACTCGTTAGGTAAAATTCTCTCTTTTTTCAACTAATATTTACATTTTATTTTAGCTTTATTTCAATGAATAGAAATTATTTTAGTTTTTAGTTAACGATAATAAACCAGCTAAGACCACGTTGAACATCTTGAAATTAGTTTTTAGTGGAAAAATACATCCAAATAAGAAATTCACTGTTAATTTTGCTAATATAATTTTTAATTAAAGAAATGATTAAAATTTTAAAATAAAAATTAAGCATTTTCACTAGCAGTCTCAGACCTTTGTACTGTGTTTTTCTTGAAACTTAAAACTCTGAGGTGAACCAGACAATAACACTGAACATGTCCATAGATAATATCAAGACAATCTGTGCTTCTTAGAACAATGGTCAAATATAGAACAATGGAAAACATTTGGATAGAAGAAGGACTCAATCCTCCCTCTGGGCTGGTGTAATATCTCCAGTATGCCCTGCATGTCCACTGTGTGTGTGTGTGCTAACTGTCAACATATGTGCAGGACATGTAACACAGGAAATCAGGAGGAAAGGTAGCAGGGCGTTTAAATTCAAGCACCTACATGTTGGAATACCCACATGAAAATTGCACCAACACAGACCATCGCAAGTAATGCTGCAATGTGTTAAACTGCAAAGACAGATGTTTGCAGACTTCAGAGGTTATTTTAGAGTAGGAATATATAGCAATATTAAATGCTAACCTCAAAATAATTGTAAAATATTTGTATATAGTTATAGACAACAAATGCTGCTCTGGAAAACGCAAATCCTTTTACTGTTATTTTCCATACAGTAACAGTGTTCATGTACATGTACTATATATATATATATATATATATATATAAATATATAATAGATAATTTCTTTCTGCATTTATTAAAAACTTATTTTCAGAATTCTGAAAATGTAGTTTAATGTCCTTAAAAATTTATATCTTGACTTTATATATAATTTAATTAATACATTTATTATTGTTATTATTATTAACCATATTATTTTTAACCATATTACGACCCTCTGATGAGAACCACAGATTTATATTGTGATTTATCATTATTCATATATTGCAGTTCCATTGCAGTTTTTATCTACATTCACAATATATGGCTAATGTCAAGTGTTTACGAAAACCTTTTCATGTTTTTGCAGCACTGTTTAACACATCAATCTTTCTATTGCTGTTTCTGCTATTACCGCGAAATGCACCCCTTGACGCACTTTAAAACCATTCCAAAGTATGAAATGTTTCCCCATGCTGTATCTGAAGCATGTAAAACTCGCCCAAATTGAATAGGCCCACTGGGCGAGCAAACCATGTTCTTCCCTGTGGCACAAAATTGAACGTTCCTGAGAAAAGGATGTAATACATCACAAAACTATCCATGGGAGTCTAAACAGACAGGGGCCCGCCACGCAATTACCACTTCCAAGAGAAGACGTCAGGCTGATGTCACCAGCTTTTATACGAAAGCGATGATTGGGCCAATTATACTTTCCAAAAAGACTCCTTACCTGCTACAGTGACTGCCAAGCTATTTAGTGAAAAGCACATGCTAAATCAACTACTGATATTGGACAATTGACATAGATAGGAAGTGCTCCAGACATATTTTACACAAATCATTATCGGATTTTCACAGCCTCAGCTGGATATAATTGCTTAGACTCACGCAGATATTAAAACCCCTCATCTGACTGAAGACATGCAACAACTTTTGTTTCTCACTAAGCACTCAATGACGATGCCTCTTGCAAAAGCAAAGGAAACAGGTGTTCCATGCTGAAGAAACCTGGCATTACACTTAGGTTAAGAAACATTGTGAACATAAGGCCTGGAGATGACCCCTTTGATTTATATTATTATGATGGTCCCACTTTATTATGTGTCTTTAACTACTATGTAATAATATTTGAATTAATAATATGATAAAATGCACTTATTGTGTACATACATGTTTTTACATTATATTTTAAAAAAAAATACCTCCATGTAATTACATCTGTAATTAAGGGATGCTTATGAAATATTATCTTGATAAAATTAAGAGAAAATCAAATAAATCGACACTTGAGTTGAGAACATTCTAGTGTTCATCTCTAATTAATTTCAAAGTGGAAATGCTGATATTTTAATACAAAGACTCAAATAAAGTCATGGGTCATTACACAGCAGCAGAAACTCACATGTATGTGGTGTCTGGCTCCAGGCAGCGTATGATCAGCGAGATAGATGAGAGAGGATCAGGGATGTCCCCGAGCATCACACATGGAGATTTGGCCCCGGACATGATGTCATCCACAAAACTCAACATAGTCTCTGCGAAGAGGAGAAAACTTTGTTTAGCACACACACACACACACACACACACACACACACACACACACACACACACACACACACACACACACACACACACACACACACACACACACACACACACACACACACACACACACACACACACACACACACACGTACATTTACAGGACCTAAAAATCCATTTTGATCTCCCATGATCACCAAACCATTTAAAACATTATGTTTGTTTGTTTTGTTCCAAGTGTTTCAAATGAAATATGATTAATATGTCATAAGGAGACAAGCATGCATGTGCAAGGAAAGTAAACATCAGCCAAAACATCTTCTCAGAAAAGCCTCCGCACCATGAACACTGGATGCTGTTTTGCATTAGGATTTCCCTGACTCTGACCCAGTGCTATGAAAACAAGTGTTTCCCCAATTCCCCTGCTCGCTGGAACACGCTAGAACCTTCCAGAGACGGAGACCCTGTGGTTTGGAAATTTCGAGCGGAGGAGATGTTAGTGGTTTGATTTCACACGAGATACGTGACTCAGATCGAGCTTCGAGTGTCAGCCATCTAAAAACCCAAATAAAGAGCCCATACAGAAGTCACCTGTGCTTTGCCTTTCTTATTACAAAGTGGACAGGAAGACTGTTTGCCCAGCTGGCCTGCATGCGTCACAGGACATAAGCACGGGGGCCTCGTGCGCCTTTAATAGCAAAGAGAAACCTCCCGTCCGTGGATGGGGAACCTTTTAAAAGCGGTGGTCACCCTGCCTGTCTTCCTGGAGGCCTCCTCTTTGAAAATACCAGGCTTCTGAGAACATGATGCCAGGATAAACGTGGAGGGTGTGTGTGTGATTATGTGCTTGCTGTCACCAGTAAGTATTTACAGTGCTTGTGGAGAAGACGGTCAATGAACACATGCTCTGACGTTAATGAAAAGTGACATTGTGAGAGACTGCAGCACTTCGGGTCATATTTATCCAGTTCCACTGACAACAAGCTCTAACATCTCTGTTTTATGCCGAAAAAAGGTGAAATGTAAAAAGGCAATAAAATGTTGATGTGTGTGGAAAATTTTGCAAGTGTGTTTTTATGAGATATTTAATTGTGTGCCATTTATGAATTGAGGAAGATATGATGTTTTAAGATTATTTATGGAGAATATTTCAACAGGAATACAGAATGGAAAAAAGTGATGTAGGAAGAGCCTTGCTGTTCACTGTTTTTTTAACCATGTTACAGAAAATAATAAATTATTAAATGTTTTAAATATATATATATAATTTATCCAAACATAACATGTTTTAAACATTTGAATTATGCTTATGATTTTAAACATATTATTTAAAATGTTCACAGACTCAATATGACCTTGGCAAAGACTGACCAAACTGGCAAACCTGTTGGTGTAGTTCTCAGAAAGCAACACAGACGGGGGAAATTTAGGACTTAAAATTTATGATTTGACTTTTCTATGAAAGATTGTAAAGAACATTTCTTTGGAAAGAAAGGTAAATCTGATGCATTCAAAGATTTACATAATGGCCGCACTATATTATCAGTATAATTATAGAGCAGTACCCTTTTCTTGTTTCTTAAGCTTAAAACATATTATTTGCTCATGCTCATTCCCTCCATTTTAAGTGTTGGCATGCGAACTTAGTCCAGTTCCCTACAGCAACAGGTCAGCAGGAAAAAGGCTTCTAATAAAACATCCACATAAAAAACATAGACATCAGTATCAAGTGTGCACAGTGTTTCCATAAGGCACTTCAACAAATGTGTTCCCTGACACTTTAAATCTCTTTGACAAATGGTGATATGAAAATAATAATAAGTTAAATAAAAAAAAATAAATAAAAAAAAAGACCTATCAAGATGTCTTCACTTCTTTATCAAACTGAAGCTTTGTCTGAAAATAGTTACAAATACAGGTGTCTGGCAAATACGGCTACATTTATGCTCTTTCATCATGTTCCATCTTCTTACCTCAGTCTCATTTTTCAACGGGAAAGACCTGGGTTGAAATGACCACACTACAATATCTGGCTGCCCTCTGTTAAACGTTCATGGGTTTTGACCAAAAACCCTCTCTGATTCTCATTACTTTGTTAAAACATCAAGGCCCAGCCAGGTATAAAGATCGCAGCCTATCCAAGAGAAGTTGCATGACATTTTGGAGAAGGATCTCCCACAATGCTGAAGAAACAATACACATAAGGCCAAAGCAAATCAAAAACTGAAGAAAACAAAAACATTTAGACAATCTATCGCCTTACAATCCATCACGCTCTTTTAACGTCACAAAACCCTGGGCTAACCTAGTCCACTAAACCTAACCCTAACCCTAACCTAGTCCACTAAAGAAGAGAGCGTTTTCACATTTGGCTCCTAAACTCTGGAATAGCCTTCTTGATAATGTTAGGGGCTCAGACTCTCTCTCCCAGTTTAAATCTAGATTAAAGATGCATCTCTTTAGCCTAGCATTCATATAATGCATCTCCTAACCTTATACAGTTATATCAGATCAAATGCACATGATTATTCTTGCTTAATGTTATGAACAGCAGCTAGGCTAATTATTTTCTATTTGCTTCTCTGTTTTATCTTGGGATGCCCATCCTGAGGTAACTAGAGAGTATGTCAGCTCCAGTTTGGATCCAGCCTATTATGAAGACTTCAGATGCCCAACACCTATGAAGAGACGGCGCCAACTCCTGCGAAGACTTCAGATGACGCAAACTCTGAATCAACATGCACCAATGCTATATTTTTCTAAATGTCATAATCATTTGTTAACAAACAAGTATTCATTACTTCAATGAGCTCATTGTTTCTGCATTAAATTATTACATTGTTTAAATGAATCACTTTTTCGCTAACTGTGATATTGTATATGTACATTTCTGAAATGCATTCCTGAAATGCAAAACTTAGACAGTTACCTCTGATAACAGATCACTCTAAATTGTAATGTGGACTCATGCATTTTCTGTAAAGCTGTTTTGAAATGATTTGTATTGTGAAAAGCGCTATACAAATAAATGTGAATTGAATGGAAACAGGTCTGTTTATAGTTGTAAATCAAAACTTGAAAATGGCATGTGGCTTCCTCAGCTATTTGGCAGAAAGGAAACAGTTTGCAGTTCAGTTCAAACATGTGAAGGCACTTTAATTTGGTCTTATGCTGCCTGCTTCTCTACAGAGAATAATACTTACAGTACATGTGGAGGGTGACCATCTATTTGGGAATAACCTGTCCTAGTATGACCTCATACAGGGACTGAACAACAAGTCATTTATTATCCCTCTGATTTATCCAGAATCAAAGAAAATAAATGGGAAGGTCAAATTTATGGAAAAACGCTCAACTTAAAAGCACTTATTGTTTTAAACAGATGTTGGTAGTGAAAGAAAAACAACAACAATATATTTTCTTAAAAGATCTGGCACCTTATATATAATAACCAGCCAACCAATGGGACAATCTTAGACCAAAAGATGATGTCTAACAGAGAGTAACATCTTCAGCAGTTCAAGGCACGACCACTCTCAACATCTGAGCCAAAGACAACATTCCTCAAACGACTCCTACATTGAGCCTGAGAAACATCAATACCTTGACGCAAGTATCAGATTTGTGCATTACTGAAACAAGATAAATCCTCTGCAAAAAAAAGAAGAACATAAACCTTGACTGAAATACACGTGTCTATGGTAAATATTGAGCCATCGTGTACAAAAATATTTATTTCTCCAATGAAATACTGAGGATTCCATTAAAAACATACAACAGCTGTGGAGTGGATTCATGTGAGCTGCTAGTGTTTTGAGCCTAAAGCTTTTCCACAATGTTTGCCATATGTTTCCCCTAAACTAATTTGTTGCTACTTAGACACATAGACCTTACTGTTTCTGCCCTGCGGTCAACCAGGAAGCTGAAATGTGTATAACTTAAATAAAGACAAAGACAAAGACAGACAGGTAGAAAGAAAGGAAGGAAAGAAAGACATGAGAAAAGATAAGGTTACTATTAGAGATTTAAGGAAAGAAAGAAGGAAGAAAAAGAACAAATAAAGGATGCAAGGGAAAGAAAGAAAGAAAGAAAGAAAGAAAGAAAGAAAGAAAGAAAGAAAGAAAGAAAGAAAGAAAGAAAGAAAGAAAGAACTGGAAAAAGGGAGGAAGGAAAGAGGTGAGAAAAGCAAGCAAGAAAAGAAATAGGGAAGCGGGAAAAGGAAAGAAGGCAGAAAGGAAGACAGAAAGGAAACAAAAAAGGAAAGAAGGAGGCAGAAAATGAAGGAAGTTTCTGAGCTCCTAGGATGCATGGGGACTTGGTTTCTACCAACTCAGGTCAAATTTACAATTAAAAACTCCAAAATCAAAAAGAAAGAAAGAAAGAACTGGAAGAAGGGAGGAAGGAAATAAGTGAGAAAAGGAAGCAAGAAAAGAAATAGGGAAGCGGGAGAAGGAAGGAAGGAAGGAAGGAAGGAAGGCAGGCAGGCAGGCAGCCAGGCAGAAAAGGAAGTTTCTAAGGCCCTTGGACGCATGGGGACTTTATTTCTACCAACTCAGGTAAAATTTAACAATGAAAAACTCCAAAATCAAAAAGAAAGCAAGAGAAAACAAAGAATCTATTAGTTTTGTGGGAACAGCCTGAGCCTGACCACACATAATGAGGATCTTTTTTTTTCTGTTAAACAGGTAAACATTTCAATTAAACATCTCCAAATCCATCACAGGAGCAACTCCATATCCAAAGCGCTGGAAGTTTTACCAGTTCCATTAAACAGCAACGTTCTGGTATCAAACACATGTGGCAGCTCCGCAAAATACTCCACAAACAACATCTGGCCTTCGTTGTCTACTTTGATGAACAGAGAGCGAGTGATGGATAAGAACGGTTTGTAATGTATCAATTCTTGGCATTTCTTCCCCAAAAATGATTAACAGACTCGATTTCTCACGTGGAACATTTTGTCTTTTTCAAACGAAAAGAGGATATAAAAGGTTAATTGTAGCAGAGGAAAGGTGGGTGTTAGTGCTATGCAGAGTTGGAGTGGATGGGAGTGAAACAAAAACTCTTTAATCTGCATTCATTTTCGTGCAAATATCTTTTGATATAGACGTTACACTTGCCATCTACGTCATAGCGCTGCTAAGAGCTTAGCTGCCGCTCAACTTCGATTAAATTGAGAAACATGCTCTTTCCTACAATTTGATATAATCCTACACTTGACAGAAACCAACAGGTGATAACACTTAGACTCCATGTGCTGTGAAGGTAAGAAAATTGCCTGGAAGACAGATTCATATAATGAACGTGACTAAAGACCGACCACACCAAAGAAAGCCCAGAATGAGAAAATATTATGGAAAGCACTCACACAGAACACATTTGAAAAAAAAAGAAAGAATATAAGCAGTTCCAAAACCACAGCAAACATTCCTCCTAAAAGGATTATAAAACATAAAACAAACAAAAACTACAATTAATAAAACAGTAAACCTCTTAATAATAATAATAATATAGTAATATGTTTATTTATATACCACCTTTCCAGTGCTCAAGGACACTTTTGTATATAAGGAAATGATAACACCAATAAGGTAGACTTAAGTAATCATAAAACACAACACGATCAAAAACGTAACCAAAATTAAAGGGGAACCAAATGTTTTTTTTGTTTTTTTTTCTGGTATTGAAAAACTAACTAACTAACTAATGAACTAACTAACTACAAAACTGCATCTGACCAATTAGAGTCAAGTAGAAAGCATGGGGATAAGGTGAATATGTAATTGTTGTGATATATAGTGATGTATAGTTTGATATCAATGACAAACAACGGCAGTATTGTCGGGTGGAGACATGCTCGGCAGCACATGTTGATGGCTCCTGGTCAAATGGGCATTTGACATCTGGCCAGGAAATACATGAAGGAGGGCCTTTATAGCACAGCTCAAGCCACCTTCATTTCTGTTATATCTGTAGATCAGCAACTGTACATCCTAACATCATCTGCCTGGACAGAAACCCTGAGGCCCTTCAGTTCCAATAACGGGTGGAGACAACATGTTTTTATGATGAGGAACTCCAAGTATTGCTGGACTTTAATACGATCCTGTTGTTGTTCACTGGATATTATGTCTAGCAATTTGCACAGGTGCAAATGATCACGCACACAGTGGGGTCCATAAATCTGAGGTCACATTGAAAATGTGGGATTCTAAATGCAATTAAAACAAGAAATAAATACAGAAGTCAACATTTTAAGTGGATCAAAAAAGTTAATCAAAGTTGTCCTAAGACAAGAACAGGTTTTGTTCAAAATTCATGTATAACTTTGAGGAAAGGTTTTGATCCACTTCAAATGTTTCAGGCTGGTTGGGGTGGGTAAAATTTGTATTTATTATTATAATTTTTTTTAAATAAAGAAACAAATGCTTTTATTCCACAAGGATGCATTAAATTGACGAAAAGTGACAGTAAAGACATTTATAATGTTACAAAAGATAAACGCTGTTCTTTTGATATTTCTATTCGTTTCCCAGAAAGAACGAAAAAAAGCAGCACAACTGTTTTCAACATCAATTTGATATTAATGTTCAATGTTTCAATACGGTATATATGTAAAATATTTTTGGTAAAGCATTTTCACTAGTGGATCCCGGTGCATATACCAAAAAATGAACACATAAATTCAAACTTCTATATAAAAACACATATAAAGACACAGACACACATACATGTGCACAAACTTAAATAAAGACAAATATAAAAGCACCCACCCAAAAGAAAACAACTCATAACACAGAGTTAGATGCCTGTCCAAAAGTACGTGCACACACAGACACATGGATTTGTGTGAGTATGAGTGAATCAGTGTGAGCTGTGCCAGCTTCCTCAGTGCACCTGCTCGGGCTCCAGAACCTGACCCCTCTCACAGACACCGAGAGTGAGATCATCCTCCAGGAGCAGGGCTACGGAAACATTCCTCAGGAGTGAAACTGTGTCTTCCACCTATTCAAGGGAAAAACAACCCCCTTTATTTTTTTTAGAAGCCCTTGTTTTGCCTTCTGCATTGAGGATAGGTCCCTCTACTTGACTTTGGGAAGTGTGGCACCCGGTTCTTTATGCCAACCGTCTGTTTATGGGTAGGATGTTATGTCCCTCTGACCCTTGAGTAAACCCGGCTATTATGTGATCAAAATCCTGACATCAGTCTGGTGAGGAAAGCTGTTTGTTTTCACATTGTTTCTGGTCAGGGTGATATGACTGAAGGCAGACTTCCCATTTACTTGGTTCCCACACCACGAGAGAAAAGCAAGAGCTGATGATGTCACGTTGTGTGCCTGATTCCTATTAAGAGCTCTATTAGCATGCAAAGCTGGCAGTCTCACTGTGTGTGTTATTTTATAGCAGACCAGTTTTGTAGTTTTTAGATTTACTAAACTCCTAACACAGTATGTCCAGTAAACACTTTAAAATCCACATAAAGTCCTTTTTTTTTTTTTTTTTTTTTGAGGAATAGTTCGGCCAAAATGAAAATTGTCATTATTTGCTCATCCACAGACAAAAGTAAAATGAGACACAAGGTAAGATGAGCCACACCTCGTTTCTAGGCAGCAGTACACAAAATAAAGCACTGGACACCATTTTCAGGAGGAGACAATCATTTCATTATATACATAGTAAAGGAAAGCATATGTCAAATGTGGTTTGTGTAATTTATTGCCAGGAATGTGATTTTTCCCTTTCCAAGTGAATTCCCAGCATGTCCAATGATTTAGAGAAAACTGAAGTAGGAGCATTTTCAAACACGTTTGAGTTTAGTTTTCACTCTAAAAACTAAACAGTTGGAAAATTACAAACTAATAATAAAGAGCATGGTGACTGTATTCCAAGTCTCCTGAAGTCAGATGAGAAACAGACAACAATTTAAGCTGTTGTTCACTGATAATCTTCAACAGTCAAGCACCGTATCGAGTTAAACTTAAGAACTAGATCAATAGAATAAATCATTCTTTTGAACCGAATCTTTTCACCCAATTGATCCATTTCACAAATGAAACTGTAATGGAAGATTATCAGTGAATAATGATGGATATTTGACAGTCATGATTTTGAACTGCCTTTGGAAATGATCTGTGTGAAGATTCTTCTAACTTATCCTTGTGTGTTCCACGGGGGAAAAATATATATAACAAAATACAAGTTTATAACAACATTTTCATTTCTGTTCACCCCCAAAAAATCTGTCATCATTAAATCATCTTCATTTAATTCCAAACCTGTATGATTTCTTTATTCTCACAACAGAAGATATTTTGAACAATGTTGAAAACCAAACCTTTTTGGTTGGGATTATATGCTTAATTTAATATTAAAAGTATTTAATGTGAGTTTGAATATCATTTTGCATGACCTTTATAGCCACACTGAAAGCAACAATGGATAATTCACCTCAAAATCAATCGGAATAAAAATAAAATAAAATAAAACATGTTCAGGGCCCTATTTTAACGATCTAAGAGCATGGTCTAAAGTGCAGGGCGTAAGTTCATTTAAGGCGTGTCCGAATCCACTTTTGCTAGTTTAACGACGGGAAAAACGGTCAGCGCGGCAGGCGCATGGTCTAAAAGGGTTGTCCCTGTTCTCTTAATGAGTAATGGGTGTGTTTTGAGATTTACGTGTGTTAAACCAATCAGAGTCTCATCTCCCATTCCCTTTAAATGCCAGTTGCGCTCGCGCCATGGCAGATTCGCTATTTACATGACGGAATTTGATAGTGGAAAGACCGAAGCCGTCTCCAGAGCACAAACGTAACTGCTCATGCGCGAGGTAAAAGTGCGCAAGCAGACCATCTACAGGACAAGCCGGATACCACCATATCTTTATGTACACAATAATAATCTTTTACATTGTAATCATTTTATTTTTAATATTTGGCATGTTTATGTGCTACTGTACTTGCGTCCCTGTGTGTACGCGCGTTGCGGACCCGCCCATAGACGCACATTACTAACGGTCTTACATAAAAATAAAAAAAACAGTCTATTTCTGTTGCCTCAAAATAGCAACGTGCCAACAATGCGCCAGAACACACCTCGTTTTCAGACCAGCACGCCCATGGGCGCACAAATGGGTGCAAATGCATCTGCTATTTAAATAACGTGGCGCAGGACGTGAAAATGATAACTGCGACGGACTGAAACTAGCAAAAAACACTTGCATCGCGCTTGGCGCTGCATTGTGCTGGGTGTAAGATAGGGCCCTCAAACTGTGAACTCATCGTGAACAAACAAAGTGCATTCTATGACAATGATTGTTTCAGTCACTCAGTATGTATATTTAATCGTCTTAAAATATTTATGATTTTGATTATGTATTTTTCCAATTTGTTGCGCTTGCAGTGCGCTTGCAGAGAGACTCCACCCCTACAAGCTCTTCTGATTGGCTGTGATTGATTTTGTCTTTACTCATAGTCGTGTCGCATCTGGTGTAGACAGACAAATGGCTTGTCATTGTAATCTTATTGCATCGCATCTGGTTAGGCCGTTGTGTGAGACATCGCAAAAAATCTTCTTTTCAGAGTAACAGAAGACTGTACATTCACAGATTTGGAACGACAGTAAATGAGTTCAGGTAATCAACCAATCAGCACACGAGGAAGCCGGTATAAATATAGCCTGTCCCATGACAGCTTTACAGAATCCCTCCACTACCCCATCACCTCACTCTTGGCTGGTTCTATCCCAGTCAAAAGTCCAAATTCCGAGCTCGGAGCCCTCTCCCGGACAGCACGCCAAATATGCATAAATTACAACATCTGATTTCATGTACGTGTGAACTCGTGAAACATGGGTTTGCAATGACTTACAAGTTACAGCCTCTGTGTTTTTTTTTCTTGTTTTTTTAAAACAAATGAAGGAAAGCCATGTATGAGATGAGAAAATCCCTCATGTTACTTATGAGACCTTACAAATCAAAAGAGGTTTTATAATCAGTTTTCTGTCAGCCTGTGGAGTACATTCAGAACCTTCCAGGCTGAAAAGATGCTGGTTCTGGCCAACTTTAAATCCAGGGCTCGTAAAGAACAAGACGTTACCTCTACGGATAAAGAGGAAAATGCAGAAACACTTATACATATCTGGATTGCAGCAGGACCTCTACGATCATCTCCTCATCAATCTTATTTTCACTATACCACATTTGGACTTCATTTACCATGGTGTTCTTTTCTGCTTTAATAGCCACAACGTGTCTGAAGTCCAACTTGGACAGGGCAACAACAAAGTTGGGGAAAGACAGTAAATGGGCATGTCTTTAAAGCGAATGAGGGGAACGGATGGAGATAGAGGAAGATATAACAGGTAAGCCAAAGGTTGTCATGGTTATTTATTTTATTTTTGTTTTTGAGCTAATGATACAGGTGTAAGCCTGACATAATTTACAAACAGTACAAACAAGGATGTAGCAACTAAGGGGAAATTATCATCATATTTCAAAAGCTTAATTTTTCTTGACCACAGTTCCAGAGTAGCTTGCCACATAAAACCACTTTAAGACCAAACAGAAGCATAATCCAAAAGATGTCAAAGCACAAGCTGTTAAGCATTCAATTTCTCTCCCTCTCTTTGAAGGGGACCTCTTATGCAAAATTCACTTTTATATTGTTTTTGAACATAATTATGTGTCTGCAGTTGTGGTAAAAATCCATCCACTTCATTTGTTATTTTCCCACCATAAATAATGACAGTGTCTCAAAATGAGCCATTCACGAATGTGCTCCAATGTGACGTCACATTGGAACAAGCCCTGTCCACGACTGGCAATGGAATCTGCCCTATTAGCTTAGCACCTCCCCTGAATGAGCTGTACACGGTCCGCCATGTTTATTTCCTCACCAGAGCATTTAACAGCTAGCCTGGTTCTACCAGACTCTCGTACATTTCATTTGTACAGAGAGTCTGGCCTCTCTCCATTGACAAGCGTTAACTTCGTTGTAGGCGGGTACTCTGTTGAAGTTTAAAACTATTGGATCTGACCAGAGTCACTCTGTATCTGCCATAACCAATTGCTAACGTTTGGTCGTGACGTATGTCAACTCAAACTGGCGCACGATCTCAACGTCATAGTTCTCAGCCACTCCCTCTGTTCGCTGATTGGACCGGTTAAAAATTTATCAGAGAAAACCAAAGAATACACCACAATCCCAGACGGAGTTACTGAAGGAAAATGAAATTGAGCGGAAGTACGTAGGAGGGCGGAGCCAGGCTATTTAACAGCAGCATTCAAGTAAAACATTTCTTCTTATTAAAGCTACTAAAATTCTTCAATCAAGAGCAGTGAGTGATTTTCTGTTTTTCTTTTGTTGTCTGATTCATATTAACAGCATATACAGCAGTAGGTACTGTATATTACGCTGTTGTCACTTTAATACACAGATCTAATATGGACAATATATTTCTTTCCCTGCTGTTTACATTCACAGACATAACTGACTGTTTATGTGAACTTTGTATGTTTTTAAAGAACGAAAAACTGAAAAAATATCACGTGAGCGTGACTGCGATAGAGATGATAATCAAAACTAAACAGATGTTTTAGTTTTTGGCAGGGTATCCGAGGCACAAGCTGTAAAAGCTCCATCCTCTTCTGGAAAGCGGACGGGGAGCAGCTTCAACAAAACTGAAAAGCTGAAACTTCACAGACACATTCTAGGGACACCTGAGACTCATCTTGTAAAAAGGGGCATAATAGGTATCATTTAATTAAAATAATAATAATAATAATAATAATAATAAGTAATATTGTGTAATAATAATTCAATTTAAAATAACCGTTTTCTATTTTAATATATTTTAAAATGTTATCCCTGTGGTGGTGGAATTTTCAGCAGCCATTACTCCAATCTACAGTCACATGATCTTTAAGAAATCATTCTAATATGATGATTTGGTGCTCAAGAAATATTTCTTTCTATTATCAATGCTGAAAACAGTTGACCTCTATAATATGTGGAAACTGTGATTTTTTTACTATGATGAATGGAAAGTTCAAAAGAACAGCATTAGTTGGAAATAGAAATCTTTTGTAATACTGTAAATGTCTTTATTGACACTTAAAAACTTAAAATATAATAATAATAATAATAACCCTCCACATCCTCACGTTTACCATAAGACAAGTTGAATTATAATTGTTAGATACCAGATACTTGTAAGTCCAAGTGCCATTATTGTTGCATCAGATATACAGTAGTTACTAGCAGTGTTGTGCAAGTTACTTCCAAACTGTAATACATTATACATTACTTGTTACTGTTATTTAAAAGTAATTATTTACCTTACAATATTACTGTCTCAGAATTGTAATGCGTTACATAACTCCTGTATTACTTTTGAGTTACTTTCACCAAAATAACTACAGAAGTAGAACTTAACATTCTAAAATGACTAGGGCTGTAACGATATGCAATATGAAACCGAAATCGTGACACTCAGATCCACAAACCTGTGTCGCGGTGTGTGAAGGCAGAATCGCGACACGTCCCTTCCAACCCCTAGAGTTATCCTTCCCGTCCAGATCCAATGCTACTATTAGTATTATTTGAAGTTAACATTATAAAATACGTAGACCTACACCACAAAACTCTTTAATTCTTTCAAATTGGGCAATTCCAGCATTATGGACGTGACATTAGCAGTAAAAACTTGAAATACAAATTCTCAGAAAATGCATTTAATACCAATATATTGAAACATGTGTTTATATATCCATAGGCTACTCCCTTAATAAAGGAGTCCAGACATTAGAAAAATATCACATGCGTTTAATATTTAATATGAGGGAAATAGACATGC
This sequence comes from Rutilus rutilus, assembly GCF_951802725.1. Lineage (NCBI taxonomy): Eukaryota > Metazoa > Chordata > Actinopteri > Cypriniformes > Leuciscidae > Rutilus > Rutilus rutilus. The sequence goes on from NC_140214.1 coordinate 16,581,569, forward strand.
ATGCATGCGTGACACAAAAAATCTTTAACATTTAGGTAGCAAAATATTTTTTGTAATTCTGTGAATTGCACTAAGCAAACCAAAAGTAATACTACCCACCGGATGAAGAAGGGTTGTTCTCTCCACAGAACATAATATTTTCATTTTATTTTATTTTTCGTGTTCGCATTTATGAGGAAAAAATAATGTTACGGATGTGTCAGTTCTCAGTTACGCACGTGAACGCTCTGAAAGCGACACGAAAATACTGCTTTAAAACTTTCACAGAGACCTCAAACAGAAAGCACAAAGCCTTTCTTTAAAGTGAATTTCATTTTGTATTAATTGTAGGCTATCTTAATTTTAAGCAATGTTTCATCAACCAATTGCCTGGATTTATAGTAGACGAGAAAATCAGGACACGGAGGCGCCGGCGCGTGAACTGGAGCTCGTCTCATAAATGAACCGAAACTCAGCGCCTACTTGCCTCACAGACATGTCTACTTTTAAACAGAACAATTCAAAACGAAAGAAAACAGATTGCTCTCTGCTTATGTAATCCGTATGATTGTGAATGTGCATTTCTCTCTGGCGCGTTCTCTACTGCGAAGATCGTGAGTCAGCATCGTCAACTTCATCTTTGCAGCCGACACTGACACAGAAAACACTGGTTTATTAATAAACAACTAAAATGTCTCCCTGCTGTATTTGACATATTCATAATCATAACTTTTGCCGGTTCTTTGTGACAGCTTTTAGGTGCTTTTATTGGCAGCGCCACCCTTACATTTTACATGAACGAGTCACCACCGCATCAAAAACATGATTGCGTGATGAAAACATGATGAAAAACACCACCTAAACATAGCCTAACTGGTTAGAAAGAAAACACAGAACAAACAGAGTAATGCGCATATGTCCATCTCGCGAATGTACAGTCTTCTTCTACCATATTCTCCTATTAGCCGCTTTTCCGCTGGCCAGCGCAAGCACAGAGACCGAAATCATGCCTCGTGGCACTCCTGTAAAACCTGCCCTAAACCCACCTTTACTGGACTATGTCACACAATACAAGGTACACCAGCAAGAGGGAGATGAATGAAATAAATCGCCATACAAATATATCAGAAGCTGTCATTTAGTCTTTATTTACAAACACCACACGATTTCTTGTCAGGAAGGAAACTGGTAGCAAAGGGGAAGTGCCCTGGATTAAAATGTTCTGGTGTTTATCCAAGGTTATTTAACATATGCCCATTTTTGCTTCATCCTGAAAGGCTTAAATCCTAATCATTACCAGAATCAACTCTTGCCATGGTTCTGCCCTTCCCTTGCTTCAAGGTGGTCTTTCTCATTGTATTTAAAACACTTCACAGTTTAAGCTGTGAGCAGATCAATCAATCATTGAATATGTCTGACGCATACAAAACACAGCATTTTCTGGGAGCCACATGTGTGTCTCACGTCCTTATGAAGAACAGCAAGTCCAGTATCAAGACCTGTTTTCAAGGCCTTCTGAAGAACCATTGATAATCTATGTGAAAAATCGATTTTTCAATTCTTGCCTAAAGTGGAATAAAATCTCTGGGCCTGGTATAGAGCACAGTAAGTACCGAAGTACGAAGACCAGTGGGACTCGAGGGGTGAAAAGCGCAACTTTAGAGTAGGACACACAGGACAGAGTGAGGTGGGCTTCTATTTGGCATGCCAGGCAAAGAGGAAAGGGGGCCATTCAAGTTAAGACATATTCAATCTACTCAGCAATCCCTGGCAGAACAATAACATGGTCTTCATCCAGCAACATGATAAATATGGCTTAGAATGAAGTGAACATACATTCACCCTGATTGGGGTGAGTGTTTTTGATGTTCATGGATAAATCCCATGTGATGTCCATTTTGCCAAGGATAGAGATGTGAGACACATATTGACTTAATATTCACCTCGAGGTGTTTCATTCTTTCAAAATTACACAAATACATCACTGTCTAAAAAAGGGGCGAAAGCACAACATGGAGGGTATTTCAGATCATGTTGCAGGGTTATTTCAGATTATTCTTTATTTAAAGGTCTTTATTTAAAGATATCTTTATTTCTTTATTTAAAGATAAATTGCCTTTATTTAAAGGTCAAATGGGATCCTTTATACAGATCTCATAGTGGTTAAAGCAGAAAATATAGGCAATATGTCACAATTATCAGGCCACAGTGAATGAAATCAACTGTATATAGTGAGAGGTGGGCAGTTTATATTGAATTCAGACTAAAATGCTCCATCTTGGTTTCATCTGACCACAAAAATCTGGTCCCATGACACAAATGGCAAACTCTAGATGTGCCTTCACTTGTTCATTTTAGTAATGGCTTCTTGCATGCTTCCCTCCCTCATGATCCGGCTGACTAGTCCACCTTTATCTGCTTTCTGCTACTGAACTCTGAAGTTACTGTAAATCAAAGTGACCATTGGCTTCTCTCATGGTTTTGTCTTAAATGATCACCCTGTCTAGGGAGTTTCTTAGCCTTCTGATGTGGCTTCCATTACCCGATAATAGGACCAACAGCGCCAACTGAAACATCCAGAGACTTGGGTAATTCTCTAAATGTATGCATTTGTTTTACTTTCTCTCTGGAATGGTATTTAATCTTAATTTTAACAGCCATCCCTCAGATTTATAACACTTAACTGTAGGGCTTTTCTCGATAAATTGTGGTGGTTATTTTAATCTACAGGTAAATTTTAAGGCAACTGTGTGAGAGGTTTTATTGTACAATCAAAGCCTCAACATAAGAGGAACTGAATATCTTTAGAAAATATGAATGCATTTTTATTCCATTGTTTTATTAATGTCAACATAAAATGTGGTCACAATTTTGTGGTTCAGTCTTTCAAATTCAATTAAAATTCATTTATATTTCAAATATTCATGAGCAGTCAGTTGTCACTATCGCACATAAACCTTGGCAGAGTAATCAGGACCCAAGCATGAGGAAAAGGGATCTTGTATCACCCCAAAGGGGTTTAATTTGTGATAATGACTGGCTGAATGTACATTATCCCGCTTATTACACAGCTACTTCCCAAATAAATGGGTATTGTTTCTCTTTTTTGGTCTTTTAACCTTTATTGAGGCAGACAGGAATATGAGGATTTTATATATCCCAAATGTTTTGTATAAGCTCATATTATAATTGATTTACCTGTCTCAACTTTGGAGTGATCAGTCCGCTCTGTCACCTTCTCTTGACTGATGAGGTAATCAACAATTCTCACTCCGATTGGTGGCTCTGCATGATTCCATTCTATGATGATCAGTGAACTGCTGGGTTCATATGAATGGGATAGCTTGAGCCTGACAAGAGTATAAAATAAACATAGAACATTTATGACTTAAAGTTTGACCAGGATCTGAAATTCTAGCCATTTATGCTAAGGATATTCAAACGGTAAATTCCAAGAACTCACATAGGTTGAGGCAGAGGAGCACAAGTCGGGAGTCCATCTGTGCCAAAGGCACTGGAATCACATCGACACCAGTCATCAATAACATCACCTTTAGCAGAGCACCACAGTACACTCATCATGGCCTCCTGCAGAGCCTGCATGATAAGGCAAAGATGCAGAACATGTTAAAAGTTTGAATTTAATAACCTATTAATCTTCCTCCACTAGAGTGCAGCATCTACCAGGATGACGCATTAGCATATAAACTGTATATTTTCCCTAACCTTACAATTTCTGCATTTTTTACATTTTCAAAAAACATCACGTACACTTAGTATGATTTATAAGCTGTTTTCCTCATGGGAACAAAAAATGTCCTCAAAAGGACAAGGATGTTGTTATTCACCATCTTTGTGGGGACATTTTGTCCACATAATGTTTACCTGAACCACACACACTCACAATATATATGTATATGTATATATCTTTGCAGCCTAATCTTTAATCAAACTGCATTAACTTGCCATTCCTCTGAAACAACATTGCCTTTCCCTTACAATGTATGGAGAGAAAGAAAAGAAAATTAGATTAACTCTTAAATTACATTATAAAATACAATAAAATAGAAAACAATTATATTATAATAATATTTCACAATTACAAGCATTTTTGATTAAACAAATGCAGCCTTGGTGAGCATTAGAGACTTCTTTCAATTTTTTTTTTTTTAAGTTCAATTTTCTTTATTATTATTATAAACTTTCCAAACATCGTATATGTGTTTTTATTTAAATGCTTTTAAAATAATTGTAAATATTTGTAAAAAAAAAAAAAAAAAAAAAATACTATAAAGGCTATATGTTTGATCATTTATTTTACTATGATGAGATACTGTATTGCTGATAAATTGGACATGGATACATTTAATTGACATTTTTTTCTTTTCTTATCTGAACACCTTGCTGTTTTTAATGAGCAGTACAGAATCATATCCCCATCACTATACTGGTGCACTAACACTGTCCAGCTGCAACCTTTGTTGTCCCCAGGAGGTCTCCCATCCTGGTACTGGCCAGGCTTTTCGCTGCTTAGCTTCTGTGGGTATCCTGGCAAGAGCTGCAGGGTGAGAGTACAGCATAATAACTTACAGATACCTGGTAGGTGTCGTTGCCGTTGACCAGGTCGTAGATTGGCGTGGCTTTCGTGATGTTGAGCAGCACAGGCTCTGCAGGACGTGCAGGCCCAGGGCTCATGTGGCAGAGGTGACAGGACAAAGGGCACTGGCCCTGACTGCTGCAGTCCATGCGCACCCCTGCCGCCATGCGCTTGGCACCCGAGTCCAGCAGGCTGGCAATGTATGCTGGGTAAGTGAGCGTGCGTGGTTCTTTGTCCCGCTCCTCCGACTCGTCTGACGGAGAGTTTCCTGAAAAAGACAATTCCACATGATTTTGATTTTAAAGTTAGAAAGAAATATTACAAAACAACTAATGAAAAAAAAGAAAAAGATCATATTAATATAAACAACACATGTTTATTAATAAACAATAATATAAAAGTACAAAAATATGAAAAAATTTATTTAAATTTATCAAATCTAAATAATTCAATCATTTTAAAAAAGAATATGCAAAACAAGCTGAATGATTAAAATAAAAAAGCATATACAATATGTGCTCTATCAGCACTGTTTCAAACACTAAATCATCATTTGAACTGTACATTTATTTCGTAAAGCCTTGCTTCTATTTTAAGCCCATCCCAAATTAAAATATAATATTACAATACTATTATACATTTATGTAAACGATCAAACTTAAATAATTAATTAAACATCTAGTTCAGTCATGAAACTCTAGAGGGTGCATGCTGAACAGGTACTTTACATGCAATATGCAAGCAATCCCATCATTACCACATGGCACAAGCTGATTGGCCTCTGCTGATCCTGCAGCCAATGAGATTGCTTGCTTAACTTTTAAATTGTTTGGTTCATTGTTTGATTTAAGCAAGTCTTAATTCCTCTCAATCCCTCCACCATCCCCAGATTCACCTGCCTAGATCTGCTACGGGATTTGTGTATGTCTTTTTATGTAGCAGCAGCAGCAGCATGTCTTACATGCTCACAGCAGTGTGTCTGTGCATCTATTAGCAGTAGCAAGCCCATACTTGCTCTGCAGAAGCAGCAGTGTAGCACATCTAGTCCACCAATACCAAATTCATTAACATTGCGAAATTAAATAACATGCTAAAAGTATTCAGAGAACTGTCATGACCAACAAACTAAACTGCATATCAATTTTTGCTTTATCACTCCTATTTCAGACACTGATTCATCATTTAAGCATAAAATGAAACTGTACATTTATTCTGTAAAGCTTTGCTACTATTTTAAGCCCATCCCAAAAGTATATGAACTCATAGTTGCTTACTCTGCAGACCTCCACACATACACGAAGCAATCTGCAAGCTCAACTGCCAATTAGGGAATACCCTTTCACTGCAGCACACTTTAATAAAAGACACACACACTCAAGATTTTAAAGACGCACACACAAAACAAACCACACAGAGATTTTATGAGTCAACAGTGTGAGAAGAAAATGCACTGTGAGAACACATTATTCCTTCAGCCTTTCACAATATCAGATGGGCCACGTTTAGCCCACCATTTTGCATGAGGGACACACGAGGTAATGAAAATGCAGTCTCCCGTAGTACACTTAATAATAAGACAAAAAAATAAAATAAATAAGCCCTATTGCAAACTGCAAACATGTCAGTCAGTCCACCCAAAACATGGTTTTGCTTTCATTTCAGCAAGCTTCCAGTCAAAAAATGTTACTTATTTACTTTTTTATTATTTCGGGGGAATCTGAGCAGTTATTCAATATCCAAGAATAGTCTGGTCTGCAGGAGTAGTGCAAAGGGTCATATAGTTGACCTTTACCCACTCCTACCCACTCTCAAGCTCTTTACAAAATATGGTGCTTTCTTAATTACTCATATAATTCTAAATCATCTAAATTGTATCTTCCATTGTATTTCTTTGATGAAAAGCATTGTAGCTGTGCCAAGAAAACAGCTCTTGAAAAGAAAAGATCCTCAAAGTTAATGGATTAAAAGGCCTGGAAATTGCCAATTTTGGATGCCAATCAGAAAGCTCGAGCTCCTCTGAAAATACTAATGTGTTAAAAGTGTTTCATCAAATTCCATGCCAGCTGTAGATTAAGAAGGCATTACCAATATTACTTTTAGCCGGTGCTTTAATTAGACAGAGAGAGAGAATGAAAAATCAAGAAGAAGTGAGGAAGAAGAAATAGAGAAGGCTGGAAAAAGAGAGCAACATAAACAGTGGGAGAGCAGCACACTCTACAGTGTGCCAATTTGCTTTGACATATTTTCTCTACAGCTCTGAGTTTTGACAGTTATGAAACCGGCATGATGCATTGCAGGCCAAATTAAAATAGGAGAGTGAAGGAAAACATCTCATTAGATAACTTTCATTTTAGGTGGGTGATTTGCATGAAAAAGCCCAGAAAATCTTGTCATCTGTAGTGTCTCTTTAAGCTCAGAGCTTTTCACGGTGAAGAAAAAGCCTTTGATATTCTCAGTGGTTTGAAGGATTGCCATTTATGACATGCAAATTGTCAGCTGTGACAAAGGTGAGCATTTGGAAATTCCTCGGTTTTATCACCACTGAGTATAGAAATTCCCTAATATGAGACCTACACCTAACACTAGATGGTGCAAGAACTCTGTAAGAGGGGATGCCAACCGTACATGAAACCAGAAGGGAGGGGGTGACCTAACAAATTGCATTATGTCTGCACAGATCCAAAAACACAATCTACACGATAAAGTACGAAGATAATGAACATTGCCTCCTCTTCTCATGTTCTTTGACAAGTAGGAAAAAGGATGAAACGTTAAAAATTGCTCTGCGTGTATCCTAAATCCAAGGACTCACCGGAGCTTTCAGTCAATAATCAAGCAATTTAGTCAAGCCACAGTCAAGCAATTTAAATGTGCTGCAATGTGTCGTCTGGGCTCAGGATATATTTGAACACTTGAAAATCCTTGACAAACTAATCTTGCAGGAAAGATGCATGATGATTATCACACGGTCCTTATTCAAGCACCTGCTCAGTTCGGATTGTGGTGTTAGTTTATGTCTGATAAAAGGGAGCAGAATGCTAGTCCACAATGGCATGTAAATACTCTTCCAGACAGTCCCTTTCCATCTCACTTCTCTCGCCTCTCCCGACCAGGCTTTCAATCTTCCTTGTGTTCGTTTTATTCCACCGGTTTAAGCATGCGGCCAGCTGCTGGTCTTAACTGGCATTCCCCTCTGTCTCTTAATAAAAGCTGCCGATGTGGTAAAGGTGAGAGTGACTGAGTTTATTTACCTGTGATTGGGCCTGCCTGCAGACACAAAGAGCAGTGACATCTTGTTTGTGAGGTGCGAAGGCTAAACTAATTCATCTGTTGGCACGGTGGAGCTAGTTACGCTCCCCGAGACCTCACTGTGCAATCTGACATGAACTGCTAGGCTGAGGGGCTTGAATCTGAAGCAATTTGCAACAGATCCTGACCTGCCTTACATACAACCGGCTGAGGGCTTTTTTTTTGTATTCTCAAACAAGAATGATGAGGCTTATATTTAAGCCATATTGCACAGTAATTGTCACAATGTACAACACAGGGCACTGTTTTGAGTCGGAAGGAGAGGCTGACAGGCAACAATTTTGGATGTTTTGGACAGAGAAAACCAGGTGAAAATGAGTCACATCAAAGCAGGTGGTGACCATACAAACATTGCTAATGGGAACTACCACAAATGCAATTTGTGCTGTGCACTACACTATATAAACACTTTTTGTGCAGTGTTTTGTTTTAGTTATCTTTGGATAGTTTGTCCTGTCATATTTATTTTAGTCATAAAGGCCCCGTTTCACAGCCAGGGCTTAGATTAAGCCAGGATTAGGCCTAAATTCAATTAGGATATTTAAGTAGCTTTTATAAACGTGCCTAGAATTACTGTTGTGCATCTTGAGGCAAAACAATGGCAGTGACATTTTAAGATATGTCAGGGCAAGTTGCTTTCAGTTAAAACAGCTCAAACATGAATTTTAGTCTGAGACTAGGCTCAAGCCTTGTCTGTGAAACCGGGAGAAAGTCTTTTTAGCCAGCATATAATTTTAGTACTTTAGTTGACCAAAATTTTGTTAGCATTTTAGGGGATGAGAAAGTGCAACATTTAAAAAACGTTCAAATTTGTCCTTAATGTGATAATATCCTTTCTAGACTTTTCTTCAAAAACAAAAGTGCATAGATAATATCTCGCAGTTTTGTTTCGAATCATATTTTCATTAACAGTATGTTTAATTTAAAATCTACAATAATAATAATTATTTCATGACAACTCTCTGAAGATATTTCACATGGTAATGGATATGACATATTTAATGTATTTAGTCTTGGCAGAATAGATCTGCTACGTTGCTGCTGCTGAATTGCGCTGCTGTAGATTATTGCTGCTGCTGCTGCAGTGAAAGTACAGGAACTTGCTACTGCCAATACATGCGGCGAAACACTGCTGTGAGTATGTAAGACCAATTACCCATAGAAGATCTATACAGGTGGAGCTGGGTTTTAGACGAACTCTGAAAGTGCGCTACAAACTGAAATAGTGAATGGTAACCAGCAATATAAATGTTGAACAGGAAGCTCAACCAATCAGCTTGTGCCAAGTAGTTAACGCTGTAAATATCATAAGTCTGCGCCATCTCGAGTTTCATGACAGAACTTGGCATTAATAATAATAATAACAATAAATGCAGATTTTTTTATAAGCAAGTCATTTTAGCAGACATCTAATTTTAGTTGACAAAAATAATTATTTGGCAAAATTATTTTATTAATTTCAACATGTATTAAAATCCAACAACATGTCCAACACAAATTGTCCTTGATGACCAAATAATATTCTAAGTGCATTATTAATATCTTGCGTTTATTTCTCGAATCACATTTTAGTCAACAGTGTTTTTCTTAAAATCTAATAAATAAATAAACAAATAAAATAATAATAATAATAATATGCATCCGTCTTCAATAACACTGAAGTCATAATATTAATAAACATTCATTACCAAACATTTTTGCCAGTAATTTCATTAAAGAGATGAACCCTTCTAGTTTAAGTGAGCAGTCCACTGCATCCCCTACAGCAACAGTGCCGTAATCAAATATTTGCAGTCTGCTGCAAGTATCCCTTGGAGTTAGAGGACGATCTCAGGAACAGGGATTCTGTGCCAGCCAGGTGCGGTTTCCCGGTGCCTTATCTGTCTACGCACGGCAAGCAGCTGGCATGCCTTTCACGAGCGGATTACACGCTAACAGGGCTGTTCGCTCGTACTATCATTTCCGCTTTCCGGGGGACATGCTGACCTTCAAACGCAGCTCAAAACTTTCACCCTTTTTAACTGATGGATGACTTAGAGTGTGTGAAAGACTTCTGAAAGACGCCAAAGAAACAAGATGAAATGTAAAATGACAGATGCATTAATCTGAGATTAGAGTATGGCGAGTTATTAGCCTGAGGAACATTGGATTCTTATTTCATTTCTTTGTCCAATGCTGAACTATTTTGAGTCTTAATACAAAAAAGAAGAAGAACAAAAAAATGTTAGGAGTGCTGAAAAATGCATTAAACCCCTTATCCTCGCAGTGAGAGATGATTCAACCTATCTGTGGTAAAGAAAAGGTGAAAAAATATTTTGAATGTGGAAGAAAAACTAATTTCATAGAAAGATAACATTTTGCAGTTCAGATAAAAAACAGAACGGTTTCCTCTAAGCGTTTGTTACAGAAACTGTTTGCAAGACTGGCCGTTTCCAGAGTTTTTGTTATACTTTTAAATATATTATAACTGATATATCTCTGTTTAAAGGGATACTTTCCTCTAAAATGAAAATTCTGTCATCATTTACTCAAGTCAATGGGGTCCAACAACATTTTAAAAAAGGCATACAGGTTTCGGAACAAAATGATGGCGAGTCGATTTAAAAAATAAAATAAAAATTAGGTTAGCTATCTCTTTAAGAAGAGTTGAACATGCAAATAAACAGCAACACAATGTGGGAACTAATTGGTTTGCAGAATACCGATAAAGTCGGAAATATAAGTTGAAACGCCTACTAGCAACCAACAGCACAGACTATGGCGACTTCCAAAAATGAACAGGTCTTACTTTTAGCAAGACAATTGCTAAATTTCCCAAATATTTTCCTCAATACGTGTAAAATTCCCCTGGTGCTTCTATCAAAAATGAAGCATGCCCTAACCCAGCACACATAGCGCAGCAGAGGCCAGCATTATTCAAGCGTGCCTGTGTTGCCAGTATGAGGAGACGGGTTCCACAGTGACCGGTTGAAAGATTAATTAAGAGGATAAGTCACTGGGGTCCAGTTTGTCCTGACCTCTAAAATGAGTAATCAGGGCCAGGAGATGACTGCTCCATCAGGTTCCTGTCTCAAGCCCTCATTCTGTCACACAAGCACATATACACACAGGTCACCCCGTGTTGACATGGCAACTGGCCTGCTCATTTTTTATCTTTTCTCTCCATTGTAATGGCTACATTCAGCTCTCTTGGCTTCACCTGTTTGAGGCAGAGACCATCTGTGAATGCTGTAAAGGAATAAAACAACTTTGTATCACTAAAAACCTATACAATTAGAACAAAATACATGGATAATAGAAATAACCTTAAGCTTTGCAAAGCAAAGAGTTGGTAAACAAGACCTTTTGCTGAACATTTTTGCTGAAGTACTGCAGTGATGTGACACCGATGACCCGAACTCATATATAATATAGACAGGTTCTACAGTATGCTGGAAGTGTACATATACTGAAGTCTTTTCAATGTGGAATATGTCAGTGATATAAAGTCAGCATGTCTTTTTACTTTCTTAATGCACATAATCCTGGTCATATTGTGAATAATTTAGTTGCATGTTATTCACAACACTATACCTTTCAGAGTAAGTACGAAAGAAATTAATACTTTTATTCAGCAAGGTATAAGACTGACAGTAAAGACATTTACCATGTTAAAAATATTTATATTTAAATAAATGCAGTTTTAAAATATATTCAAATATACAAAAACAGTTATGTTACATTTCTATAATATTTGAGCTTAGTAAAATGTAGTAAAAAGTCAAATGAGCTTCAAATGGCCAAAAATAACACGTTAATTGCTGTCCAGCAAGTGCTTTGTTAAGCTGTGAAGGAGAACACTACAGCAACGACAGATTAATGTGTTTCAGCAGAAAGTGAGGGCGTGCTAAATGAAGTGGCACAGTAACTGTGAAGCTGGAATGATACATCCATCATGGAATCCACCAATGAATCCTGCATATGGTTTGGGTTCTACGCCAGTGGTCTTTGAGTGGAAGAACAAGACAAATGGGTTGTATTATCAGGTTTTAATTGTCATTACTGCACAAAGATTAACCAAGTTGTTAAGTGTCGAGCCAGGTATAATTAAGAAATTAGTCACCAACAAAATAAGCAATGTTTATCAAATCCTATACTATTATTGAGCGTGCTACTCAAGCTTTGAAGTGTGATTTGACAGGACTAACCGGAACACGACATCATCATATGCAAATTTTAACACAGAAATCATTTCTGTGAGTATATTGTTTGAATCAAAGTAACAAAGCCAAGGACATGCGTTCAATTATTATGGTGTACAATTAGTGATAAAATAGGTATTTTCACACTGCATGCTAGGTTAAGCAAAGTTTCACACTTGTACTTTTGTGGCGCTAACTACGAATTGCAGTGCTAAAGTTGTACAGTGTGAAATAATGCAGTGCTAGAATGTAAAGCAACTTGTTTAGCAATGGACAACCAATCATAAAATGCTTTCGGTGCTTACCTTATTAAATATTCATGAGCTTTGTACAGCAGAAATACAAGGACAGTGTGAGAGAGATGAATGGCAATAACAGTGTTAATCTTTATAAAACTACAGTGTCAAATCAGGGTATGCACTCACTGCAAGTCAGTTTGGATAACTTCGGCATTTACACTTTGGATGCTTTCATTATATATATATATATATATTATTATTATTTTTTTTTTTTTACATAGTAGCATGTACTGTATGCAAGCAAGACTCTTAATGTGGAGATAATTTGAACATATTTTTTAATCATAACTCAGATGTTCCAAACTCTCTCTAAACAACCACTCATTTGTGCTGAGAATAAATGATGCTGGTGTACTTTAATTTTTCACCATCACCCACCATAAATCAGTCTCTATGCAGCGTCTGTAAGTAACTAATCAAGCTGAAAAATATCACTGACATGCTACATTTTTATTTGCTTTGTATCAGTTAGGGATGTTACAGTATACTGTATTTCACTTTTTATTTCAAGGTTACAGTAGCTTTTTTTTTTATACTAAAGTACATAATTGTTTAGAATAGATTGATGTGCATTTTATATGAATGCTTAATGAGAGAGTGTTAACGGTGTCATGTCAAAAAACTTCACAAGGATCCACGGATCAAAGCAGTTCCTCCATCTGACAGGTTCAGCTATGTTGAAGAGCAAGATTTCAGGCTAGATTTTAAAAGCAACCAAATCCACAGACATTAATTTACTTTTATATATTTAGATGATTTTATGCAAAAAGTCACTGTTAGCGCCGCCAGGAATGACCAGTTGAGTTAGAGAAACAACTTTTTTTTTTTTTTGCGACCAATAATAATAATAATAATAATAATATTAAACTATTTTAAAAATAACATAATAATAATAATAATAATAATATATAAAAATGTAATATGTAATGTAATAATGTAATCATATTTAATAATATGTAAGTATAAGTTTTAAGAATATAACAGATTTTTTTTTGGTCCTTTACTATTTAAAATTCCCGTAGCTCAAACAGTAGCACATGGCACAAGCAACACCAAGGTCATGGGTTCGATTCCCAGGCAATGCATGAACTGAAAAAAAAATGTATAACCGGAATGCACTGTTTTGAGTTAATGAAAATGTGACAATTATGAGTACATAAAAACAAATACATATAGCACACAAGGACAACACAGTCAATAGCTGTCATCAGAGAGCTCAGCATCTGTTTAGGAGTAGCATGGTGATTTTGCCATTTAATTTGTAGTCCTACGGGAGGCAAACTGAAGGGGGAAAAAAATACTGAAGCTTCCTGATGAGTCAGGCAACAGTGCCGGTTATGCTGCACAATTTTAAAAGCAAATCGATCAGCACGGGATAGCAGTCTGAACAGCTCAAACACAGACATCTTACTTGAACCTAAAATACTTATTCTGGATTCCTCCTGCGGTCTCCCGCATTGAGAGTTGGATCATGCCGGTTGCTGTCTGATTTCTATGATCAGTCTCTGCACTCATCTCCCACACATCAGATCACTGCCTATTGTGTGACTGTACTCCATGGGGATGCCATTGCTTTCTGATGGCATGCATCATATTATGTACTTTTGTAAATATAAGCATTCATGTACTGTATCTTCCAGGAGTGAACTGATGAAATATATACCTGCAATGTAATGCAAGTCGCTTTGGATAAATGTGTAAATGTAAAAATGCTTGACCAACAGTGTCCTCCATACTGACTAGCCCATAAAAGTCTTTATGCATAGATATGCGAGTTGCCAAGATAATGGAGAATAGAACTGAGACTCTCAATAAAGTGTCCTAGCAGCAGTTAAGTTTCAAGATGTGTCATTACGTGGAGTTATAATGGAGGGTTCTGTTTAATGAGATATTTAATGTCTTCACTGACCTGCTGCATTCCCACTAAATTAAGTTTCAGTCTTGATCACACCTGCCTGATGATATTGAAAGAAATATGCAATTGCATATGACTTAAAAAAAAAGAAAAAAAGTCTAATATTAAAATATCTAATTTACAGCCAGTACCTTGAATACCACTACATATTTTACCATATTCAGCAAAGATTCAATACATGAATCAAAAATGACAGTTTGACAGTACAAAAAAGTATTTAGAACACAGTTTCCACAAAAATATGAAACAGTTTTTCAACATTGATAACAATGCTTACATATACACAATATTATGGTTTTAGTGTATTTTTCATCAAATATGCCCCATAAGCATAAGAGACATAAAACATAAACAAAAAAACGTTTGAAGGTAGTATGGATGGATGGATTATGATTTTCCCTTGTAAATCTTAGTTAATAAAGCTAGAAACTGGTGAAAATCACAGCCCTCTGTATTTCTCCTGAACTAGAGTAGCTCTCAGCGTAACAGGTTTTCCACACATCTCGAGCTGGTGTGTGGTGCGCTGTTGTGCCGTGTTGTTGTTGCAGTCAAAGTGCCCTGAGTTGATGTGAGAGGAATGTGTTGGTGGTCATGCAGAAAAGCAGCCCAGAGGGTTCAGTCATGGGTCGGTGCACCCCTGAAACGTCCAGGTCTCTGGCCCTGTCCGATACCAGCCAGGTCTTGATGTCAGATAAAACACATTGGCTTTCTCTCGCTCTTTCCCTATTTACTGCAACAATGGCAGTGACCCCATCTTCAAATTGAAATCTCTCCCAAATGATGCATGCATATGCTGAAACTCCCTTTAGTAACACAGTCCAACAGTTTCAGACCACAGTCATTTTTTTATGTAAATTTAAAATTCCTGATTTTCAAGCAACAAAACATTTTGACATAAAATGATTAAAAGTTGCATCTTTTGAAACACTTAGCCGTGCAAAAAAGCAATTACAATACAATGTTTGCTTTCTTGACTCCCAGATTCTGATATCAGCATCTCTAATCTTTCATTCCCTCTAACCTCAAAGTGAAGACCACTTGGCTGATGATCCATAACACCACACATCTCTTCTCGTTCCTTTTAAATGATAGACAATAAACTCCCAGCACTCCCACTGACACTATAAAGAAGTCGAGTGTTTACAGATTACCAATTCGTTCAATTCAAATGTTGTGATAAATCAGAGAGGAGATTATTTGCCATGATGAGCCTGATAAGTGAGTGTGTCCTCAAAAGTGGGGCAAAGGAATGAGGAATCACAGCATGGAGGATGGCTGCAGGATATATGAGTGGCACGAAGGGGGAGCTTGTTACTGAGGAGACTCACACCGTCTGCACCGAAAGCAGACTAGTGTGTAAGTGTGCCAGTTTAGCAATCGTAACCCCCCCCCACCCCCCCGCTCCGTTAAACACACACGAATGCACTAGCACACACACTGCCCTCAGCGTTTGCGAGCCAATTTCCTCCACCCGCTCCTCCCATGAGATGTAATTAACAAAGAAATTACAGTGAAACACACTGCCGACGGGTCTCTCTGTCTCCAGCAAGGCTAAAATGTGACAGAGGAAATGAGCGAAAGAGAAAACCAGGGACATCGCCAAAGCGTGTGACATTTCTCCCCTAAAATGAAGCGACAATTAGATGTGCATTAATTGTATTGTAAACGAAAGTCTGCAGTGTGCACAGGTAGTTCCTCATTCCCACCACAACACAAACCCTCAGAAGTCCTCATTAGTCTTAATTAAAATGCATTTTTCATTTAGCAAAACCCATTTCACTAATGCATTTCAATGACAAATATAATTTTGAAAGATGACAGCCAGGGATACTGGCATTGGCTTGTCTGTTGGACAAAACTAATATATGAAAACCACTGTGATATACAGGCACATCATGCACTCGGTTTTTTTTTTTTTTTTGAGGGGGCTGGCAGTCCTGGCTCCCTTTGTGCCCAAGGCACGAGTATATAATATATAAATGTGATGGAAATATAAAGAAATATAAATTAATTAATTGTTGAATAAATGTTTTAAAATACAAAGCATATCAAAGTTACATTTTATTCTTGATACAATATTTATTTAGTCACTGTTCTCAAGTGTTATAATCTGGTAGAAACTAAATTGATATGTGTGTAATGTTGTGTAACACCAGTAAGACATTCAAAAATAATTTATTTTAATAACAGATGTTATGGAGCTGTACGTCAGTACGTCAAAATCAAAGTGATTACATCCCAAATGCATTTTAGCACTTAAGTCAGCCAAGCAGTAACTATCTTTTTTTTTATGCTTCAGGCATACACTGTGACTATCTAGCTTGTCTTTCTTCTTTAAACCATGCAGTCAATTGTCACCTGCACCAATGGTTTACGGAAATCTCAAAATACTGGTATTAAATGAAGAGTGCCTCTTATTTTCCTTAAGTTGGCAACCACATACTTATCCACCCCACCACCTCATGAGCTGTCTGGATGAACTGTGTGTGTGTATATCGCACATCCCTAGGTTTTCTTTTATCAGAGCACAGTTGAAATCCACATCTCTCCAGCATAAAGATGTGCTGCTGGCAGATGGGCGCTGGGGGCTACGTGATAGAATGTGCGTTGAGGCAATAGAGTTTGACTGAACTCCTGAGGGAGGAAAAGCAGGGCAGAAATCTCTCTCTGCACACAATGAGATTTGGTTTCCAACCTAGGACGAACTAACCCTGCCCTCTGGCAAGAGGCTGTCCTTGACCGTGCCGGCACTGGACGGCGAGAGCATAAAAACTGTAAGCCTAGCCTGAGAGGAGTGAGTGATGTTTACTAAGCAGCTCTGCTTTCCTCAAACTCATCTCTCGATTTCAATGTGCTCATACTGGGTCTTTGCTGCCTATTGCTCATTCAATGTCAATTCATCTTCACTTCTGTTGCTGTTAATTTGGATTGACTTTTCGGTACAAAGAATCGGCGACATCAATTATGGCCGGGGTGAAATTTCTAATTAATATGCGGCGCCTAACAAACTGTAGGGTACAAAAATGTCAAATGACAAACAGTTAAAGCAGCCAGAGGGAAAATCTTTTAATGCCTCTGCTTAGCAGCTGATACCCACTGCACCAGCCACGAGTGCTTTCCGAGAAGATAAGCAATGGCATGGAATTAGTATAGCATGGTGGTTTAAAAAATGTTTTAATGCAAACATTTTAGATGCTGGTATATTCACCCCTGCAACCTATTTCAGGTGTGTTGGCAAGGGAAACTGCTGAAGCTGATGAGAAGTTTATAGCCAGGAAATACAGTTGAGCCAAAGTTATAGTCAAAGTTCAGATTTTTTTTTTTATGGACGGTTTCCAAGCCTGTTCATGTGTCAGGCTTAATCAAGAAGAAATATTGGAATGGCAAAGATGGAGTCTGGTCATTTAGTAAGACCATAAAGTACTATCACTGTGATAAAACATTAAAGAACAGTTACACTCTCAGCTGGAGACTTTGTAGAACAATCTGTATAGTAAGAAAGCAAAACACCAGACAGATATAAGGAAGAAATATGTGTGAACAACTGTTATTTGAAGTGTAAAAAGACCTGGAGCCTCGCGTATAAACAGTCTGAACGAACAGTTTGGCTGTCTGAAAGCTTGTTTATAAATTGTCACGTATACATGAGAGTTTTTTCATTATGTTCTATTTATATTGACCCAGAGATCCCAGTGATGTACATTAAAGTAATTGTTTAATATCTGGAGTCTTTGAGACTCCAAACATAAAGTAAGGGATGCATAACTTTTAATGGAGGACATTTGAACCATATTATCAAACAGAACATGAAGGTAAAAAAAAACAAAAAAACAGTTAACTTACACAAATATACACACTCTGCAAACTCTGGACTACACATGCATGCATTTAGAACAAAACCAAAACAAAGTTTTACACACGAGGCCTCTGATCTTTATAATGAACCTCTTGCATCATGTTCTAACCATACAGTCGTGGTCAAAATTGATGGCACCCCTGATAAATATGATAAAAAATGGCTGTAAAAAATAAATCTGCATTGTTTATCCTTTTGATCTTTCATTCAAAAAATTCACAAAAATCTCACCTTTCATTGAAGTAAAATAATTGAAAGTAGGGGGGAAATCACAATATAAAATAAATGTTTTTCTCCAAAACACGCTGGCCATAATTGTTGGCACCCTGTTATTAAATACTTTTTGTAATCTCCTTTTGCCAAGATAACAGATCTGAGTTTTCTTCTATAATGCCTGATGAGTTTGGAGAATAACTGACAAGAGATCAGAGACCATTCCTCCATACAGAATCTCTCCAGATCCTTCAGATTCCCAGATCCATGTTGGTGCTTCTTCTGTTCAGTTCACTCCACTCATCAGGTCAGGGAACTGGGACGGTCATGGCAGAAGCTTCATTTTGTGCTCAGTTACCCATTTTTGTGTTGATTTTGATGTTTGTTTTGGACCGTTGTCCTGATGGAAGATCCAACCACGGCCCATTATAAGATTTCTAGCAGAGGCCGTCAGGTTTTGATTTTTTATCTGTTGGTATTTGCTAGAATCCATAATACCATGTATCTGAACAAGATGTCCAGGACCTCCAGCAAATAAATAGGCCCACAACATATAAGATCCAGCAGTATATTTAACCGTAGGCATGGGGTACTCTTCATCCCTGTTTGCACCAAACACATCTGCTGGGTTTGCTGCCAAAAAAGCCCTATTTTTGTTTCATCTGACCACAGAATCCGGTCCCTTTTGAAGATCCAGTCGTGTCTGACAACTGAATATGCTTTAGTTTGTTCTTGGAGGAGCGAGGAGGATTTTTCTTAAAACCCTCCCAAACAACATGTGGGGATGTAGGGGTTGTCTGATAAATTTTTTTTAGGCTTTCTGACCCCCAAGACTCAAGTAGTCTCTGCAATTCTCCAGCTGTGTTCCTTGGAGAGTCTTTGGCCACTCAAACTTTCCTCCTCACTATCCATTAAGACAATATAGACACACGTCCTCTTCCTGGCAGATTCGTAACATCTTTAGGTGATTATAACTTCTTAATTATTGCCCTGATGGTCAAAATGGGGATTTTCAATTCTTTAGATATTTTCTTACAGCCACTTTCTATTTTGTGAAGCTCAACAATCTTTTGCTGCACATCAGAACTATATTCTTTAGTTTTACTCATTGTGACGGATGATTCAGGGAATTTGGCCTTTGTGTTTCCTCATATTTAAACTCCTGTGAAACAAGAAGTCATAGCTGGACAATTTCATGTTCCTAGTCACCCTGGTGTGCTAATAAAGGTAAATATTAATGGGAATATACTTCAGAGATATTTTTATCATAAAAAATTCTAGGGGTGCCAACAATTATGGCCAGCGTGTTTTGGAGAAAAACATTTATTTCATAATGTGATTTACCCCCCAATTTCAATTCTTTTACTTCAATGAAAGGTTAGATTTTTGTGAATTTTTTGAATGAAAGATCAAAAGGATAAACAATGCAGATTTATTTTTTACAGCCATTTTTTGTCATATTTATCAGGGGTGCCATCAATTTTGACCACGACTGTATATCAATGTTAAAGGATGCTTGTACATTATACACACACACACACACACACACACGTTGGTACTCCTATCATTGGCATAATGTTTTTTATAGCCTAATGACATTTTCTAGCCCCTAACACTACACTACACACACGCATCCTATTAGAAGTATAAAAATATCCGTATACTTCCACACAAACATTCCTTTTCCTTTCGTTTCCCTTTTCACTTATTTCATCTCCAATCTGTTTCTTTATTGTCTTGGCTGATCTTCATCAAAGTAGCTAATGAGTTCCATTGGAACTCATTTGAAGTGGTGAGTATATTGCAGCAATAAAATATGTGTGTACACAGCAGGATATTATTCACCAATGGCTGTTCTCGCTGGAGCAACACTACTGAGCTCTCAGGATGTCATCTTCATTAGCAGGCCTGGATTTCCCTGGCCTGGTCTGTCTCTTTCTCTCTCTCACTCTCCTTCTTTCTTTTTTTGTCCCCTTTATTTCAAAATGAATTTTCTCCTCTGACTCCTACACCTGCTTGAGAAAAATGAAAACACCCTTTTGTTTATTTTACTTATCTTATTTAATTCTTAGCAGAATACTTGATAATGTGTATCAATGACTCAATTGAATAAATCTGAAAAGAATTCTGCACGGTAATATGGAAATCTTCTGGAAACCACAAAAGGGAAATAAAAAACTCACACATAGAACTCTCACACTCTCTCTCTCTCACACACACACACACACACACACACACACACACACACACACACACGCACGCACCCACACACACACATATATAAATTATTTTTGTATCCTGTATCCCCTCCTACACACAGACATACTGTTCCAAAGGTTGATCAGTAAGATTTTTGTTCTGATAGAAATTAATACTACTATTTTAAGTAAAGACTGGCTCTATTGCAGTAAACACTGAATCTATTTAAATGAAAAGCTGTTCTTTTGAACTTTCTAGTAATCAAAGAATCTTGAAACAATGTACCACAGTTTCCACAAAAATGTTAAGCAGTGCAACTGTTTTTAACTGATAATAATAATAAACGTTTCTTAAGCACCAAATCAAAGATTTCTGAAAGATCATGTGGTACTGAATACTGGAGTAATGACTTCTGTAAATTCAGCTTTCCCCAACAGTGAATGTGATTTCACCAAGCACAACATGTTCTTGGATCAACATCCCTGTAACAACATTCCAATCAACCAATCAGATTTGAGGGACAAGTTTACAGTTTATTAGCCTGGTTAAAACCAGACCATTCTCAGTAGTAACTGAGTTATGGTCTGGCAAAGCTTCATTAATAACTCATTTCCAAAGGAGCGTCACCAACGGACGTCGCTCAAATGCCTCTGGGCGCAATTGGATAGACCTAAAACCAATCAGAGCGATCGTCATCGTGTAAAGCCATATGCTGCGTCCCAATTCGCCTAAGTTACACTATGCCATAAAAGTATGTACTCTTTTTGTGAAGAAAAGGTATTCTACTTTTGAATGTGTAGCAAAAAAGTAGGCAAGCTTTGGGACATACTATTTCGTCATCTTTATCGGACGGATCTGTCGCGTGCATCCTGTCATGTAAACTGCCCTGTCAATCATCTTGTCACAGTTAAAATCCTCTATTAAATCTAATTTAATTTCCTACCGTTTCGGAGAGAAATGTAGTAGCACGTTCATCTGCCAGTGGGTCTGTCATGGAGACTGTCCTCATGTGTTTGCAATTTGAATATAATAATGCATTTAAAAGTTGGTGCGCTTCACCAACGGACGTCGCTCAAATGCCTCTGGGCGCAATTGGATAGACCTAAAACCAATCAGAGCGATTGTCATTGTGTAATGCCCGCCCCAACGTTTCTGATTGGTGCCTCGATTTCGACGGATTAGAAATGGGCTTGAATGAGCTCTTTGCCAGACTACTTGCAGAGCAAATCTAAATTTGCCGGAAGTTGTCTGGGTTTTCCCAGGCTAACAGTTTATGTCAAGTTTAGGCTTACAGTCAGGGTTAGGTGCTTCTACATCAGTGTTATTCACATATCAGTTCCCTCTGATTCTAGGGATAAGTTATTGTAGTACGAAAGTAAAGGCGGCAGCCCCTAGCGGACAACTGCCGCACAGATAATAGATAATAAATAACAAAACATAACATAAATAGTCCAGGCCTGGTCCTCTCTCGTCCTTCACTGTCGTCGCTCCTCCTTTTATGCTTCCGTAGCTCCTCCGTGAGAAATACAAGACCGGTGCAGCGTGCAGGTGTCGCTCATCATCAATCACGCCACCGGCCTTGCGCTGTTCTCTCACAGCTCTCTGCCTCGTCCTGCTTGCCACAGTTATGAGCAGGGGTAGGTTTAGGGGTAGGGATAAGGTTAGGACTACATTTTGGGATGGGAATGGTGTTCCAGGATCAATAAAATATGTCTTAGTGGCAAAATCTTAGTGACCCTTTGCCAACACAGGAGTAAATTACATTTTGAAATATAATTAAACATAAATCTTTTTAATTTGAATTTGTAACAATATTTCATTTTTTTTATTTAAATATTACAAAAACAACACTAAGCTAGTATACTCTGAATTGTTTTGAAAAAACAAAACACGAAACCATCCACTTGATGAATAGATGATCGCAGTGAGTGTCTCATTTTAATACCATTGCAGTCCCTCCGTGCCCTTCTCTCATTCCCCAGCATTAGCGCTCTGCTATCGTTAAGCTAATCTGATGCCCTTGACAGAAGCAGCTGGGTGGTGTGTGCACCCCTGCAGTCTGGTATGGACCGGCACAGTTTGAGTTCGTTCGACAGCAAGAAATGGGCTGCTGAGCGGTGGGACGCGTCGTTACATAGCACACTTCCCAATTCCTGCTCATTACCTCGCCATAATTTCCTCACATGCTGCCCATCCTACTGAATACTGTATGTGATACATGTAATATCCATTACAAAAGGAAACACGCTGGATGATGTGCTATAATATCATGATGACCTTATGTAGCCCTGGATCATGTGCAAAAAGCCTGAATTTCCTATTTCCTACACTTGAAAAAAGGCAAGACAAGGAGGACTTCCAACTTGGAAAACTTGTGCAAAGTTGCTTTGGAAGCAAAATGCCAATGCATTGCACATTTTTGCATGACTTTTAATGGAACGCAACATAATTCAGAGACAGGTACTACTGAAAAATCTGATTTACTTGTTTGTTTGATGCCCCTTGTGTGGAGGAATGGGAGAACAAAACCATAATTAGTGGAGATTGACAGTTTCCTTGAGGCAATTAGGCATAAATTGATGGGAATCCCAGGTGAAAATGAGAGATAGGAGTGGCAACATGTGTGCTTGTTGAAAACTGATTATCTTGTGGAGAGCGTAAACAGGAAGAAGTGTCTTCCTTGCTTGTTTGCGGATCTGTTTGTCTCTGCGTTGCTGCTTGTAATGTGACCTTACAGGCAATTTCGCACTAATGGGCTTCTGTATATGATCCAGTAATTGTTAGGACTGACAATATGCATCCAATTACTGTTGTTATGCCATTAGGAAGTCATGCATTCATCTTGCCAACCTCGATTCATTACCCTGTAGCTCTGTAAGGACATTTATATACATCTAATCACCCTTTTCATTACCTTTAAATGCAGGTCTGTTTTTCATAATGACAGTCCTTTCCAAAGTCCTAATGACCCACATATCCTTTAAAAGACACGATTATAACTTAGATTAGGGTTTCAATGAAGCATCATTAGTTCCCTTATATGAATGAAGCACATTTCCTAAATGTATCATTTCAATGCATCATCAACTTTCTGGATGATCATTAAGCTGAAAACATGGGAAAAGAAAACACAACAAATGGGAAGGGAAATGGAAAAATTAGCACACTGAAAAAAAAAAAAAAAAAAAAACATTTCCGTATTTTTCCCCCCTGTAACAAATATCTAAACATCCTTCTCCTTTTGCTTTTTTTCATTAAATTGAGAAGCAAAGGCATAATATAAAGGAGAATAAGGATACATAGAATAAGAATACAATTAAAATGGTTACAATTATATGTATTAAAATATGCTTAACTTTGCTGTAAAAAATAATTCAATAAATGTCAAAGCAAACGCATTTATGAATTTTGTAAATGTATCATCCTCTAGAGGATTCAGGAGTCAATGGCTTGCACAATGGTGAAACTTTACAGAACACAGGTGAGATTTGAGCGTACAATCTCTTAGTTACCAGCCCAGATTTTCAATGACTACACTACCTCCACAACCTGACTACAGATGTGGAGCATTAAAAATTCAGAGGTGGATATTAATAATGAGATAAGCTCCTGATGAGATGCTGGAGTACGTTCCTCAACTGTATTGCACACAGGTCATCTAATCAATGCATGAACGGTCCCTGGGGATGGGGGATGGGGGGTAGGTGTTCGGGTTAATGGGGGGGGGGTGGACGGGGGGGTGGAAAGAAACATCTCAGGGCAAGGTCAGCATATTCTTGCCCAGTGGAAAGCCTGGTATCCCAGCCTGGTAAAGCCCCATGAACACTGCCCCTGGAGGAGCTGCTAGATGTGTTAGCGCTGACCCTTCACTACTGTTCCCCAAAGGACTTGAATTACCATCCACAACACAGCATAAACAACCAACTGCTAAATATTCATTTATCTCTCTGCCTGTCTCCTCAGATACCAATCAATTTGTGAAATTGCTCAAGCTATGTATTTCCTCCATGGCCATGTACTCTTTTACACACACACACACACACACACACACAGCTCTCTCTATCGCTCGCGCTCGCGCTCTCTCTCTCTCTCTCTCTCTCTCTCTCTCTCTCTCTCTCTCTCTCTCTCTCTCTCTCTCTCTCTCTCTCTCTCTCTCTCTCTCTCTCTCTCTCCCCTTTGGTGCAGATCACACCAGGCTTAGTATTTGGATTGCTATCCAGAGAACGATCCCTAATGGTTATCTGACTAAAGTGGAGAGCAAAGAAGGTAGAGGAATTCCGAGTAAGATCAATACTCTTGGATAGTGAGTTTTCTTATGTTAAAGGCCAACTCCTTCTCAGCCTCCCGAGGGTCAGATATGAGATGTTTACAAGGACAGAACATCATAGGTATCTTCAAAGCAAGCATGAGGGGAAAAAATAATGCTTTGACTGAATCAAGTGTACCTTAACACAGTCAAACCCAGACTAAACTCAATGTAAACACAATAATATGTACAAATCATATCATACATTACAATTCTGCGATGCCTAAATTCACTTGTAGCATTCAAAATCATTGATTTTAGTTTTTTTTCCCCTTCTATTTATTGTAAAATGGTATATCATTTTTAATATTGCCCATTATAATAAAATAGATTTTGAGCATTTCTAGTCATTATCAAATGATTTAAGTTACTACATAAATGAGTAAAAGCTACATCTTCTGAAACATTTGAGAGTTGAATTTCTAGCCCAAATAACTATTTAGTGATATAAACCATTACTGAGATATCAAATTTCGTTCATAGCACCCACAACAATTCAGATTTAATTTAAATCTAAAAGTTTGCAAAGAATCAGACTCCCTTTCACTGCTGTGGCGTTGACAATCTCAAATGGTTCTCTTTGGTTTAAAAAGCAGTCCAAATAACATCCAATCCTTGTATTGTCCAATAGAGATAATTAATCATAATTTAAGCTATCTTGTGACTGACACAGTGTCAAACCAATGAAACATTTTTGTTTGACATGCACCTTTATAAGACAATGTGGGGCACTGCCTTAGTTCTAACAATCCCCACCGAGTAAAATCAGCAATTACAGAGAACAAGATGAACCTATAGCATACAAATAGCAAAACAAAGACGCAGCAACTCTCTGAGGTATTAGCATAGAAAACAATTTTCCCAGAAGGTTCACATCTTCTGCAACAATGGATTTCAAACAATCTTTTTCACCAGCTCTGATCTTTTCTTTTCTTCTTAACAAGACAGCACTGTTATCTTCTCTGCCAAACACTGACCTGGACACTCAATCCAACACTTTGCCTTTGCTTTGCTTTTTTTTTGTGTGTGTTAAAATTCATTACATTCATTGAATCTTAAGTTAAATCAATGGGCAACATTTTGATACTGATTCAAAGTTATGCAGTTTCTTATTCTATTGATAGACTCTAAAACTATCAATCCAATTTTATGGTTGTTTTCCCCAGTGATCTTCTCTTAAATAGTTATTTCTCCTAAGTGCTCTAGAGAACCAGAGAATGGGAAGATCTATCACTTTTAACTGTCAACTTTCAAACCAATTCAAATCTACATAGTTTCAGCCTCCCTCAAGTGGATTGCCCACCAAATGATGCAAATTACTCATAATACTGGAAAGAACTTTCGGCAAGCTCTGATTTGCGGACATTACACAACCTTCTATGATGACTTGGGTTTATTCTCGGATTAAACTTGAAGATGTTTAATTACATCCAAACAACACTGTGATTTCTATATCTATAACGTTGATATTCTGGGAAATGAACCAAGACAATAGGTTTCACACTATAGACAATAGACAAATGTAATGGCTGGCAATACAGTCATTGTCTGGAATGTCAACATTGGTGTGTGAAGTGCTATATGTCAGCACAAAGTTTATTCTACAAGCAGCATACTTGAAGTATGAAGAGGTGTCAGAAAGCTGGAAATTCATCCTGCGGTGCTGAGCTCATGTGGCGCATCAGATAGAGTAGTATGTCTTTTATTTTCATGCTGCATACTGTGCAGTGTAGGGTATAGAATTGGAGGAGAATATATGAGTGGCTGTCACATGTAGTTCTTCGAGCATTTGATGACAGCAGTTCTCTCGCCAACGCCTTTTTATTGTCCTATTTCTACCAACTATGGCATGAGATGTGCGTGTCATTGAAATGGCAAACATGTCACATTCTGAATGACAAAAAAAAAAAAAACTCCCACAAGAATTCAAACCTGACAGAAACATTGCCAGAAATCTGTTATTTGGATTGGGTTCTAAAATGAATTTGTTTATTATTTTGCCTGTTTTTATGTATGAGAAATACATTCTGTGCGGTTCCATCATTATTATTTCATAATTCTGAAATGATGATCTTGAACGAACGGTAACTAGTTAACTGTGATTGACTAACTAAATCCTATGGGTAAAAAAGACATATAGATATTTATGAGGACCAACCAGTCTTTTTCTTGTGAAGATTTATCACAACATAAATGCATAAAAAAAAAAAAAAAAAATTTTTACCCACAACTACATAAATCTTAGCCAGAATAGATGATGTATTTACAACCATAATTATATATAGTGGTGGGTAGATTACAAATTGCAGTTTGTAACTGATTACAAATTACAGGAAAACAATTGTAGTTAGTAATGTAATCTAGATTAATCATTTTAGGTAATGTAATTTGACTACTTTTTAGGTTGCTTTTGACCTAACTCATTAATCACACTGATCTGAATAGGGTAATCTTGTACCATATTGATATAAAAATATAAAGAGAAAGAAAATATATTCCATTCTTTGTTATCAACAACGTGCAATAGATATCACATTACGTCAGGGTTTCCCAGGCTTTTCCCAGACCTGGTTTGCGAGTTTAATGAAAAGCTATTAAGTTATTAAATCATACAAATTAAAATAAATAATTTTGAATCAAATAAAAACAATAAAAATAAAACATTTACAAAAAAATATAAATTTGTTTAGCTGCATGTCATGTGACCAATAACCAACATCAGAGAACCATGATTTTGTTTTTATAATTTATTATTATTATTGACAATTTTACTATTGACCTTACTTATTTATTGAAAATCTAAGGGCTTACTTCAAGTTAATATATAGGGCAAAGAGGTTCAGCTGACAAAAAAGTTGGGAATCCCTGCATTGCATGTAAATATAAAATGACGTGAATTAGTGGGCTACAATTTAATGTGTTAGAAAGACAAAAGCCTTCCAAAGACAGTAGGTTAAAGAGTGAAATAATAACTATAATGTGTATGTCAGAAGCCAATTAATTTTGCAGTCGCAATGTTGAGAAAACACTACTTAAAAGTGAAATGAGTCTCAGTTTTCAGTAGCTGGTCTGTGTGTGCAATTCCACAAACCGTGAAGACATTCTGAATAGATATAAGCAGTAGGATAAATTCATGAATAATGAATAATTATGAATAATTTACTGCCATGTTGAGAATAACATGTAATCATGCAATCAATAGAACAATAGCTGTGTTTAGTTCACGATAAAACATGGCTATGCTATGACCACTTCACCCAACGGTTCTGTGTATCACTACACCACACCCCTAGCAACCACTCTTAGCAACGTAAACATGTTTTCCCATGCACTGACACTGACAGAGTTAGTCAAAGCATTTGTCAGTTGCGTCTTTTTCCCGTGTTCACAGTCCTTTCAAAATAAAAGGTTTCGCTACTGAGTGACTCACTCATAAAGACAGTGTTTGCTGCCATCTAAGGGCATAATAATGTAACTTCAGGGACTATTTTTTCCAGCGGAAGGAATACTTTTTAGTGATTTTACTTCATGAAAGTTGCATTGATTCTTATTTTTTGGCTTTAATATTTGTATTGTGTGGTAACCGTTTTATAAAAGCAATAAGGTACTTGAGGCTATTGCTGTATCGTGAATAAGTCACGGCTGAAGGTGTGCACCTTACATATAATCTAATTACAAGTACCTTTTTGGAATCTGATTACGTAATCCAGATTACATGTATCAGTTACTACCCAGCACTGATGATCAGCGGTTCTGTAAAAGGAAAATGTATTTGGGGGTGAAACCATAATGCTGGGTTGCTAAATCAGTGATACTCTCAGTTTGCCCTAGAGAAAAAACAGCAGGATTTTCACATTTTGACACATCTGAGACGTGCTAACCGAATTCAGAGCCAAATCCCTTGACTGTTTGAGACATTACAGGCGGTTCGATGCTTACAGCAACACCTGCTGTTCTCTCTGCTTACACAGGGAAAACATAGCTATAGCTTGCAGTAAGTAAGCGTACAGCGAAATGACTACCTACTTTACTTAATCATCATCCCAAAGTACTCTGCGGAGTGTAATAATACTGAAGAAGACGTTATATATCTCATATCACGCCTGCCGGAGACTTTGACTGCATGTGTTTTCCATCCCACCCACAGGCTCTGCACTATTAAACTCACGAGGTGGATGAAAAGATTGAGCGGGCAAATATACATTATTTAACAGTCCCTTTCCAATAGTCCCTCTGCTATAATAATGCCAAAGTATATCCACGAGTGTCTTTACCTCAACGGATCCCAGATCCCAGCTGAACCGACACCCACTCGTGTATACAGGGGAAAAAACACATTAATTATTAATGCTATGAAGAGTGACGCACACACAAATCCTCTGGGAGAAAAAAAAAAAAAATCACCTATGGCTCAGGGCCGAAACTGAAGATTCCACAGCTCAGATGAGGCTGCAGTATGTTGTATTTGGAGTGCGGTAACCCATTCACAATATCAATAGGATGATTGAATGCGACAAGGCATAAAGAAGCAACAAAATCCTCACTGGACCCAATAGCAGAGAGATAAGGTCACACTGTGAGACAGCATGTTATCCTATGAAATTACATAATGAAAATAGTGATTCTCAAGCAGAATGCAATGTTGAATCCATTAGCTATTCTCAAATCGATAAGCAAATGAGGTCATTCACAGAAATGATGAATACCTTTTTATAATCATTGCAAATGAGGAAAAAAAAACATATTTTCCTTTTAGAATACCCTATTTGCATGTTTTCTTCATCAGTGTCAGTTATTTTCATAGGCGGGAAGGATGTTTCAAAATTTAATAACTGAAAAATATGTAACTGCAGAAGAAGAAGAAAAAAGAGGAAGAAGAAGAAAAAAAAGAAGAAGAAGAAGAGGAGGAGGATCAAATCTGATTAAGGGTGACCTTTATGTACAATTATGCTTCAAAAGCAGATGATTAATAATGCCAAAACCATGTTTTTAAAGTCTAGACATATTAATACACACTACTTTTCAAAAGTTTGGGGTTGTTAAGATATTTTGAAAGTCCATTTGCTCACCAAGGCTGCATTTATTCGATCAAAAATACAGTAAAACAGTTATATTGCAAAATATTATTACAATTTAAAAATAACTTTTTTATTTCAGTGTAATTGAGTTTCAAAATGTAGTTTATTCCTGAATTTTCAGCTTTTTTTATAATAACATTTTTAGTATATTTTATTATTATTATTATTATCATTACTATCAATGCTGTTTCAAAAAATAATTTAAAAAAATATATATATTTTGAAGCTATGAATTTTAAATGTTTTTCTTGTCACTGTTGATCAATTTAATGTGTCTGCTGAATAAAAGTTTTCATTGCTTTCAAAAAAATCTAACTGTATAAAAGTATTCATTGCTTTCAAAAAAATCTAACTGTATTGTATACTTCAGGTGATTTTATATGCAACAACAGTTTGTGCTATATCCATTGAACGTCTAGTTCTCTTGAGAATGCTTGCCAATTATGTATGACAACACTGGGTATGAAATGATCCTCAACACTTCTATTGAAATGTTGTAAAACTGTTAAACTTCAATTCAAACAGCCATTTAGCTATATTGTAATTGCTGCCTTAGATGAAATTGCTGTTTACAAAAACACACCCGACGACGACACTTCTAGGATCTTCTAGCACCCTGGAAAAGTGCTTTTTTAGATTAGTGCTTCACAAAAATTGGACAAAAAATTAGCAATAACCACAGTGTGAGTGGTTGAAACAGCACATCTAAAAGACAGAACTGTGTCAAAGGCAATTCCATTCTGATGGTTTTAATTTCCAAAGTGCAACTGCTTTGACAAACAAAAGGCCAAATGTGATCTAAGTATGATCATATATGTATAAACCTACTACCAACAGATTTTTTTCCTCCGAAATAAACCAATAAATATGTAATTTCAATATAAACCAGTTTCATTTTATAATAATGTTCATGAGTTTGAACGATTATTATAAAATGCTTAAAGGGATGGTTCGGAGTAAAATCAACCTAGGGTCCTTTGCACCATGACCTCGAGCCAAACTTTCCAATGCCTCGTTTTATGAGTACAGAACCTATTTGTACTATAAGTTTGGTACCATTCTGGGCATTATTAGTGGGGTAATTTACGAGATACATCATTGGATCCGTTAGCGCCTGCACTAAGCCATCCGGCTGATTTCTCTGAATAAGCTCTAACTTTAATAATGTTCAACCAAGGGAAAAAAGGCAGGCTCGAGGTCATGGAGCAAAGGACCCTAGGTTGATTTTACTCCGAACCATCCCTTTAACAGATTTAATCTATGAAAGTCTACAAGGCAAAATACAGCCCTCTGTTTAATCTACAATTATGTTGACTCTTAAGTGAAAAACTCCCCTTGAGTCACCAACTTACTTTCAGAAAAAGTTTATGACAAGACAACAAAATCACTGCAATAGGATTTTGACAAACTGATCAATCAGAGTAAATGGCTTCAGACTCACTGTAATGTTTACTTGTGCCCTTCAAAGGAAAGCCCAGCAGACTAACTTTCAGCAAGACACTTTTCAAAATATCGTTCAAAGAACAGAGCTTAAAATAGACAAAGACTGACTGATTATGATGTCAGAAACAATAACAAGTCACAACAAGACAGCACTCTGAACAGCGCACAGAGAGACAGGAACCATTATAGCATTAGTATTGTTGTGAATCTACAGGACTAGACTATTTTGATTTAAGCAATGTAGGACTGGCACAGAGAACATTTGAAATTCAAAACTGTAGATGTCAAACGTTTCCATCAGTGGATTATGCTGCCTTTTGAATATCAAATTATGCTGTAAATAAAGAACACTGAAAGTAGTTCAATTGTTCATGTTAACTAACATAGTCAAAGATGCTAAAATTCAGATTTGTCATCATAGGAATGAATTATATTTTAGTTTCCAGTTTCATGGCCCCCAGAATATTTTGTTGAATATTATATGAATATTTGAACATGCAATATCAAAAGAAAGAACAAACCCTGCTTTTAAACAAACAAAAAACTATTTTATTCTAGCCTCATGCTTTATAATTATTATTATTTTTTATCAACAATTGAATTTTTTTGAGCAAAAATCTGAAAAAAAAAAAAAAAAATCGCGTTTTTGTCAAAGACTAAGTCTGGATCAGATTCATTACCGTTTGGTAACATTAGGAAGTTTCGATTTATATGCTGTTTAATGTTGATACGTCAGCTATTTTACATATGCATCTGCTATCGCTTGTTTCTGCTGCTTCTTCACGTGTCTTTTGGTCTGGAGATACTGTACTCTTTCAGAAGATGCCTAATAGCGCCCCCTACCATATAACAGTGAAACACGAAAATGCAGAAAATTCTGTCAATGGCAGGGAAACGTTGTCTCATAAATTATGGAAAATTCCGTCAATGGTGGGGAAAGAGTTCAAATAAAAAACAGCAGTGAACATAAGAGCACATCACTCTGCACTTGAAAGGGATACTCCACTTTAAAATGACAATTCTGTCATACTCACCCTCAGGGGTTAAATTGGGATTTATTATGTGGGGGGGCTCTCCCTAGGGGGGTCCGGGGGTATGCCCCCCCGGGATTTTTTTTTGAAAAATAAACTATTAAATGGTATTTTCTGGAGAGTTTTGTGCAAAGAAATGGAGAAATTGAGTCTTACATGATATGTGAAAAACTGCAAGGTTAAGAGCATATTTGCATTGTTGTAGTATCAACAGGTATTAGGACATTTAGCATTTACATTACTGTTAATCAGCAGTGGTGGAATGTAACGAAGTACAAATACTTCGTTTCTGTAGGCTTTACTTAAGTAGAATCAATAGTGCATACGTTTGACTTTTACTTCGTTACATTTTGCAGCAATTATTATACTTTCTACTCCACTACATTTCTACAACGTTTCGTTACATTTTCTGATCAGTTTTCCCCCTGCCAAAACAGGGATTGAAAAAAATGTCCTGTTTTCGGTGCTGATGCGGTGGTGACGCGTTCATGTAGCCTAAGGGTGGCGCTGCCAATAAAGCACCTAAAAGCTGTCACAAAGAACCATCAAAAGTAATGATTATGAATATGTAAAATATAGCAAGGAGACATTTTAATTGTTTATTAATAAACAAGTGTTTTCTGTGTCAGTGCCCTGCATAGATGAAGTTGACGATGCAATCTTCGCAGTAGTAAACTCGCCAGAGAGAAATGCACATTTCATACGGATTAGGCTACACAAGCAGCGGTCTGTTTTCTTTCGTTTTGAAAAGAAGACCTTCCAAGCTTTCTATAGATATATTTATCAGGTCTGTCAGGCAAGTAGGCTCCCTTATACGCTGAGTTTCGGTTCATTTATGAGACGAGAGTCCAGTTCACTCGCCGGCGCGTCCGTGTCGTGATTAGGCTATCTATTGTCTATATACTATATTTACTTCTTATTTTTGAAATGAAACATTGATTAAAATTAAGATACAATTAATACAAAACGAAATTAATTTTAAAGAAAGGCTTTGTGCTTTCTGTTTGAGGTCTCAGTGAAAGTTTCAAACAGTCTTTTAGTGCCACATTCAGAGCGGTCCCGTCCGTGACATGGTTTTTTCCTCATAAATGCGAACATGAAAAATAAAATAAAATGAATATGTTATGTTCTGTGGAGAGCCAACCCTTCTTCATCCGGTGGGTAGTACTTTGGTTTGCAGTGTAATTCACAGAATTACAAAAAAATATTTTGCCACCTAAAAGTTAAAGATTTTTTGTGTCACGTCCACGGCATGTGTAGCCTATTTCCCTCATATTAAATATAAAACGCTTGATTACACATTGTATTACCTTGTTATGATATAGTGACCCATACAATGTGCCAAACATTTTTTCCTTACCTTGTTATTCAAGGCCAGGGCACTTTTTGTACAACCAACGTTGTGCTGAACTTGACAAAACTGATCTGTTGCTGCAGCGGCGGCCAGCAGCTCGGGTTTTTTTTTTTTTTTTTTTTTTTCAAGGCAGTAGAAGGTTCTGGAACTTTTGCGCGCTTCCACATCCCGCGCAACTACGGATCTCCCAGGAACATTCATTATTGCTGCGTACATTTATCCATGTCGGAGTTCTGAGCCTACCTAGATGCGCATGGCATGCGCGAGCGGTGCGCGATCATGGTCGACTGACAACGAGATTAAGCAGCTGAACAAGAGTACGGGCACGGCCGTGTTCCGATTGTTCTCATCTCAGCTCCGCCGAGACAAAATAGACATGCCATTTCAAAATCTTTCATTTATAATCAGAAATATGTTTTCAAAAGCATCACTTTTATCAAATTTTATGTGACATAATTTCCTATAGGCAACTGACTGCAAACGAGCAGGCTTATGTGCCGGGGCTGAGCCCCGGAGAGCCCCGGCCCAATTTAACCACTGCTCACCCTCATGTTGTTTCAATCCTTTATGAACTTCTTTCTTCTGCTGAACAGAAAGGAAGATATTTAGAAGAATGTCAGTAACCAGACAGTTTCTGGTCTCATTGACTTCCATAGTATATTTTTTTCCTACTATGGAAGTCAATGAGACCAGAAACTGTCTGGTTACTGACATTCTTCTAAATATCTTCCTTTCTGTTCAGCAGAAGAAAGAAATTCATAAAGGATTGAAACAACATGAGGGTGAGTATATGATGACAGAATGTTCATTTTAAAGTTGAGTATCCCTTTAAGCTTCTCATCAGATTTTCTATCCAATCAAATGCTCTCTAGAATCTAAAGCGCCCTGCCTCCTACATTATAAATCGACGCTAAAGCTGCACCTAAAATCGGTCACTTGCTCACACATTTACTATTTTCTACATGGTGAATGGCACATAGTGCACAATAGAAGGGATAGGGAACGATTCAGACAGCGTAAATATGCTTTCCATCGGGGCGAATGAAGTCTAGTTTCACGTCAGTGTCAAGTGAACCGCACACACAGTCTGCTCCGGTCCAGAGACACAATAGCAAAGAGTGGATCATATACACGAGTCAGCGCATACCAGAAAACGGATCAGACCCATCTAAATTCTGCATTGAATGCTATATTTTAAAGCGATATGGAGGAGATTAGGAGGAGAAACAGTTAGAGATTAGAAGGAAACTGCATCTTTAGTGAGCTCAACAGCTCTGGCCAATCTGTGATATAAACTAAACGCTATTGGCTATTTTAAAAGATGGGAGGAGCTGTTCGAAATGTCCTGCCCTGTCTTCCTGTTTCAGTGGAAATTACATCAACACATTGAATAATGCTGCGTGTTTCAAGGCACATCAGTGGGGCTTTAAAACATCTTATCAACATTGAAAAAGAGCAGCATAAACATTCAGCTAAGCATCTTCTTTTTGTTCCACAAATGAAAGTCTTACAGTTTTGCAACAACCTAAGGGTGAGTAAATGATGACAGAAGTTGTATTTCTGGTTGAACTATCCCTTTAAGCACATGACAAATGCACATCACATCCTTCAAACATCAGATTTGCATGAG
Source organism: Rutilus rutilus (assembly GCF_951802725.1). NCBI lineage: Eukaryota > Metazoa > Chordata > Actinopteri > Cypriniformes > Leuciscidae > Rutilus > Rutilus rutilus. Next base: position 16,616,959 of record NC_140214.1, read on the forward strand.
CGCAATTTACATTCTTGCATAACGCATAATTAGGTAATCAGCTGAGTCACGGTGTCATTAAAGATTCCAGTTTTTCGCAGCTGATGGCTATCTCTCAGAAATCAAAGATTGGCAGAAAAAGCAATGGGCTTTTATGGGCTTCTATCACTAGATCTAATGAAGTCAGTTGGCACCACCATGAGCTCTGAAATATGACACCCACTCTCGCCCGGGCATTAACACCAGCTGTGTGTTGGCTCGTACTGCAGCTGATCAATGCTGTGATGCACATCCCACACAAACAACAATGCTCAAACATGTATGCAAATGCAGGAGTTATTGGGATGGAGAAACATGGTCTGCAGGGAATGGTGGACTAGTGCAACGATATTGTGGGAAAGAATGCTGTTTTTCAAACACATTGATTTCTACACGTGTCACCTCTTAATAAATTTGCTCTACTTACAATAATGTTGTGTATCTTCATCTCAGATTACCATTTGAGTGATAGTTTAAGCATATTTTGACTCCACTAAGTCAACAGACCCTCTAAAAATGGGACGTTGGGATTGGACACATACCTGAAGCTCAATCCTTTCACTAACTGAGGCTGCAGTATCGACAGCAACCAGCAGAGGGCAATTTTGCTGCATCCAAGCACACAATGGAGGTTAGGGAGTGAAGAGCAATATATATATATATAGGCTATATATATATTTATTGATCTTTCATTTCTTCCACTTTTTTCTCCCCGCTTTCTCCGCAGCAACTACCGCTCTCTGCCAGTTGCAGTCCTGTTTTTATTGCTCTGTATTAATTAGGACATCCATTAGGTGGCTTAAGTCAGACACAAAGATATAAATCCCCTTGTTAATTTGGAAAGAAGAATCAGCGGCGCTCATTATGATTAAATTAGCAGAGATCTGCCGGGTGGCTGGACCTTTATGACATTGATTGTGATCATCAGCACCAAACATCGGACGGCAGTTTCCCTTTAACCTCAATTATCATTCTGTACCTAATCTCCGATTTATTACTGTTTAAAAGGTCTTCCTTGAAATAATCAGCTATTTAATCATAATAATGCTATATAATGTACAAAGGTATTTTTTTTTTTTTTTACAGTAGCCTATTTCAATCTTTTGCACTGTGGAAACACCCTACATTACATTAAGTCATATTTCGAACAGCTTGAAGGTGTTTGAAAGCAACCTGACATTGATTAAACCACTATTGAACTTATATCGGGACATATTTCCTGGAATATGGGGCCGCCAAGATGGGAAAGGCATTTTCAGCTTGCACATTGTTCCGTGAGATGGCCTTATATGACTATTGCCGTTATACTGTACAACCATGCAAACCAATTACTGGACCAAAGGACTCCCATGAGTTGGATGGCAATACCATTATAGATCCCCCATCGTGTGTAACAGTTGGTAATTGTGGCCATCTTTTGGTTTCCTCAACACATAAACCAGTCCAGATGTTGGAAAGTGTGTGAACGATGACCTATCAGACCATATTATGTTTTCCATTTTGGTCCAGGTTAGGTTCTGAGACACGTTATGAGATTTTGCAACTCGGCCTCTGAGTCAAGAGGTTTCTGAATGGCAGCACTGCCATAAATTCTAGATCACAATGTAGTTTTTGTTTAGACAAGGTCACAAAGTTTGCTGATTGAATTCTGAGAAATTCTTTGAGGCTACAGTGACATTTAGCAACTATGCTAGGTAGTGTCTTTTTATTTAACTCAGTAAGATTCATCTTGCAACCACAGTTTGCTTCCTGATGCACTTTGTACTTTCGGCATATGACGTAATTATTTTTGATACTGTTCCTCTCAGCACATTTAACTCTGTTGAACTCAAATAGGGCTGCTCGCCTCTTTAAAGCTGCTGATTACCAATCAACCCAATATGACCCGCCTTTGCAGCTGCATTTGTGATTGTAAATTAGCTTCTTCAAAGTTATTTTTGTCGGCCCATAATTGCGACATCAAAAATAAGTTTGACATACTGAGTCATAAGTCAAAATGATGACAAAAAAATTCACATTTATAACAGCAGAAGTTAAATATTATCACATTAAAATTCAATTATGACATAAAAAGTCAAAATTATGAGCAAGTCAACATTATAACATTATAAGACAATTATGACAAAAATGTGACACATAATTATGCTTTTTAATCTAATGATTTTGACTGTCATAATTTTGACAAATTTTGACATAGTAGGCTATGTAAATTTTTACTTATCTCATAATTATATATTTTTTATCTCAAATATGACTTTTATTTCATACTTTTGACATTATACCTCGCATCATGTCACAATTTTTATGTTTTATGCCATTATAATGATTTACCAAAAAAAAAAAATATATATATATATTTCTTATGTGACGGAAATAGGCTTCCATGTGCTTTTACATAGTTGACCTGTGCTTGCAAAGAAAGTAAAACAATATTTTTTTTCATCAATGTAAAAACTCTGATACACTAATTATTTGTACAAAAGATGTTCAAAAAAAATTGGGGTCAGTTTACGAATGAACAAATTTATATTTTTATTCTGCAAGGATACATTCAATTGATAAAAAGTGACAGTAACGACATTTATTTATGACACTGACATATATTTCACAACATTATTGTTTTACTGATTTTTTATCAAATAAATACTGCTTTAGTGAGCATAATAGACGTCTATTGAAAACATTGAAAAATCTTAACCAACTCTGACTGAAAGTAAATGTAGCAAGACAAAAGAAAGAAAAAAAGAAAAAAAGTTGTTTTTCAAAGCCACATCTTCCATCAATTAGCTGAGAAACGGTGGTTTAAATAAATGGTTTGTTTTGTGCAGCCTCTGGCTCTTTAATCTTAACTTTCAATACTGTCTTACATCACACATTTTAAGACATCTTTTTGCCTACAGGAGCAAAGGAATGCCAATGGAAATCCATTTTCACAGTGCAACAGCTGAACCAAAGAACTATGGATCAGTGTCAGCCAATCACAGCACTGGATTGTGTTGATAAGACACACTTCAAAGCACTAGTGGCCTTGATAAAAAGCCTTGCACACCTTGCTCATCACTCTTCATTTAGCACAGCAAATCAACCATCCCAACATAACACACACACACACACACACACACACACACACACACACACACACACACACACACACACACACACACACACACACACACACTTCATTTGCAAAGTCTCACATAGACTCGCAAAGCATAGACTCGCATCCAGACTTTTTCTTGCTCATAAATTGCAGTTAATTCACTATTTAGAAGCTATGAAAAGATGAGTTTATTCCTCCTTTGATCTGATATAGAATAACATTGCTGTGTAGGAGAATATTATAGCTCAAATAATTTGACATCTAATTAAAGCAGATACTGTAACAAATAATAATAAAGAATAAATAAACTTTCAAAACATTCATACAATTTATGTATGCAGACAAAATCCAGCAAAAACAACCTACTGTAAGACCTACAGACAATTAGTCTAAAGGAAATGCAAGGTAGTTCCCAACTGATATAGTTACAAAGTGAAGTTGTAAGATAAAAAAAAAAAAAAAATCAGACCATGCAATATGAGATTGTTTACCCATTAAGCAGGGAATACAATAAAAACAAAAAACAGCACCACTCAACACTCAGCCTCACCTCATCATAAAGTTCAGGGAATCTCTTTAAATCTCCATATTTCTTAAAAATGTGATTTGGAGTGAATCCTATTTAATCTGGTCATACAAAGCAACACAAAAATTTGTTCTGTGGGTCATCTTCATTTTAACTAAAGTCAGAGAGAGTGAGAGAGGAGAAACGGGGTGATCATAAATGAACCAATACATGCATTCAAATGCCATGGAAAAATCTGTTCTTTGCTCGTTTAGCGAGAGATCCAGAGAGCTCGTGGTTTTGCTCTTCATTTGAAGGACAGTCCAAGGTTGCGTTTGCACGGCAACGATGTACTAAAACGGAAAAGTTTTTCCTTTGCTTTTTTTGCGAAAATGTTTGACGATGTCAAAACGAAACTGTATTATGCATGCCAAGCCAGTATTGTGAGGACTGACTAAACACGTAATACGCATGCGTATGACGTCAACGTTTTCATTAATCCGAGTTTTTGTAGTTTACTGTACACAGGGACAATAATGGTATCGTTTTCAAAAACCTGCACTTTGAAACCCGTTTTCAGGCCCTCAAAACACTGTTGCCGCATAATGAATGGACAAAACGCATAAAAATTTTTCCGTTTTTAGTTGAAAACGGTGTTGTGTGAATGGTCCCTAAATGATCTCTGGCTAAAGGTTAGGACCTCTAACTAACCAAACCTCGGTCCACTTCTCTCCACTCTTCAGGAGCACTAACAAGATCAACAGGGAAATAGGGAATGTCAAAAGAAAAAAATGCATGGCTTGGAACAAATTTACTAAAGTTTTCTTATGGGAATGACCTTATAGCTTTTAAACTCCTTATTCAGAACTACACTCTTCTCTTTTCTTATGGATAAAATGTAATACCGTCACTGATTCGCTGGTCTTTATGGATGAAAAAGGGATTTTTCATCAACTTTGTTTCTTAAAAAGGGCCAAAAAGTTGACAAATATCACACTAAACAGGCATGAGCGGAGACCAGATGTTCAGATTATTTTAGCTAGTTATGATCTCATGGCTGAAATGCTTCTCCCTTAGGTTGATTACGTCTTTGTGAGCACGGCAGATTTATATTTAGCTTTAGTTTAGCTCTAAGAGCTCTCATTCCCAGATAAGAGATTGATCGTTGACACACACAGAAAGAGGACTTACAATGTGTGTTTTGAAGCCTCAAGAGCTGAAGAACTGAGGAAAATATGCCTCCTTTGTGGTTCTCATGCGGCCACGGGTCCACAGCTATAGTGATATTTACTGATCCCGTTCCCTCCTCTTCTCATCATTGATCATTTCCTGTCCTTTCTCCATTGTCCTCTCCATACATTTTTTTTTTTTTCTTAACTTAGCTGAAAATGTGAAGCCAATGTATTATACGAATGTATCTGCAAACACTAGATTTCGTTTTTTGGGAGGAGTATGGGTGGGGTGAGGTGGGGGGGTGCAGCAAAGTTCAGGACTTGAAAAAGCATGGCCTGCGTAAGCGCCAGGGGTAACGTGCCGGAAGCATGTACACTAACCTAATACACAGTGCATGGCTCTGATGGTTATTCTGTTAATGAGAAATTTCTGTTCATCTGCTCTTACTCACGAAACACGAGCAGAACAAATTTCTATGTAAATCATTTTCACGAATCAGCTCTCATTAATCTATTCGTACCTAAATTGTCACATTAAATTTAATGGGACAATTTATACACAATTGTTTTTTATGCATGACGTACACAGAAATCCGTTCTGGTCTGGCTTCACGAAGGTCCAGCTCATCTAATATGGTGACCTCATTGTCGGAGCTCATTGATAACGTTACAGTTTTGTATGATATGTAAAAAATCGGAGACTGCTGTGAACCCCACAGGATGTTTAACTAGATTATAATATTTCAGAAGTCCAATTTGTAACCCCCAATGAAGATATTCAGTTAGTGAAGACATCTGCTTCCCTTTGATTTGAATTGTTTTACAGCAGAGCACCCAGAGCTCATTCATCAAGCTCCTGCACCACTGCAGGCATTGAGCTCCTGCCCTGCAGATGTGCAGCTCCAGGGAGCTCCTCTATGACAGTCAGGCCAAGAAAGCAGCTCTACACTCTTTCCATCTTTTAATTAGCTCACACTTTTTCTTTTTCTTCATACTCATATACAGTTCTGCCCATAAATGTGCATGTTTTTTTTTTAATAATTGCATTTAAATTATAATAAATGCACATTTTTTAATAATAAAAAGAGCATTTTATTCAGTAGTCTTCCATTGAAGATATTTGACAAACGTTTTATGCATATGCCATAGCACTAATTACAACAAAAGATCTTGCTCTCTCTCTCAGAGACTGATTTTTTAACATAATTAAACAATTCTTTATGACATAATAGAAATGCTTACCAAGGCTGCACTTATTTGATCAAAAAATTATAATATTGTGAATATTAACAAATATCAATATACAAATTAAAATAATTGTTTAATATTTTAATGTTTTAAAATGTAATTTATTCCTGTGATGGCAAAGCTGAATTTCTAGCAGCCATAAGTCCAGTCTTCAGTGTCACATGATCCTTCATAAATCATTCTAATGATTTGGTGCTCAAGAAACATTTATTATTATTAGGTGCCAAGCACAAATCGTTGGCGTTCTTCTTTTTCTTCTTCCGCTCTGGAAGTCTATGGCAGCCCACAGAACCGCTTGCGGGAAAGTCATGAAATTTGGCACACTGATAGAGGACAGTCTGAACTGTCACCATAGCAAACTTGGAATCTCTTACTCAATCCCTCTAGTGCCACCAACTGTCCAAAGTGTCACTCATGTTTATGCTAATAACTTTTGAACCATAAGGGCTAGACACAAAAATAGACATAGAGACAAAAAAAATTGGCTAGACACAGAGGTGTTTCCTCTGATTCCTTAGTTCAAGCCAATTCGATTGCACCCTATGACGTCATTTTCCGTCATGAAAAATCCGCCATTTTGAATTCTCTGAAAAAACTACTTTTTCAAACTCCTCCTAGGCCGTTGCTGCGATTTGTACGAAAATTAAACCAGATCATCTTCAGACCATGCTGACAAAAAGTTATGGAATTCATGTTGATTCGTTAAACTGTTCTTGAATACCACGCAAACTTATTTTATTACAAACTTATTTCGCAAGTCTGCGAAAGCTGCTTATTTCTCTAACTTAATTGAATCCAATCACTCTAACCCAAAGGTTCTGTTTTCTGTCATTCAGTCTGTTGTTAGTCCTTCTGTTAACACACTGTCTGTTGCCTCAGATGCTCTATGTGAAGGCTTCCTAAGATTTTTTATTAACAAAATCACTAACCTACGATTTAGTGTCTGCCCTAATTTAACTGTCCCCCCAATCTTGACACCTGCTTCTACTTTTTGGGAGGTTTTTGGAGGCCATGACTCTGGAACACCCTGCCCCTTGAGATTAGAACGGCCCTACACTGTTTTCAAGTCTCTGTTAAAAAACTACCTGTTTTCTTTAGTATATTGATCTCTTCTCTAAGGTTGGTTCTACTATTTTACATTTGAGTTTGATACTGTTTAGCCACTCCTGTATTTCCATTCTATATTTGAGTCTGACACTGCTTTGCTACTCCTGTTTAACTACTTTACATTTGAGTCTGATACTGTTTTGTCACTCCGGTTTTAAGGTTTTGCTTAGCTTTGCTGCTCTTATTTGTGTTTTATGTGTTGTTATGCAGGTCTTACTATCTTTTAATCTGGTTGTTCTGTAAAGCACTTTGGTCAGCCTGATATACAAATAAATTGAACTTGAACTTGAACATTTTACGTAGTGCTTGCAAAAACAGACGCAAGGCTGTATCTCCGCTACACTTTATTGTATTCAGACCAAACTTGGTACATTTCATCACAAGCATGACCTGAGGCTACATGCTGCGTTTTGGCACCTAAGTGTCCGGAGATACAAAAAATGGCTATTTTTGCTTATAACTTCTGAATGGTTTGTCCAAAAATGGACAAATAAAAGTGGTCTCGTTAGATGCAGTGCATCATGCCGAGTCGACTGATATCAATTTTTTTCCATATCGGCCATTTTTAATTTTGTACCAAAATGCTGTATTTTATGAACGCATGAACGTATCGTGACAAAACTCGGTATGGGTCATCAGTACGATGTCCTGAAGGAGCCTGAGAAGTTTCAAACCAGCGCCACCTAGTGGTAAAATGTAATTTTCAAATATAATATAACTCTGGGTGTGTTTGACTTATTTTCACGGTCATCTCCTTAAATTCCTGAATCCTTGCTGAGTCCAACGATACCAAATATGCTAGGTTTTGCCTTCCGGTTTGTGTAGCGTTGTGATTTAGGCTAGTGCTTAAAAAACATTTGCCAATATCTTTGAAACCGTTAGACCGATTGAGACAAAACCACCGTAGGAAGTATAGAAACATAGGTCTTTGGACATTCTCTAATGCCCAAATGTCAAAATTTTGATAGTAATTGGCAAAAAAATCCAATCAAATTCACGTGTGGGTCATTTTATATGTGTTCATACATATAAATGTATTTAACTCCTAAACAAAATTTGGCTCACTCTGAGGATAAATTAAAAAAAAAAGTGGGATTGTGCTTCTTGATGGTGCTATAATAGAACAAAACAGGAAATTGGCATTAATTACAATAGTAGTATGATATTAAATGCTACACTTTACGAATGCATTGGTGTACCATAACGAATCTCGTTATGTGTCTTCGGCACCATGCCCTGAAAGTACTCAAAATGTTTCGGGGCAGTGCCACCTTGTGGTCAAAAATGCTAATAACTTTTGAGTAAATTAGCCTATTGCAATTAAACTGGTCTTAATAGATCTCTTGGGTCATGCTGAGAACATAAATACCAAGTTTGCCATATTTGGCAAAAGATTTCTATTTAAAATAAATCCAGTTCTTTTTATTAAAATTTTATTAAATCAAAGAATCCTGAAAAAAAGTATCATGGTTTCCACAAAAATATTAAGCAGTGAAAACGGTTTCCAACATTGATAATAGGAGCCATCATTAATAATTGAGCACTAAATCAAAATATTAGAACAATTTCTGAAAGATCATAAGACACTGAAGACTCTTGCTGTACAACAGACCGATCTCCAGTCAGAGGCTGAGCCTGACTCCCTGAGGCCACCAAAATGGAAAATAAAGTAAGATTGCGTATATTTTGTAATTCATTAACATAGACCTTTCTAACAGGTTCTTATATCTTTGTGCAGTTTAACAAATTAACATGCACATTTCTTTTTGAACAGCAAAAAGGGAATTTGTCACTGAATAGTGTCTTTACATGAACATACCACCCTTTCTTAATCAAATTTTGTAATCATTAAAAAATGTCACCTTTCCTAAAGATGAAACAACCAAGTCCTCAAGGACTAAGACAAAACCACCCCTCTGTATGGCACCAAATGTCTCCAGATATAACACAGATCACAGAAACTTCAAGACCATCCTTGTTGGAGATAAGTCCTGCCTCTGAAAGGCATGAAAGAACTCTTGGGCCAGCATTACTTGGGCAAGAAATTGACTTGCCTGGACCATCTCTGCCACTTCACCAGACTTCTCAGCAGCCATGGCAAGTAAGAAGTTCTGCCAGAAAATCACAAGACATCACAGAACATCACAGTGAATTAACGTGGCAACAGGATATGACAGTCTCCCGAACAGGCAATACAGTCACAAAAAAGCCTCTCAAGCGATGACCCATAAGATGTAAGATTTCTTTTTGTTTTTTTCTATCATATATTCACTGTTAGTGTAAGGCTCATGTCATAGCAGGGGTGGTGTGGTAAACCTTTCAATACCTGTGTTTAATGTTTTAGCACTTCTCCATGACATAATATCTAAACAAAAAATTCTTATGGAGCAGCAGAGGAACATTATAAGGATGGTGATCTCAAAGCAAACAATGTTCGGGAGATCACAGAGGCACAGAACCAAGTCCAAAACTGTTTCCAATTGAAGACTTAAGGTCATTAACTTCCCTGGAAAGTGATCTTCGATCCTGCCCAGTGACAAGACAAAAAGTGGTAGGTAACACTGTCAGTAAATGCACAGTTGCATACTGTTATCACTTTTAAAGTCTGGTTGTAATTACTGTTATAATTAAACGGTGTGTGTGATCAATCTAATGTTTTGACTTAAAGGTAGGGTAGGTAATCATTTTTCTGTAGACCTTTTAATCTGCAATAAACACAGCTCATTATTTCCATTCACTCCCACCCCCTCCCTTCTGAGCTCCTTCCAAAGCCACGCCCCCAAAACACATGAACGCGCGACACCAAACGCTCAGGCTGGAACAAGACGCATTTATTACCTGAGACGAGTGGAGAGGAAGGAGCGCAGTACATACAGTAACATCATGTCAGAATCACATGTAATAAAATACCTAACTTTATCACTATGAATATAAACAAATAAGATTTCTTTTAGTACTCACTATCAAGCTAGCATATCGATAATGGTAAAGTTTCATTCGGTAACGAGCTATATTTATAAGGCAAAACTAAAAACAGGTTGCATTGATACACGTTTTTCCATTACCATCAGTTACACTGTGATGAAGGTGAATTTCGTGTAAGATTCATAACATATACGGTGTTTTTTGCATGTAAGAGTTTCCATGATGAAAACATTGTTGACTCTAATGAAGACTAACGTACACTCCGAGTCCGGAGACAAGTACCGCATCGTCGGTTCGAGGACAGGTCCGGGGTTGAGGGCGAAGCAGAGGAGGTCGTTCAAGAGTGCGGGCAGGGTCCGAGGAACTATAGTTTTTGCCTTGTTTGCCTTCGCTGACTGCATATGCAGGTGCTTTGAGCTGAATATTTCCGGGAACGGTGACATGTGATGAGTGCACGCAGGGCAGCGCGCGCAGTGGGGCTCGGGGCGGGCACGAGACATGAAGGCATCTGATTGGTTCTTTACATTCACACCGAATGGCAGTGATTGGTCAGAGTTTTTACTGTCCTGCAGCTGCTACAGAGGTCTGATTTTTTTCATTCCTTTTTCTAAACACATAATGTATTGACTACTATCAGGATGGAAGGACCATTTCACCCAGTATAAAAAAAAGTGTTTCTGAACAGGAACACCTACCCTACCTTTAATAGTGATGGCATGTTTTCAAAATATTTCAGGTACTTAAACTGGGATTGCTAGGTGGAGTGGACGTAAAGGACACGGTCTGGCGGATTATGAGGTAAGCAATCAAAAATGACTTTGCCAAAGTGGTAAACTGGAGAGGTGTACATGGGAAAACACCTTTCCAAAGCTTGCAGCTTAAACACATTGTGATTGGTAAGTGCATTTTTATTGTGTCTAAGTCTATCTGGAACTTATTCCCTCATGTCATGAATGAATGTTAAAAGGTTTAATTCTTTGACTGGTGGTGTCTTGTAATACAAATGCTTTGTCTCTATTGTTCATTTTATTTAAAAGTATTTTTTAACTCTGTATTTGTATGCTCCTATTCTAGAGGCTGTAAGATGAAATCCTGTGTGTGCACAGACAACTGAGCTGGAGGTCAAAAAAGTTATTAAAGGGTTAGTTCACCCAAAAATGAACATTCTGTCAGTAATTACTCAAAATGAATAGTTGAATAAAGTCGCACAACAAGTATTCTCGTCGCTTGATAAACTTAAGGTTGAGCCACTGTAGTCACTTGGACTATTTTAAACATTGTCTTTAATAACTTTCTGGGCCGGCAAGTTTCAATTACAATAGAAGTCTATGGAAGAGTGAGACCGCTCTCAGATTTAATCAGAAATATCTTAATTTGTGTTCCGAAGATGAACGAAAGTCTTACGGGGTTGGAACAACACGAGGGTGAGTAATTACTGACAGAATTTTCATTTTTGGGTGACCTAACCCTTTAAAAGGTGGTTTCATCTAGCTGGTGACCGCGGAGGTGGCAGAAAAAGGACACCTTTGCAAACACATTTTACGTTATTAGGGAATCTATTTTACATTGTTGCAACTTATATTTTTACCTTTTTTGCACATCTGTAAATATAAATTGTATTTCATTTGTCTTTTATAACCAGCTTTTTGTTTGTTTCTGTATTTTACGATTTATGCATGACACATTTACACTTTTGCTTTTACACTTTTGCTTTATTGTTTGTATCAATTTAATTTATTGCTTGGTTTCTGTTTCTTTTTAGTACGGTGGCCGAGAGGGCTCAACACGTTGCAACAGAAGAAAACTCATGGAAATAGAAAAAAACCCAGCAAAATTAAGAAAACATCTTCATCAGTTTGACAGCACATGTGCTGCAAATACGCAAAACACAACCAAATACAGAAACGTGCTGCAAATGGCAGACCAACAACGCAAATATCTACTCGACAGTGGTGTTTATTGTTTTTTTTTCTTATTATTATTATTTAGTGGTTGCATTGTATTTGCAGCATGTGTGTTGCAGGACGTTAAAGTCTCTTGCCGTTTGCAGAGCGTTTTTGTATTTGGTTGCGTTGAGTATGGTGCAGCATGTGTGTTGTCAAACTGATGAAGATGTTTTCTTAATTTGCTGGTGTTTTTTCCTGTTTTCCTCTTTTTCAATGCGTTGAGATCTCCCGGCCACCGTACTTTGGTTCGTTTCTGTATTTTATTATACATCATTTTATTTTATTATTATTTTATTGCATTATTTTTTGTAACATTTAAATGTATTGCTCTGTCTTTTTATTATTCTTGTATTGTATTTGCTATCTGGGAAGTAATGTAATGTAAGTAAAGTATATTATACTGTATCTTTCTTGTACACATCTCCCACACACTGAAATATCTCTGGCAGTGGGTAATAATCTCTCTCGTTTCCAAGTTTCCTGATTCCTTTTCTCCCCTCTCTCAATCATCACCCTCATGCTGTAGTGGCCGCTGCAGTAATAGGTAAGCCGTGCTTGGGTGTTACCCTCCCACCTCACTGTCATACAGGACATGTAATGGGAGAAAGATGAGAGTAAAAGAGAAAGAAAGAAAGAGAGAACACGTAGAGTTGCGGAGAGACAAAAAAGAGCATGCATATCGTGTAGGGAGATGGAGGAGGTGAGAACATGGCTGTCATAAAAACAATTCGTGTCTTTAGCTGCCCTGTTTTTTTTTAGCACAGCTTGTCTGTAAAATCTGTATTTCATCTCTTGAATTCAGAATATTATGATGTTGAGTTGGTCCTGCTATCAATATATTGATCATCAAGTCAAATGTTATATGCTTAGTATTGCTGATGCTCAAAAAGCCATTTGCAGGTATAGCACAGTAAATCTACAAGAGCATTAGACGAGACTGCAATAAAGTTCAAATACCTAGTCGACATAAAAGTTTGGAGTGAATCAATCTGATCTGTAAGCTATAAAGCTCTAATAGTTTCAAAACCAAAGATGCCTTGAAAACTTGCAAATGTGTTTCTAGATGAGTATTTTAATCTGCTGAGTGGTGCTGCAGACCCAGAGTGCATCTTCACTGATAAATTAACAAATAACCTCAGTCCATTCTACTCTTGCAGACACAGTATACAGGCGATGCTCATATCAATCGAATGCACATTATGACCGCAGAGAGAAAGATAGGGAAGTCATTATCTCAAACACTTACTGTTTATTAAAGATGACTTTCAAACTTGATGCTCTTTTTGATGGTATGATTCGAAAATTTCAATTTGCCTCTTCAAATTATAACCATACACACAAACACTCTTTCAAACACTCTCAAAAAATAAAATAAAACAAAAACTCATAGCAGTAACTCAAAGCCTTTCATAAATGTTTGACATTCCCAAATGAAATACCAATTAGTATGTTTCACATCATTTTTGCTGAGGCATCATTCCAATATTTTAATTTCCTTCAGCCGATTTGTGAATATTCATAAGCTGTGTGGTAGACATTTCCCCCAAAACATTCAAAAATGATTAGGTGGCACACTTTAGTTGCGGAAGGTTTGTTCTATTTGGGGCAATAAGGTTTACCGGAGTCTCCAGAGAGCTCATTATACATATCCAAAGAGCAGGACCTTTAGCTGAGTCACAGGGGGTATTAAAACCCTGCCCTGTGTCTGTTCTTATTCTCACAGTAGTCCACAAGCAGTTGCCTAACACCCAGCGTATTCTTCACCTGCAATCTCAGAGTCAGTTGCATGGACTCGGAGGGTCATGATCGCATATCTCCACTCATTTGTGGCACACGTGTAAATGTCATTGAATGATATAAATTGAATTATTATTATTTATTTATTTTAATAAAAAATTAGGCCAGAAATGCTGGTTTCAGCTCTACATTTAACGCCATGATAGCATGTCCATGTCAGAGGCTGACAAAATGAAGAATAATGGAGTTTTCAAGTAGGCAGGGAAACTGATTTTAAACCATCTGTCATAGAGCTAACATTTTTGTGTATTGCAAGGTGATGTCCTTGGGAAGAAGGCAACGTGGTTGATTCGACCAAGGGAAACAAGTTACTAGGCCGAAACAGCAGCTATAGGAGGGCCATTATTTTTCTGACTTAAACTACCGGTGTGAAGGTGGATGGCTTTGAATGTCTCTGTTTCAACAAAAATATAAGCATTTAAAATGTTCGCCAATTTACATTTGCAGGCTTTGTGCTACTTGCAAACTGACAAACAGTCTGAGGTGATGTAGAATTGGGCTGGTAACCAAAACGCTGTAGGTAGTACAAATAAATGCTGAAAAGTTTACGCACACCCAACAACACTTAAACAGCATCACAAAACATAAATTACAGAAATAAATCTGTATACTACTATGATATTACATCATCATTATTATTATTATTATTATTGTGCAAGATCTCAATCCACTGTATCTTCATCAGTCACTCATTAAAATACAAATATTCATTAACACTTAACAATAAAGGCTAATTTGTTAACATTATTAATGTATTACCTAACATGAACTAACAATGAGCAATACAATTGTTACAATATTTATTCATCTTTGGCTGCATTTACACTGCAGGTCTTGATGCCCAATTCCGATTTGCTGACTATATCCGATTTTTTTGACGACCCGCTTACATCATCTTTTAAAAGTGACCCGTATCCGATGTTTGCATTCACACTATACACTGCCAAAACAACCAAATGTAGACGTTTGAAGTAAAATGAAGTAAAACAGCTCGATATGCAATGGATGCAGAAGCAGACAAAATTATTATAGTGATGGGCTCTGTGGATAATCCGCAGATCGGGCGGGTTAAGTAGGCTAATAAAAATAACATTCTGATCAATTTCGGGTGGGTCACGGGTGGATATGATAAATCATTATTAATGAAAATATTAACTACATTCTCTAAAATATGAGTATGTTCCATTCCAGTTTAACTTTCAAGGGAGTAAAGCCTGTTTATGCCATTAAGAAAATGAAATTCTGTCAAATAAATTTTGTTTAAAAGAAATGTTCATTTAAAAGCAGCGCTCATTATTCTGTGTATTATGTTACCATTAGAGATGCGCGCATCAACCGTCGCCTCGAGTCCGCTATTGAAGGTAGGCTAATGATCATCCATTTATCCTCACGCGTAACAACACATACAAACACATAATTTGACCATGGATCGGGTGACGTTGGAGCTCATCCGCGCATCTCTAATTATCCAGTGTTTTGCTTTCCGCACTATTTAAAAAAATCAGCAAAACATTGCTCTCGTAAGGCGGAGAAAAAAAATACTCCACTGTGTTGTTGAGCCTTCGTCCTCCATCGCACCATTAATAAGTCATGTGATCGCAGTTGGTGTCCACCTGAGTTGACGTCCCTTTTTTAATGACGTATGACTCGCATTTACTGGGGAATATCCGATTTGTCTGCTTTACTGCTTACATGGCAGACTGCAAATGCACGTGTCCGATTCATATCCGATTTATTACCACATATGAGTGAGGCCTGAATCCGATCTGAGAAAATCGGAATCCATGCGTTTTTTTCCTGCTTACACGTTCACCGGTCATATCTGATCTGTGCCACATGAGAGGAAAAAAATCGGAATTGGGTCACTTGAACCATACAGTATAAATGGGGCCTTAATGATAGTTAACTTTTATTTTTGGGTGAACTATCCCTTTAAAGGGAACATGTGCTCAATATGTACTGTAAATACACAAGGTTTTCTGTCATTTTTGTATACTGTCTCTAAGTACATTGTGTCCACAAGGACTTTTTATTAAATAGATAACTGGTGATATCTTTGATCTTAAACACTTTACCTGAGTTTGGATGACAGAATTAATTATATTTTAATGTTAAGTTATATTAAGAGCATTAAACACACCCATAATTACCGGATAGGATGGGATGGATGGCAGAAAGCGAGTAGATTTGTTCTAAATATAAATCAGCTCTTAAAACAAGGTCATGCACATTAGCAGGGTGATTGAATATAATTAATTGAATACATTATGAAGAATAGAAATAGAGCTGAAGATGTGCCAGTGTTTAGGGTATATCTTTTTTTTTTTCAATTTAGAAAAGAATTGTGCACCCAAAAATGTATATTTGGTCATCATTTACTCCCTCTTATGTTGTTCTTGTACATGCAGTATGCAAAAACCTGTGCAAATATGGTGTTTTTATGGTGTTTAAGGTGTTTTTGGATACAGCACATCAATCATCCAATTTATGTTGTATCAGGATGTTAACCAACAAAAGCAAAAAATAAATAAATAACATAATAATAATAATAATCATTATTAATATAGACGTATAGAATAGAGAGAAAAAAGTTTTATGTACATTTTGCGGGCTTCCAGTGTTGAAAAACTTCCTAGTTTGTTGTGATGGATGGGGTATAACATGTATGTGTCCTTTATTGCCAGTTGCATGTAAACATGAAGTGCAACTTATTGCCACTTGCCCTTTTTTATGATAGCCTAATTAGTAGTTAAATGTATTTTATACAATGTTTGGATGTTGTTTGGATATGTGCCTCGTGATTTATTGCAAAATAAATGGGAATATTATAACAGTGTGTAGTTTTTCCCCCCTACTTATTTGTAGGAACGATCAAATCCCACAATGTGTGATCTCTGAACTATCACCATTGTGCCCTTGAGGAAGGCACTTAACCTCAGGTTGCTCCAGTGTAATAATAAGCGTACTATCCAAAGTTGCTTTGCATAAATTGTCAGCTAAATTATAAATTAGAGCACCATTAATGCATAACTTGTTCCCCCAGCTGAAAAGACCGACATACATTTCCATTCTTGTCCAGGCTGGTCTATGCTTGTTAGTGGTGAGCTGGTGAAACTAGTCTGGTGAGCTAGTCTTGCTGGTTAAGGTACAGTTGTTAAGAAGTTTAGTAGTGACACAAGCCCACCAAAAATCCCATTCAAAGCACAACTGAGAAGAAAATTGTATTGCAATTGTCTCAGCATATTATTAACCCTCTGGGGTCGGCAAACGCGCCCCCGCGTTTTGCTGGACTTTTTTTACATTGTAGCACTTCAAACTTAAATTACTCCGTCATTTATGGTCATACAGAAAAAATAAATATAAAAAAAGAATCTGTGATATTTCTACTTTTGTATGTGTCCACTTACAATCAAATCAAAACATTGTGCTTTTGAAACATAAAGAAAATAAACAGGGTGTGCGTTCTGCCTCTCCGTCGCGGTGAACTTTTTTTTCTTGAGCACGTCTATAAACTGAAACAAAACTCAGCGAATACTTGTCACACATTTATGAGCCATATACCTTTATAAACATTTAAGTGTGTACTTTTAAATGATCGGATTCAAACTGAAAACAAATATTTTCTGTTTAAGTAATTTGTATAAAACCAACAAGATGTCCAGCTTCTCAAACGCTTCCTAATTATTTTTAATTTGGCCACGCCTACTCGCGCAAAAGATATTCACATGCAAATCTCCACATGGAACGCGAACGCGCTCGTTACCTCAAAAACAAAACACTTCATCAGTCTCTGCTTTTCGTCGAGTTTGAAAGACGTGAGTTTACATTGGCTTTACCCCAGAAGAAGAATGCGATTTCAAGACAAGAAAGATAAGGTAAGAAATTCTTACATATTAGTTTGTTATTGTTGCATAAATTTCACATTGCAGTTGAACTGTTGCTAGATATATGGTGAATATTATAATATTTAGACCCGTGTTTACTGTTACTGTGTTTGTGGATATCTGCTCAAACGTAGATATGTATATGGTAGGCCTAACCATAATTATATTTGAGCGCGATCGCGTTTGAATGTATCATATTTTTGATCGCGATCGCGTTTGAATGCATCATATTTTGGAAAAGCAAAACGCTCCAAACGGCTTCATGTTTTACTATTATCTCATTTCATATCATCATAACGAATGGAAACATTTGAAGTAACATGATAATCAATATATTTTTCTCTAGCTTAGTTGTTACTGAAATCTTTTTGAAAATGTATATAGGCTGCTATATTGTTATTATTTTATGCAGCACTGCGCATAGCCTATACCTACAAGGCACAACAAACCTGTGTTCATTATATAATATATTGTTGGAAACATTTGTGTGAGTGTGTGTGTGTATTCTGTGAATTGTAAAAAGCAATTTTAACCAGAAAAATCTCAAATGTATTCCCAAAATCGTGCAGGCCTTTCTCTTGATATCAGTATGTTCACTTTTTTTTTTTTTTTTTTTTTCAGGGCCCAGATGCCACTGAGTCCTGCTGACTTCAACATTCACAGTACATGTCTCTGTACATGAACATGGTAAAGTGAAAATCAAACACCTTGGAAATGAAAGGTATGTACAATGTTTTTAGGAATGGCACAAAGGTCTCTTTCTTTGGATCATTGTTATCAATAAGTGTTTTTTTTTTTTGTTGTGTATCTTTGGATTATGTTGTAAATAAATCCAAACAATTTTAAAAGCCATTCTTTTTTTAATCTCCTCATTCTTTGTGCAAGGTTGGTCAGAATGATGGGCCCTGATAAGCTCCTAATAGGGCCATTAGGGAGTGTCTTTGTCTTTCTCAGGTGTAAAAAGCCTTACATATTAATGAGATGATCCGCCCCTTCGCATATTGCTTTTTCACACAAAACACGTCGTAAAAATTTTAAATCAATATATTGTCTTCTCTGAATGAGCAGTCAGGGTGATTTTCACATAGTTTTAGAGCAAATATTCTAGGCTACGTCATACAATTTTCAAAAGTCTTGTGAAGAAATAATAAGTATGGGTTTCATGACCTTATTTCAGTGAGAATTTTTTTTTGTATTTTCACAAACCACGCATAAATGTCATTATCTCAAAACTACAAACTTTTACACACATGCTGTTGATATATTATTGTAGCAGAGTTTGTGTTAAATACAGTGTAATTAGACTTTAGCCATGAAAATGTCACAAGTAACAGAAATAAGCACAAATGTCAGAGCATGTCAGAACACCTCCAGGGCCCAGAAAACAGCTCAGACCCCAGAGGGTTAAGGCACTGAAGAAGGTAATGTTGTGACTGAAACGTTTGCATTCCTCAGTAAAGCTGGTTTTTAATCAAACTTTTTTCTTTCTTTTTTTACCTTCATATTGAGTAGACCTTTGTGCAAATTTTTGCCTTGCCTATATGAAAGTTTTTTGAACATTTCCAGAGTTTTTTTGTCTTCGGGAATTAAAAAACAAACAAACAAACAAACAATTAAATAAATCAAATTAGTGTATAACGCAGCTCACATAATTTGGTATTGGAAGTATTTGATGAGAACTGTTTGAGTTCATATACAAATCTCTTCTTCTGAGTGACTTTTGACTTGACAAATTTGATCAACTATGTTAGTCTTTTTTTTAGCAGGATCATTACTGTTACCACATGGCCATTAGTACCACAAAAAGCTTTTAGCAGAACAATGGAGTACTCACTGACACCTCGGATATAGATTTTCTAACTCCCGACTGGGTGATTATCACACTGCAGAGCACCCACAACTTTCATTTTGTTGTCATTCACCTTGTTCTCATCCCCTTTATCTTGTGTTTTCATTAGAAGAGTACAGTTCGAGGCCTCTAGCATGCCTTGTAGGACGACCTTAGTGCTTATTTCACGGTTTCCGAAGAAATGCCTGTGTATCACAATGCATTTTTTTTCATGTTCACACCACTGCTTTTTCATGAATGCCCAAGGCCACGTTGTCAATATACTAGACATAAGCATAGAAACCTAAAACCTTCATGGCTGAGTCACTCTATAGACTGTCTAGCCCATCTCCAGAGGTGCTTAGTCTGTTAACGTCACTCTTGTGTTTTCTCTCCAGATAAGTTCCATCCTAACCGACCTTGTACATATATATGGGCTCAGCTGAGTGGAGCTGAAGCATAAAAACTAGGTGAGCCTGCCCAGGGGCCTCATGAGTACAGAGCAGCGCTGGCCTGCATTCAGCTTTAGCCAGCCAGCCAGCCTTCTCACATCTGCCCTTGCCCCCTTTTATTGGCTGAACAGATGTGACCAACCTCCCATGGGCTGTGTTGAGTTTTACTTCCTCAGCTCCTGTCCACATCCTCTCCAAAATGGAGTTTATTCTGACAAAACCATAATTTGGGTGCACTGGGCCAAACGACTATCTGCATATTTAGACAATAGTCTTTTTTTTTTTTTAAATGACTGTTCCAGTATTATTATTTGATTCATTTTTTAGCATAATTTATGGATAGGCAAAATATTTTTGCTCTGTTTATCACCACAATTTTTTTTTTTTTTTAAAGGTTTATCTCATCAAATAAAAAGGTGCATCATAAAGCATTAAAACAATGGGTCTCATTCACTACCCACGGGTAACCATGAGTAAAACCAATGCGTCTTAATGCAGAAAACATGATTTATCAATAAGATAACACTTACATTTGTTCTACATTAAGGATGACATTTATAACTAACTCAAATGTTACATAAAGAACGAACAATTTAATAATGCATATTGTAGGGTTACTTGTTATAAATAAATAACTTTACAATCAGTCTTACAATTAAAAATATAACATACAATTTTTTTGCACAGTATGAACCTTCATTATAAGGGAATGAGATGCAATATGAATAATATAATCTAAACCAGAAAATTAAATATTTTAAATTAATATATTTGTTAAGCTTACCTTTGCTGATATCCTGATATTCCAACCACAGCTGACGTTGGACTTGCTTGTTGGGATACCATATGGTACAGGATTCCTCAAAGCCATACACTGCCTCTTGGATAAAATGGTTGCCAAACTCTTTTAAAATGGACACAAAGTCACTGCGCAGGGTAGCCCCATCCAGTGAATGAATTGCTGAACTGAAAGCTGAAGTAAAAAGGTAAAAGAAGGAGGCTTCAGAGAATCGCATTAAACTTTAAATTCAATTTCACATCTCAATTAAAAGCAGAAGCTGTATAATAGACCAAACAAGAGAAAAGATTCCAAATGAATTGAGCTGTGATGAAGCTTTACAAATAAATGTTGATTTTCAGTGCAGCTACAATTTGCTTGAAGTATTCAAAGCATTATTGCCAAATGGTGATTTTTAATACAGTTACACACACTACAGTGCAGTTAAAATGACAAAGCAAAGAATGTGGGAAGAGAAAGAGTGAAAACATGATCTGTCAGTGTGCTGAGTGAAATGCTATCTGGGGAAACAAAGGAAGGATAAACAACAAGGCCTGTAGAGGTATTGAGTGCTTTTGTGTAGGTTGATGTCTGACCTTTTAAAAACTTGTACTGCTTTTTTTCCACACAGAATATACATCATACAATTAAATGTAAGCTTTTAGTCATAGAATTGTAATTTCCCTGCGGTACTTTAGAATATAAAGTACTTGTTTGCACGCACTTTTGCAAAAGTATTGAAGACCTCTGAAAATGTTGGTAGACAGTAGAACTCAGTGGTTTGCAAGTTAACAAAACATGTTATTCATTTAATAGAAATGTTTCATGTGGGTATTTGAAGAATGGTCCAATATTTCATCACAATGACTGAATGACAAATGTTGGCCAAAAATTTTGGGAAAATAAGGCATTTGCCATATTCAGCTTTCTCTCACAACCTTCATGCCCAGGTTTGTAAAATGACCTCAAGTGATAAGATGCAGAAAAGGCAGGGTAAAAAAGTGGTAAAAATCTGAATTTTAAATGCAAAAAACCCACTTCTCAGTCATATGAAAAATGAATCCTTTAATGGTAATGTGATGAGAAGAGAGGGGAACTGGTGCAAGCAATGAAAATAAAATTTTAAAGGCCAGTCAGGCCATTCATTAATACAGAGTATTCTTTTAGAACTGCACTTGGGATCTGATATCTGCTCATTAAATATACAGTGTTCCTTAAACAAATGAAGCAAATGCCCTTGCAGTGAAAATATGAGGCCAAAATAAAACTAAAGTGCCAAAAAACAAAACAAAAAACTGTGTAACAGAATTGGAAAAAATAAAGAATGTTCTCAAACTGGTTTCCTGAACATTCCACCAATCTGGCATTGATTGGTAAAAAATCAATCAAAGTCCCACCCCCAAACTCATGCCATTGGTTGAGTCAATGTTGCTGTTTCAGAATGCTTAAACAGAGTTTTGATACCAACAGGTGGCTTTCTTTTGGTTCTCTCTTGATATAAAGCTAGGATAGTAAAAAAATAAAAAAAATAACTTCAGCTTTAAGTCCCCTGGTTTTAAACACACTCACCATCTGGGATCAAAAAAGCACAGAGAACTGCCTTTTACACCAGCAGGCAGCCATATTTGTTGGTATTGAGTTTTGCTTCACTACCCACCCAGCACAACTGATCTGTCACAGTGAGGGCTCCATAGTGAGATCACGCCATTCTACCAGACCAAAAAAAGTTATGGCCAGCTAGCCTGAAACCTCTTCCTAACCACACAATGTACTGTAAGCTTAGGCCAGTCAATATTTTTTATTTTTTTTGTATTAAATACTTGATCAATATAAATAAATGGAAGAAGAGTGAGGGTGTTTTACCTTGAGAGAGGGTCCACTGATTGAGCTTCACATGGTACATAATGGATCGTAGCTTCCAGTGCTGAACCAGTGGGTAACCTGTAACCTCACTGTAGTTTACCATTCCTAAAATATACAGAGGGCGAGAAACAATCATATTTAAAAAAACAAAAATCATATTTAAGGCGAGACACTACAGGTGAATAGGGTACAAAATTTAACTACTGTAGCAGATATCACCATGAAACTTCTGAATATTCTGAGTATTGGATAAAGCCAGGTTAAAAATAATTTTTTCATTGTGTTCACATATTAGATGGGAAAAAAAATACAGAGGGATTTATGGATATCTACTTTTGTTATCCTGTAAATCAGAAAATACTGTCAATAGCCTTAAAAAAATGATTTCCGCCATGTTTTTTGGAATAAAATGTTATATAAATCAGGCTAGGAATAATATATTTACAAACCCCTCTGTAAATGTCTTCATAATATAACTAGGTACAAGACTGGAAAGTTTGGTGTATATAGGTGCTACTGAAGTGGAGATTTAAGACCCAATTTAAGACCCAAAGCAATTGACGAGTTCATGGATTTCAAACAGTAAGTGGGGAGTGATATATTGAAGAGATTGCCCCTTGTTTGTCAATATTTTGGGCTTGTTGTATTAGAAAAACAAGATTGAAAGTTTTAAGTGCATTTATCTGTGTTTTTGTGTACTTTTAGGAGTGCACAAGCATATAAATAGCCTCAAAGCTAACACAGATGGACTAAAGCCCACAAAACTTCAATTATGATAACGCTGGGTATTAAAAAATAAAATGTAAGTTTACAAAACTAAATTATATGATGACAGCAGGATTTTGCTTGGCTTCTGCTTTGTGTTGTGTTGATGGTTGATGTAGAATAAATGTAAGACTGTGAATTCCTAAATACTGTACACTGACAATCCCAGTATAAAATGATTTTTAAAATAGTGTTTGCTAATTCTAACTTTGCTCAATTAGGTACTTTCTCTAAACAGTTTTTCTGTCAATTCAAAAATGAGTCTGGAAAATGAAAGCACTGACTTGAAACAAAAAAATAATGCAGGATTTCTGATACATTTCTACACATTGAGAATAAACCACACTTGTTAATATTGCTGGATCATCTTAAAGTATGAAAAATAAAATTGAATCGATGGTTATTTCATAAGATAACAGTGATTCCTAGAAAATACTTACCATAGAGGATAATCATAGTATTATTAATAGAAGACAAAGTAGCTCAGCAGATTTGTGTGCATGAAATCCATTGTGCCTTTTTTCATTTATCTTCCAACTCTTTTTTAACATATGAGGCATCACTTTTCTACCGGTAGTTACCCTGTGAGCTAGAATCCCAAATATCGCCATATGTTGAGCGGGCGGTGTAATCAATCATCTCGTCTCCTACAGCAACTGTCAGCCGTGCCTTGACATCTAGGGAATACACAGCCATGTTTCAATTTAACCCCACCTTAATATATAGCACATCTGGCTGATCGCACAAAATCAAAGCATATCTGCTCTGCAACATTCTGGCTAGGCATTAGAGCAAATACCTTTCTAAACTTGATCTGCCGTATCTTTAAAACAATAACCCTTCTGTTCTGTCTATAAAAATTAATTCCTCTTGACATTATGTATTTACTCCGCCGAATCATTATAGACCAGTGCTAACATAGCAATGATGGATTTGCAGAAATATTCATTATATTTGTAAGCTGTTGATAGGAAGAATCTCATTATAAAACAAGCACAGGTTTTGGCGACAAAAGCACTGCATCATCAGCTCAAAGCCTTTTGTCTTAATGAGCGGGACATTCTCAGATTCTTAATGAGAAAGTCAGACAATGAGTGTGTTTACATGTGCATGCTAACATAGGCTACTCAATAACCTGACAAAGTGTAAGGTCATATAAACATCTGAAATGGTGTAAACCCAATTGGCACACATTTTCGCCTTTTCATGAGGCACACATGGTTTAAAACAAAATATAAAAGTAATAAAAACGTATAAAAAACGTATAAAAAACGAATAAAGAATCTTGCTAAAACATGTGTTATTTAAAATAATGAGGAGCATAACTATATATCATAACAAAAATCTCTCTCTCGCTCTCTCACACACACACACACACACACACACACACACAAACACCGATATATATATATATATATATATATATATATATATATATATATATATATATTAGTATCCAACCTGAAAAAAAAAAAAGTCTTAATTTGAGTTATCAATTATTTATAATAAGCTTCTTTTTCATAATTATATTGTACATGTAAACACATGAAATTGACTCACTTACACAGTTGAACAAAGAGCCCAATTCGTTTGGAGCATAACACCTCAAAATCCACATGCTCCCCTGCTCTCTGGGGCAGATGGCTTTCTGACACAGAGCACAAATGTGATGAATAAGCTTCTAAATGCGCTTCTCTTGCACTATCCTCACCTTGTGCAGTTTCCACTTAAAACTATCTAAAAGAGAAACCATGCGTGCCCCTGTAGAGTGTGGCAGTGTCAGTGCGGCGCACGTCAGAGTCTGGATAAATAATAACAAGCGTCAAACGCACAACCCCTCTTTTTTTTTTACTCTGCTAAAACCCTTGGCTTCAGAGGGCCATGTCTCATTTTTACCCCATGGGCGCCTTGCTCTCATTGTCTGACAGAATGATTAATATGACTGAACTTCACATAACAAACACAAGTTCAGAGGCTGTAGTCATCTTTGCCATTCTGCCGCGTGCCTTTGGGTGGTGGCATCATTAGTGAGGAATGATCAGGCATGTAGGCAGACAATTAAGGCCCACTCTACCATTTGAATATGAAAGTGAGCACAAAAAAAAACAAGCCTTAAATAAATACATACTAGCGTACATTTGTTTACAAGGGCTGAACAAATGTACACACACATATGCACACTGTCAGACATATATCAAAGGGACAAGACAAGAGAAAATCTTAATATCAAATTGTTCGCTCTCTACACTAAACAGTGGGGCGACAGCCCATAACTCATGATGGCGTGGGAGAATCTCCCTGTTTAAAATCCTCTCGCTGGGAGATTCATAGTGACAACCACTGGTAGCAGATATCATATGGCTCATGAAACCCCATTAATAGCTGGACCCCAAGTTCACTCTTGGATGAGCGAAGGAACGGATGACTACAGGGGAAATGATTGAACATTGGGACGTACCTAAAACAGTGAAGCTGACTCAATCTCAGCACACTGATAAGACTATAAACAAAACATTCCTAAATCATCTAAATGAAATAGTGTTAATAAAGTGAATACAAAAATGAGTGTAATATGAGTGAATCAACCTACATTAAGTCATTTTTAAGTAAGCTGAGGTAACTTATTTTTTCCCTCCATTTTTTAGTGTTGGAGACATATAGGACCAACAGCATATTTCTTCAACAGCATATATTCCCCTTTTTTTTGTGTTAGAAACACATACAGGACCAACAACATACTGGCAGTCAGCTGTTTGGAATGAACAAATACAATAACATTTAAATAGCTAAACACACAATTTTTTCAAGTGGTTTCCCCAAATTCATCTGAAAATGCAACTTTTAATGACTTCTGCAGTCTCAAAATTATTCAACCCCCTGAATATAATCCCTCACAACAGATACAAATCTGCAAAACAGGTGTTGTTTCTGTGACTACAAAATACCTGCAGTAAGACTTGGTGGCAACCGTTTTGTACGCACAGTAAGGTGCGTACAAAACGCATATGGTTTCAATGCCAGAACTCCATGAATACACAACTAATGACCCAAAACCGCAAGAAAAGTCAACTCCCAATTTGCTCAAAATCATATAAATATGCCACAGAAGTTTTGGGATTCTGTTCAGTGGAGCTGTTACAGGAGAGGCTTCCTCTCCGCTTCCTCCAGATCACCAGAGGGAACTTTCACCAGAATATTGACTGTTGCTATTCGGACTACAAATCCCATAGGCCCTCATACCTGGGACTGATTACACACACACCTGCAGTTCATCACACAAACACTATTTAAACACTCCACACACACACCACCGTTGCGAAGTCTTGATTTGCCGTGGTGATCATTTCTGAGCGTTTCTACTGTGGACTATATTCCGTGTTTGATCTTGGACTGTTTCTTGTTGTTTGACTCCTTGCCGCCTGCCCTGACCTTTGCCTGTCTTTTGGATTGTGATTGTTTGCTACCTGCCCAGACCTCTTGCCTGTCCTCTGTTCTGTGAATGTTTGCTGCCTGCCTCAACCTTGTTTGTACCTGTTTTCGACTCTGAATTAATAAAGCCGCAGATGGATTCTCAATCCGATGACTCCTCATTACAGGAGCGATGAAACTTTTGGCCCTATGGATCAGCAGTATGCCAGGAGGAAGATGAATAAAGCATTTGCTGAAAAGAAAACTTTGTCTACAGTTAAGCATGGTGGTGACTCGGTGATGCTCTGTGGCTGCTTTGCATCCTCTGACACTGGAAACCTGCAGCGTGTGGAAGGCAAAATGGATTCATTGAAGTATCAGGAAATCCTAGGAGAAAACGCCATGCCGTCACTGAAGAAGCTGAAGCTAGGGCATCATTGGACCCTCCAACAGGACAATGATCCCAAGCATACCTGAAATTCCACCTTGGCTTGATTGCAGAAGAAGTCCTGGAAGATTCTACAGTGGCCTTCACAGTCACCTGACCTGAACCCCATAGAACATCTCTGGAGGGATTTGAAGAAGGTGGTTGCAGCACGTAAACCCAAGAATATGGTGTGTTCTAATGAAGATACTTGCCAAGAAGGGGTTGATTTATTTTGAGACTGAATAAATCATTCAAGGTTACATCTTTAGTTGAATTTTGGAAAACCACTTGAAACATTTGTTGTACAACAACACTTGAAACAACAGCTGAAAGTCTGTAAATTTTGCCAATAAACCTGATTTGCAATGGGGGCTGGATAATTTTGATTAAACTGTATATACAGTTGGTACTCAACCTACCATCGCCATTCCCGTGTTAAACTACATAACATTTATAGAATAATTATGAACTTCAATGAAACAATATCGCAACATTTTGACAAATAAATTATTTGATCTGTTTTTACATTTTAATTCAGGGTGATTTACATTTAATTAGAGCGAGATTTTCACTCTTGCCTTGTCCTTTCCTCATCGGGAAGCGCTCATACACATGATAGCTAAACATGTTTGAGTAGATCATCAATTTAACCTAAAAACCAGTTAATTGCTTAGCTGTTTCTGCAAATCATGCTGGGATAGGAAGAAGCATTTTAACATTAAACTTACACGCTTCACAAATCCCATTTTTCATTCAAGTCAGGCAACTCATTAAACCATGGATGTGAGAACTTCTTTTAGAACTTTCACTTTCTTTCAAATTAAAAAGACACCAAGATATCACATTTTCAGCAGCACAAGTACACATGTGAAATGAAATGTTGCATTTTGCAGGCTGTTATCGTGTGCTTTCAATGATGCTGTGAGGTGTAAATATGTGAAAACGCAAGTATTTTAAATTTTTTTTGGTTATTAAAGCTCCTTAGTGACATTTAAGACATATTTTGTCTTACTGACATTTACCGAACTTTAAATTAGCATACATGAAGGAAGCATACATCTGAGTGCATCCTGTAATTGAGTCAAAAAGTCATGCAAACAAATTAACACTGCAAACAATTTGGCCAACAGGACACTATCCATCAAGAGGATCTATCTATTCCAAATATAGACACTCAAGGAGAAGCTGACACTTCTTAAAATATCAAGGTGACATACTTTCCCTCTCAGCCATACTGAGGGACGTCATATCAGAATCTCCAGACATCAGAGCAGATAGCAGCCTCTGTGCTTTACTGGTCACTTGGCCATATGCTGCCATTTTAATTGAGAGGGGCTTTGGGAGAGGGACTATGTGCTCCAGAATGAATCTCTGCCAATCAGACTGATGTCAGTGATTAACAAGGGTTCGCCAAACCAGTAAGACCACAGGGAGAACGGATGTTTGTCACCACCGCTGCTGTCCACATTCTTACCTAGACAGGAACCTATGCACATAAGTTCCTTCTTTCATTCAACTCATTGCCCTTGTACCTCCAGATCCCCGTAGATCCCAAAATTGGGGTGTTTGCATCGGCCACAGGCATCTGAAGGGCCACCCGTGAAGGATCCAGGGCCCATGCTGTGGCACCCACTGTATTAATTATCACATCTAATGTTGTCGGCTAATTAATTGACGTTTACAGCAGGAAATGGCTCCAGCAATTCTATGCAATTAATCAGTGTCAAAGAATAAATTAAACCCCAGATGTGATTACCATTGAGGACTACGCCCAAAATAGAATTTTAATGAGGCTTCTTTTTTTCTCACTCTGTGTATGCCACTTCATTCCACACTGTTGTTGAAAACATTTTAGAGGTGGATATAGTAAAACCACTTAAGTTGTGTAGATGGTTCAAATAAATGTGTGTATACGTGTGTACTGTACACGCTTAATTCCATCCACAAAAAAATGCAATTATTTATTTATTTTTAATATGGAGAGGCAATTATCACTAGACAGGTTTATTTAAGTTTGTACATTCTGTACAATGTTCATGCATAACAGGATCCAGTTTCAAAATTATAGAATACTTATCAGTGACGTTTGTTAACTGCTCAACTCTGTTTGTAACACAAGCTAGTACAATAAGAGGGACAAAAATGTCACATTGCCTTAGCAACTGCACAATATATTTTTTGTCTACAAATGGGGGCATGTAATGTAAAAAAAGTCAAAAGTCAGATTGTGAAGAACGCTTTCTCAATTACAGAGAAGACATGTGGAACAGACAAACTGTTTCACCCTCCAATTTAAACTGAACAATTAGAGAAGGGAATAATATTCTTGGTGTTTGACAACTGCAGCGTTACGGTAGACAGAAATTCCACATTTGTATATTAATAATTGACAGATGAAGCAGACTAAACAAACAACAAAACTCACACAACATGCTGTCGTTGAAATGCATAAACAATAAATAAACTAAGTGAAATAAATAACAAATAAATAGTTATTTGTTAATAAATAAACAATTAAATTGTTAATAAACAAATAATATGACATTATATAGCAATTAAACATCCACAGCGAGACTCTGTGTGCTTTCTACTCAAAAGCAGAGAATTAAATATCTGTCAAAAAACTTCTGAAAAAAGTCTTACCCAAGATGAAAATAGTGTCAGACATGGAAACTTGTGTGTTTTTTTTGTTGATATTTTAAAAGTTAATGCCTAACTAGAGATAAAGTTAAAGGCGAGCTTTTAACACCTTTTTATTCTTGAATGTAGTGTGCGATGGCTTTGCAATAATCAAAATGCAGTAATGTAATTTATTGTATGTCCTATTTCTGCAATAAACTGTGGAAACAAATGCAAAGACTGGCACAAAAATGCCAAATGGCACAAAATGGACGTATATGTATGGGTGGCCTAAGCATCTCAATATTTTACTTTTTTAAGTATTGCAGAATTAACAATGACTTTAAGAAAAGTATGTAAGAAATTAAGTACTGTATGTAAATAAGCCTCAATGTTTACCTAGGAGGAATACCGGAAAAACAACTTTATAAACAGAGCAAAAACACAATTCATGACGGTAGAAGACTGTAAGACTACTGAGCAGCTAAGCCAGTGGTTCTCAACTTTTTTTGGGCCAGCGCCCCCTATCCATCATCCATTGTTTTTTTTATTTACTGCTAGAGCGCCAAAACAGTTATGGACTGCAGCTTTCATATATATAACTAAAAAGCATGTCACTAAAAGCCAAATAACAAATTAGATTTGACTGAAAAGTGGGAATATTATTATCATAGTTTCCCAGAGAGCAAAAAAGTCATCTGAAGTAGAAATTAGCCAATATATCAGTGTATATCAGTGTTAACGAAATGCAACGGTTACAAATTTGACATCAAAATTTAATTATGTGGCTTATCTCAGCCAATCAGCGAGGAGCAGCCAAAAAATGCAACGGTTACAAATTTGACATTCAAAATTTAATTAACAGCAGCTGTACCGCGAACAGCCAGTCAACAAACAAGAAGCATTCTTATAAATTATTTTCAACAGAGAACATCAACAGGGAAAAAGCAGAATGATTTGTTTGAACTTTCGAATTCGAACTTTCAAAATTGATTTGAAAATTAGTGTGAGCCCTGTGCTTGATGTTTTTCTGCTAATTTCTTTACTCCGGGTTGCAGAGACGTTAGTTTCAGCCGTAGTGTTCCTAAGGCATGCAAGTCCAAGCGATTGCAGTACTTACTGTAGACTGCATGTGGATGTGACAAGAATAAACACATATGAACAATTCAATTATTATTGTATTATTAATTATTTGTAACTATCTTGAAACTATCCAAGCAGCGTTTCGCGCTCAGATGTGACGGCGGAATTAATGCATTACAAAAATGTGATTTCAATTATCCATCAAATTGTCATTTTCTCCTTACAGGCTTGCGAGTAAAAAATAATGCCTGACCAGTAAATTACTTGGTGAACAAAGAAAACATTTTGGCATTAGGCACTGGCATTAGTTAATGCCTAAAAATGTAAAAGTTTTACCTTAAAAATAGAATTTAGTTTAATTAATTTTTTAATTCGTCGTCGGAGTGAATGGGAACATGATTTATTGAAAATATTTGAAAATATATAAGTGGTTCTTAAGTCAATACTTTTTTAATGGCTTGTCAACTTTCCATTCCTCCGCTGCTTGCAGATTAAAAAGTTCTTCGAGACAAACTTTAAGTTGTCTTGAGAAAGCCGGACCAGATAGTTTGAAGAAGTTTGAAGAAGTGATTCTAGTCAGCCACCACCTGTCACGTGTCAGTGTTTGTTTGGACTTTCAGTTTGTGCTTTGATTGGCTCCAGTTCTCCTTTGTTCTTTTCCCGCCACTCCTTTGTGTCCATGGTTACTGTCATTATCAGTTCAGTTTTGTCACCTGTTTAGTCATCAGTATCACATGTGTTCTGTTAATCAGTGTTCCTCTGTGTTTGTATTCAAGTTCCATCTGTTCAGTCAGTCCTTGTCCGATCTACGTCGTATTATGTGAACCCTCTGCCCATCTTCTATGTACCAGTTTGATTTATATTGTGAGTAAAAGTTTGCATTGGAACTTTTGACTCTTCTTCTTCTTCGTCTTCTTCTGCCTGCACCACACCGTGACACCACCGGATTGTTGTCAGCGCGAAACACATTTTTGAACACGTGAATGCTGATTCTAGTCAGTGCTTGAGTGCTGGTCTATGACTGGAAAATAATAGTGTTGTTGCAAAAGAAACGATACATAGCTTATATGTCGCATTAAACTGGCAGATTTTAGAATGTTGTAGGCAATTATTTTGCAATTAATTACATGTTTAATCCTGTCTTGCCTGGATCTTTGGTAAACTCGTGAACTTTCAAAAATCCTGCTTCCAACGCTCCCCGTTGTTCTCTGAACGCCCCCTGGGAGACGGTACCACCCCCGTTGAAAACCACTAAGCTAAGCTATTGTATAAAAAGATTGCTTTGCTGATGCCACGCTGGTTTGGGGACTGACTGGAAATGATCCTCTGAAGGTGTGACCTCCTCTTCCAATTCAAATTACTGACAGGTCTAATAAAGTATAGATAGCATGTGAAGTTTCCCAATGCGAAGAAAACCTCCTAAAGGAGCACCTGTCATAACAAGAATAAACATGAACCGTGTTCTGTATACTGAGGCTCCAATAAACAAATACTCCAGCCTTGGAAGTCATTAGAGTTTTAAATGTATTTATTTTGACTGGGAGGTATTTTATTATGTAGTTTATTGAAAAATTTACAGACTGTATTGCAATTAAGCAAATAAATCAACTCATGCTAAGCTGTTTAATGTAAGCATGCATCTCATTTACAGGAGATGTAAGTCTGAATCATTATTTATTAAAGATGTGCTTTCAGCTCAAAATACAGATGTGGTTTGGTCTCAGACTCCTGCAGGGAGTTTTCTTTTTCTGACTGGTCTTTTATGAATCAGACAGACAGATATATGGACGGAAGGAGAGATAGATAGATAGACAGACAGACAGATAGATATATGGACGGACGGACGGAGAGATAGATTCCAATTCCAATTCCAATTCATGAATAGAAAGGGAGCCAATTCTTCAACTCTGAATTGTGCACAACCTTCAAACACACTAGAGATATACAAGACATAACAGATTAAACATAACCACACAGAGCAGTAAATCACGGAATATGCAAACAAAGTTTTAAAATTCACCACAAGGTCACATATCAACTCACACACTCCTTCTGCTAGACAGCAAAACTGTCCATGATAGAACTCAAGCAGAAATAACATACTGCCAAGCATTAAAAAGCACTGTAGATACTCATCTGTTCCACTTCTTCCTGTGTAGTGACTAGAAAACCTCATGGACTGAAACTGCAAGGTGGTATTTGCACACTTGAGCGGTGATGAAAGAAGATCCAAACATGAAACAGGAAATCTCCAGCTCATCGATCCTGCCAGGCCATTCTTTGGGATTACAGGAACTCACACTGCAGAGCATCCACAAACGCCTAACTTGATTGGATCCATCCGATTAAATCTGGACCTTGTCACTTCTGTGCTGACTTCAAGAGCTGAATTCGGGAGATTGCCCAAGCACAGCTAATTCTTAAGAAGCAGTGAGAAATCCATGTGTCAGCCATTTCAGTCAACTCTCCGCAGCCTCCTTTGTGTTTGATGATCAATGGCATCTATTCATCCTTTGCTCACCGCCCAGTACCTACCCAGCAGGCTGTAGCACCTGTGGTGTTTTTGCATCATGTAATGTGTGTTTTAAAGTGAATTCTTTTAGCATTTTCATTTCGATTGCCATGAAACTGTGCCGGCGTGCGCGCACCTTCGAAAGAATCCCCCGGCGAATTGTATGTCACAAAGACAAGTGTTGCTTAACCCGGACACCCCCACCCTCAAAGAATATCCATCTGTGGCCATGAATGCGAGTCACCATATGCATCAGGAGGCAGAGATGATTTCCCTCCTTTCTTTCTTTCTTTCTTTCTTTCAGCAGGAAATCTGCTTAGTGCCAATGTGCTTTCTACCTGCATTCCAATTAAATCAAGATGTATTTGCCTTTCAAAGCTTCTCGGCCTTCTTCCTTTCCCATTGGAATAATTGATGGAGTCCTCCGGTCCTATGATGAATGACTTCCAACCCAGAGATGAATAGAAAGATGAATGCATTGCCCTGAGAGGGTTGGGAGGAACGGCTCCAAGAGTGCTGACATAGTGACAAATACACTGACCGTCGCACCAACTTGCCCAAATCAGCAAGGGAGGGTGGCAGAGGCCTGACAACTTCAACAACCGCTCGGGTATGTGCCACTTGCCCATACCGTACCCAATTACCTGAGCTAGTGACTAATTTAACCTCAGGTGAGTTTCAGAACTGACGCCTCGAGACAGTCGAGGGAAAAACACAGTGATGATGTATTAAGGGCATGGGCGAGAAACAAAAGCTTTTCTTAAAACAGGAGTTTAAACATTTTTTACCCCACTTCTCAAATGCTGCCGCAAAGAATATTGCAACAGAGTTACAATGTGCAACAAGAAATAAACATTTCATTTAAAACGTCACTAGCTATGTTTCCATCCAAATTGCAAATTGGAATATTGCATAAAACATTTGCAAAAAAAAGCACCGTTTCCATCCCATGTGTTCAAGATAACAAAATTGTCACTCCCTAGGAAATTGGCACAAAATATCTGTATTAAAATGGAAGTTGCTGCAGTTGGGGGAAGCCACTGTGGCTCTTTTTTCGTACATCATAAATTACTTTCACGCAATAAACGCTGCCATGTTATCTTGCGCCATGTTATCTTGTGTTGCGTCGCAAATTCGCAATCATGTGACAGTTCTGGGAGGTAATAATACCCAACAGACTTTGGCTCAGGCATTTCAGAATGACCAAACCAACATTTGAGACGGTCTGCAATGAAATTGGTCCGCTGGTTAGTCCAGTTATCCAATCACATCCTTGCTGATGCAAGGTTTGTTGAGCATCCAGGGATTTATTCAGTAAATGTGTTTCCATCGTAGTTTATGTGCATGTCTTCAAATCGGATAAAAAAAATTATCCACCTCAATTGACTGCATACATTTTTTATGCACATTTTAAAAATGATATCATTAAACAAAAATCTGATGGAAACATAGCTACTGTTAGACTAGGTAAAAAAAAAAAAAAAAGAGATACATGAAGTCCTGTGATTTCACGCATATATTACTACTTTTGAATGATAGTGTGTGTTAACCAATCAGAAACATTTGTTTGCAAATGTTTAAGACAACTGTTTTCATATCATTAGCACAGTAGAACTTAAAATAATAGTTCACCCAAAGATTAAAATTCTGTCATTTTTTACTCACCCTCATGTCATTTCAATCTGGTATGACTTTCCTTGAAACATTCTCCAAAATATCTTCTTTTGTGTTCCCCAGAATAAAGAGTCACACAGGTTTGAAACAACTTTATGCTACCATGCCTTATTCTGTCCTTCTTTTCAATTCCCATTCACTATATATTTACATTTACTATAACAGTCTCATGAAGTACAAAAACAATCACGTATGACAACAAAAAGAGTTTTACTTGACTTGACTTGAATGAATGGTGGTGATTGTGAGAGGACTCAAGATGTGCACTCCGAAGAGCTTTCTATGGTTGTAATTAAAAGTCTTAATGACACACACGTGTCTAATATGACTAATGAATCGTGTATTAGGCATAATTTGCAGTTCTTGCAATAGAGGATCTTGGAGAGCATCAGGTGCAGGGGGGATGAGTGTGAAAGGTTGGAGTGCTTCATTCTGAACCACCTGCTTCATATGCCTCCCTTCCAGGCCTGCAGCACGTCACACTGTAATAGATAAATAACCTCAAGCATGACTGACAGAGGATGACTCTTCCAGATTACCCATTTTAATCTTCCAGCAAGAATCCAATATGACCTCTCATAAGTCTCACCTGATGCCATGACCATTAGGTCTGAAGACCAGCTATGTCAACCATTGTTTCTTTGAGCGAAAGCACCTGCACCCTCCAGTAGCTCAGGCAATATTACAGACCCACACCAGATCATTTCATACACTTATGACCTTTAGCCTGGATTACAAATTGGAGTTGAATGGTGGTTGGGGAATCAAGTTGGCCATAATAAAATTGCTGTAAAATGTGATAAATGCCAGCCATTTCTTGTTTAATTTTAGCACAGGTCAAAACTAGATGTGCTACTCTAGGACTAGCAGTTTAAAGTGTTCATTTACTCCAATTAAAAATGTGTTTAAAAAATAATACATTTATTCACGCTGCCTACTCTGCAAAAATTAAAAAAAAAAAAATAATAATGTTTGTGTCATTTTTCCATTAAACAACCTTAAATCCATAAATTTACTTGAGAAGGAAAGTTTTGTCAGATAGTAAGACTTATACATACTTAATTAAGACAATACATACATTCATATTAAGTTACAGTTATTAAGTTAAGTTAACTTATTAAAGGGTTAGTTCACCCAAAAATGAAAATTCTGTCAGTAATTACTCACCCTCATGTTGTTCCAACCCCGTAAGACCTTCGTTCATCTTCGGAACACAAATTAAGATATTTTTGATTAAATCTTAGAGCTGGATCACTCCTCCATAGGCTTTTAACACTATGGGCCCTATTTTAACGATCTGAAACGCAAGTGTCAAAGCGCAAAGCGCAAGTAACTTTGTGGGCGGGTCTCGGCGCTGTTGCTATTTTCACGGCGGGATAAATGACTCTTGCGCCGGGCGCAAATCTAAAAGGGGTTGGTCTGAAGTAGCTTCATTATTCATAGGTGTGGTTTGGGCGTAACGTGAAATAAACCAATCAGAGCATCATCTCACATTCCCTTTAAGAGCAGACGCACTTTTTCCTTGGCGTATTGCTATTATAACGGCGGATTTGCCAGGCGCACGCCAAGAGCGGTTCACAGCCGAGGAGACCAACGCTCTCGTCACGGCCGTAAAAGAGAGAGAAGTGACATTGGGGATGGGAGAAACACACCCAAATTAGCTTCGGTTAAACAGGTATATAATAATGTGGGTAAATGTGTAAGCTAGATGTATGCTTTTATAATAAATTATTATATTTATAATAAATTGTCTATCTATCTATTAGGGGTGGAGCCGAACCCGAATACGGTATTCGGAAAGCACAAATAATGTGTTTTTTACGAATACTTATTTCGAACAAATACTTTTAAAAATATTTGTATTCGGGAACAAGAAAAACTTTATATCAAAAAGCTGCGTTTCCTCATGAGACATGGCGACCGGCGGTGCTGCTGATGTGGTGGCTGAAATATTTTGGATTAGGCTAATGTCACGTTGTCATAAGGGGTAGTTCACATAGCGCGTTTTTTGCGCGTGCAGATTTCAAATGTAGGCGCGCGGCAAGCGCGCTTATAATAGAAGCGAGCGGCGCGCTGCATAGCAACGACAGACGCCACGGGAGGGCAAGCGCTTGTGGAAAGGAGAAAGCGTGCGAACTGCGCTAGCCCTTGATTTCTAGCCCTTGCATTAGCTTTAGATATATTTATGGAGATGAGAAATGAAATAAAAAAGCCGTCATTTTGTCATTAATATCAGTCCGTCAGAAAAGCAGTTCTAGGCTTATTCTTGGCTGGATAACTCTTAGCAGGTTTAAAAAGCTCTTTTAAAATTAAATATGAATGCAGTTTTGGATTAAATATAAGTACAGTCAAGTCAAATAAAACATGTTTTATCTCCTGTTTGGTAACACTACAATAAGATACCATTCATTAACATTACTTAATGCGCATCTAACATCAACACATTGAGTGAACAATATATTTTTACAACATTAATTAATGTTTGTGAATGTTATTTAATACAAACACTTGATTGGTCATGTTTGTTCACTTCATTCATTGTGCATTAAATAATGTTAACATAAATAATGTTAACTTTTGATTTTAAAAATATATTTTTAAATGAACCCCAAGGAGAATAATTGCGACAGTATATAGCCTAACTATTGTTTATTGTTAGGTCATTTTATCTATTGTTATCTAACAAATGTAATATTAATGTAGTGTTTTTAATACTACAGTTTCCATCTTTGTAACCGTGATATAAACTTTAATATATGTAAATTTAATCTAAATTAAGCTTTACCGAAATTGTTACCGAGAACCGTGGATTTTCACAGGTATTGGTACCGAATACTGAAATTTTGGCACCGTGACAACACTAGTAGCTCTGTTAGCTTGGTAATTTAGACAATAGGCTGTTGACAGAGTAACATTAACGTAGGTAATGGCTGTTATGTTATTTTCTTTTCAATGACGTTCCTTGTTAAATGTTCATTGCTGGATTTATGGAAAAACATCAACCAATATTGCATATCCATAATTATTATAATGGATATAATTAAAGAATACTTACACTATAACGTAAATTAGAAGTGTAACGCAAAAAAAATGGATTTTTACACCTATTTTGAAATTTACTCGAATACAAATACAAATACAAATACTTTTCCCCTCTCAACAAATACAGATACAAATACCGGCTGCTTTGCACACCCCTACTATCTATCTATCTATCTATCTATCTATCTATCTATCTATCTATCTATCTATCTATCTATCTATCTATCTATCTATCTATCTATCTATCTATCTATCTATCTATCTATCTATCTATCTATCTATCTATCTATCTATCTATCGTTTGTAATAATATGATTTGCAAAAATGAAAACTGCTGCTTCTGTGTAGATTAGAGAATCACAGTGTATGAGCGTTGTGCACTCTATACATTATGGTCAAGCATGCGCCCTTAAAATAGCATAATGAACAACGCGCAACGCGCCACTGACTTTAGACTAGTTTTTTTCTGGCCAGTGGCGCAATTGTTTTATGGAACAGTAAAATAGCACCAGGGAACGTTTGCGCCGGAACACGCCTCCTTTTTTGCGCTGAACCGCCCAGGGAGCGCAAGTTCATTCCCTAGTTTAGCGACGTGCTTCTGTGGAGGGAAAAGCGCGCTTTGCGCGGGTGTAAAATAGGAATGAAACATGCGTCGGTGTACAAAGTCAATTGCGCTGGGTGCAAGATAGGGCCCTATAACTTGCTGGCCCAGAAAATGTATTAAAGACATTGTTAATATAGTCCAAGTGACTCCAGTGGCTTTTCACGTAGAGTTTAAGCGCAGCACGTCTGTGTTGCACGTCACCACGTAGGCTCACTATTGGGCGACGCTGGTCATGTGTGTGATACGTGGTGACGTGCAACACAGACGCGCTACGCTTAAACACTACGTGAAAAGACTCGAGGCCCAGAGAGAAGGAAATGAAAAGTGGAATTAAGTCGTTATTTTTGTTTGTTTTTGCGCACAAAAAGTATTCTCGTCGCTTGATATACTTAAGATTGAGCCACTGGAGTCACTTGGACTATATTAACGATGTCTTTAATACATTTTCTGGGCCAGCAAGTTATAGTGTCTTAGATGCCTATGGAGGAGTGATCCAGCACTCAGATTTAATAAAAAATATTTTAATTTGTGTTCCGAAGATGAACAAAAGTCTTACGGGGTTGGAACAACATGTGGGTGAATAATTACTGACAGAATTTTCATTTTTGGGTGAACTAACCCTTTAAGTCTTCTTTGTTACGTTATTTTAAGAAGTTACTAAAAAAAAGGTTTATTATTCCATCATCTCCTTGTCAAATTGTTATTGCTTGTGTTAATCATACACCTCACTAAGTTAATCTTAATTAAAAAAGAACTAATAAAAGCAAAATGATTAACATAATTTTTTTTTTTTTGCAATGTACCTATACATTTTTTTTTTTGGTACGAGCAACATTTCAGAGCAATGAAAGTTTGGAGTACGACTGAAAAATATGCTGACCAAAACATTGTCTGCCTAAACTCAGCTGATAATCAATAGCAAATGGATTTTTGTGGACTATAGGCCACTGACAGGCTTGTTCAATAAAAAAAGAAACGTACATATTGACTATTGCCATGGTTTGGTTTGATTTTGTTTTGTTTCATGTTCTTGTTTCATGTCTGTCATGTGATCCCCTGTTATACTCATGTGATCCTGCCATGTGTTCCCAATGCGAATGTGTCATGTTGTCATTGGATTATTGTCTTGATTGCTCACTGGTGTCCCTTGTCTAGTCATTAGTCTTTTGTATTTAAGCCCTCATGTTTGCCATATGTTTTGTCAAGTATTGTTTCACTGTAACCACTATTGGTAAGCTTCGCGTCCATGTTACTGTTTTTGTTATGAGTGCCATGCCATGCCATGCCATGCCATGGTTTTATGTTTGATCTTGTTTTTGGATATTAAATAAATACTGCACTTCTAACAGGTTCTTCAAACTTGCCATCAGTGGGCTTACTTACAACTACTCACTATGTCACTTTTGTGAATGTCTATTCCGTGCTTTACTGTCTTTGAATTATCATTTGTAAGCTTTTCTCATCAAGTGCTGGTACATTCAATTTGCATTTTTAATCAGCATATTATGTAATTCCATTTTTTTTTTTTTTTTTACTAAAAAAAAAAATAAATAAAATAAAATCTAATAACAAGTCAATATGCCAGGAACATCTAAAGTAGAAAATCAGTCCAGATTTTTCAACCATGCATAAAGTATAGAATGCTTCAGATCTAATCAGGAACTTATGACAAGATATACAAGAAAAGATACATGCTGAAACTGGCAACAGCAGCCAGATGAAGAAAAAAATAAACAAGCACATAATATTTCTACTTTGTTTGGCCTTTCCTGCTGTTAATTTTAAATCAGACCTTAAGGACTATAATCCTTCATTCTTTGGCAGTCTGATATGAGTGGCCAAAGCGAGAGGGAAAGAGTATGATGGAAGATGCAGCATTCTGAAGCCTCATTTGACATGACAGGATTTCACCTCTCCCCCTTTTCTTTCTCATTAACAGGAGCATAAAAGTTGACCCCCCCCCACAGTATTTAGGGTAAGGAGCTGCCACGCAGAATATGTGTACTGCACTGAGCTCCAGAAATGAGTCAGATTGGTCAGCTAATGAGTCCTGACAGAGGCAGCAGCATCCAGAAGCCCCTGAGAAAATGATTTTGTTAATACCCTCTCCATTTTTATGCCTCTTCATCATCCACTTGATCTGGCAGAAGATAATGCGAAACCAGTCAACTGTTTGCAAGAACTTATATCATATGCACACAAACACAAACAAACATTGAAGATTAATGTGAAGCGTCTTCATCTGAAATGAGAGGATCGATTTTTGAATACTTTTTCTTTCTTAATAAACAATTAATTAAGCATTAACGTACGAGAGGCTGTGCTGTATTCTGAAGTGCATCTATAGCAGCGAAGCCTGGACCCAAACTAGTACAGTATCTGTTTTATTAAATGTGTTTTAACATTATAAATGCTGAATGGCTTTGTTATGATCATGCTAAGCAGGCAATCCAAGTGAAGAGTGTTACTATTATGGATTTATAAGGTCAAGGGCGAGATTAAGAGGCTTATTTAATCAAGACAAACATTTATAATCTGTAAGACTAATAGAATTGTTTCAAAGCTTTGTCAACACTTGGGGAAAATGGCAAAAATTACAATTTGTTTATATAGTTAATATTGTCATATACAATGAGATTAAAAACATTACTTTTGTCTTAAATAAAAAAGGATCAGTGGGAGTAACAATGTGTTTTATCCAATACTCATATTTATGTCTTTCTCACACTGAAGAAAAAAATATTTTACCAAATTTTCATATACATTTAAAATATTTCTATTTGTGCTCAAAGGTGCCCTCTTTTTTCATTCTTTTAATCAAATTTCCAACCAATGAACAATTAACCTAGCACACCTGCAAGTACTTAATAGGTGCGTAGGACAAAGACAATAATCGCAGCCCAATATAAACTAGTAAACAGAAAATCTGCACACTCCCCAACTCGCAAAAGTGATAAAAATGTATTCGGCAATGTTTCAGTCCCATGAACTATATCAGTCATTTATACTCAAACAAATGCAAAATCAACCAATCCTCACATCACGACTTATTATGACATAACCAAACACAACCAATACCAAACATGGGCCCAATTTGGAAAACTGCTTAGACGAGAAAAGAACACTTACATCTAAAATAAAATAAAAATTGCAACATATATTCTGCAATCTGTTAAATAAATATGTAGATATCTTTGATGTCTATATGGTATGACTCAGCACCCTGAGCCAATAGAACACAACACCAAGCTTTTTCATGTCATTGACTGATGAGATAAAGCCTTTTAGCCAGTTGTTTCATGCGGTGACCTCGGTGAAGGACTTATAATATTTATAATAAGAAATTGCCACTCAGCTTATGTAATACTGCTAGTGCAGACACCATCAAACAACGCAATGCTCCTCAAATGAACAAGGTAATAGATTACACATTTCATAACATTTTGAACTACTTTTGAAACCTCAAAACAATAACATAAGGCTGTCAATAGATTAAGAAAATGACTTGATTAGGTAATCACATTAATCATGAAAGACTACAAGCTGATGTAGTCACTGAGGTGTTGAGTGATTGATCATAAATGTACAAGTTCTTACCAGTGAGGTACTCTGGATCAGGCACTGGATCAGACAGCTCCTCGTGACACTGGGATTCAGTCGGCACAGACGCCACCACCATGCCATCCGGGAGCTGCTGCTCGATGCCACGGGCAAAGTTTTTTTGCCTAGATAGCAGAAGATAAAGGAGAAAATCCACTCAAAACACAGTCCATTGTTTAAAGGGTCATCTGTCAATTACATAAAGCATACATTTAAGCCCATTACATTTTTATTTATTTACAGATTACACATATTTTACTAAATAATATAAAAATGACCTGCAAATTGCTAGGTGGTGGGCAATTTGATCAATAAAACGAAACCATTTGAATGATAATGCTAAGTGAAAGTGAAAAAAAAGAAAATCTTGTAAAATATGGATATTGTGCAATAAAATAAACAGTAAACATTAACATATGAGCTTGTCATGAACTATGCTCACAGAAAAAACAAAACAAAAAAAAACCCATTTTCCTATAGATTTTGCTGCAATGATGTGTCAGCTACTGTATGTCAGACTAAATAAACATAAGTGACCCTGGACCACAAAACCAGTCACATGGGTCAAAAGCTGAATAAATACGCTTTCCATTGATGTATGGTTTGTTAGGATAGGACAATATTTGGCCGAGATACAACTATTTGGAAATCTGAGGGTGCAAAAATATCGAAACATTGAGAAAATCGCCTTTAAAGTTGTCCATTTATGTCTGCGATTGTGCTGCATTCACTCACAAAAACAAATGTTTTATATATTTACGGTAGGAAATTTACAAAATATCTTCATGGATCTTTACTTAACATCCTAATGATTTTTGGCATAAAAGAAAAATCGATAATTTTGACCCATACAATGTATTGTTGGCTATTGTCACAAATATACCCGTACTACTTGTGACTGGTTTTGTGATCCAGGATCACATAAATGGAGGATGAAGGAGTAAATAAAGTCATAGGATAGGATACATTTAAAATGGTGTTCAAAGTTTTGTTATGTATATAATATGACATAAATATTGTGGTGAAAATTTGAAAGGAGATAGAGTAGCTGTAAGAGAACAAGAAAAAAGCAAACCGAAGAAAGCAGTGCACAAAGGAATGACTGTATATCTAAATGAGATCTGCTGAAGTACTCTAGACTTGAGGAAAGAGTAAGAAAATACAGTTTAAATTTAAACAAGAATATAGAGATAAAAAAAGTGAGAAGATGTGTTAAAGTAGATATAGTTTGGTTTCAAAGCAATGTGAGAAAATAAGTATGCATTGGAAAGAAGGCCTGATGGGAAGGGACAAACTGATATAACAGCAAAAAATGCAAAAACTCACAAACTCTGCATTTATAGAAGGTCTGACTCAATATCTCTCCATGTATCTTAGTTAGATCAAGGTTACATTATTCTGGGAATGAGTATATACATGTGTGGAAAGTCTGGAAACTGAACAATGCTATATAAAAAATGTATGTCAAAGAAAAGTACAAATAAAAGGAGGAAAGAAGAATATAGAATAGACAATTTCCTTTTCAATGCAAAATAAGCACCCAGAAAGCACACAAGGGAAATATGCAGAATGCAACAAGATTCTAGAGCGCTGTTTACAAGAGCATCTCATAAATGAGCGAGCATCCAGGAAATTGTACAAGGCAACATTATGCAATCGAAATCTCTTTTTGAGCATTACTGTCATATCCGATTTAAAAGTGGACTTGGATGAGAAAATTATATTATCTCTGAATACACAGAGCACTGTATAAATAATTGGACTTTAACAGGGAAAAAAGCCAGAGGCTTAAAATATTATGCTTTATGTTAATACAGGAATGAAAAGTGTCTGAAAGTGGAACACTCTGTCATGTATGTTCGACAAACAGTCATATATGCCTACTGTGCAAAATACCCCCGCTTCCTGGATGATTTAAAACGTCCTGCTTTTAATAA
Organism: Rutilus rutilus; assembly: GCF_951802725.1. Lineage (NCBI taxonomy): Eukaryota > Metazoa > Chordata > Actinopteri > Cypriniformes > Leuciscidae > Rutilus > Rutilus rutilus. Next base: position 16,661,253 of record NC_140214.1, read on the forward strand.
AGAAAATAGTCATTTCCTTGGCTTAATAATAACAATATCCTATAATATTTGTAATCCAGAACATGATCAGATTCCACAGTTGTACTGTATAAACTGAAGGTTTTCTAGGCCAAATTAAATCTGGCATAAACCTCAAAAACTATTCACAAATACATCCTCTTGGGTGCACATTCTGCAGAAATTTCTCTGAACATCAGGGGATTTCCTCCCCACATCTAATAAAAATGTAAAAAAGTTGTTTCTCTTGTCAAACTTGAAACTCACGCTTCAATAGATACTCGCATATTGAAATATTAATAGCTCTGCGTTATTGCTTGTCAAAGTCACATCTGAAAAAAGGTTCAGTTCCCCACAGAGTCGTGCAGCTAAATAGAAATGTGCAATAAACTTAGGGGCCAGTAATTTTAATGAAAATGATACATACGGTTCTTAAGTTTCTGAAATTAATACCGGGTAACATTTATGACTACAACCCCTGTGAATTTAAATGTCTGTAAATGTTGAGGCATAATAATAAAAATAATAAAAGCAATATAAATTGTAAATGCTACTACCCCAAATGTAATAGCTTACCACAATTTTCTCTATATTTTAGCTTACAAAATTACCTAAAATTATTACAGCAAATTACAAAAATGTTAACAGATACTTGCATGATGAATGCCTGTTACTTTCCCTATACTGCATACAGAAAAGTCTCCTGAGAAAACATGATGTAAATTCATTAATCATATGGGTTGATATAAAGGAGGGAGATTTCAGTAATAATATCTAGCAGCATGCAATTATAGACAGAATATGCAAGATTTATGAGATGCATGGGCATTGCAGGTGGGATTAGAATGGGAACAAGTGAATAATATAAATAATTCAAAATGACAATAGAACAATTCTGCATGTAAAAATAGGTGAACTGTTGCTGTCCAGCAACAGCTGATGGCAGATTATCATAATAGAGTACAATAATGACAGAATACAATGGAAAGTCTTGAAAAGCCATCTAAATACAAAATCGCAGACTCAGAAAGTTAACACGCTAAAATTGCTGGAGAATGAGAAATAAACTTTTGCAGCAAGTACATTTAGTTCTCTTACGAGAGTTCTCTCGTACTGCGTCTTAGCTAAGACGCTGCGGGAAAAGTCTCTTTTCACGAATATTGAAGCAAAAAATTATCCTTAATTTTAATATTTGTAAAACGCATTTGCAGCAGTATGCAGCCATAGGCAAGACGGCTCGTTTGCTCATTGGCTGTTCTACTAGCAAAAGCATAAGCCTATCGAGCGCAGGCTGATGCAACATCAGACCAATGAGGCCACTTCCCGCCGACGCGGGCGTGGCCTAGCCCTATAAAGGTAGCTCGAAAAGGCTGACTCACTTGATTTTTCATCTCTTCAGCGAACCTCTCACATCGCTGGATCTCGGATAGAAGCAAGCGTCGTCTGAGTGCAAGCACATCAGCGGGACGAGCCATCTGAAGTCGCTGGCCTTCGCCGCCTTCCACTGCCGTACCTGCTGCGCTTTCCGGCGCTCATATCCTTTCTGTTTCTCTGTGTGTGTGTGTGTTCGCCCCGCGACACACACTCGTAAAAGAGCTCGCGTCTTTTTCAAGACGCCCTCCCTTTCCTAGAGGATCTCGCAGCTCTCGCGCTCGCTGGCGGCGACTGCCCCCACTCCGAGCCAATTGTCTATGGTGACTCTGAGGACTCACCTGGCATCCTTCTCCGAGGCTGCTCCTCCTGAAAGCGGACGGTCGGGGTTAGTTTTTCTTTACGTTACAAGAAAAACTACCCTGCCTCTGCGCGTCATTCACCGGCGAAAGGAGAAAAGTGTGTTCGTTGTGTACTGGCCTCTTTTCTCTTACATTTCCCAGTTCCCTGTCGGCGACTGGAAATGTCATTTGCAGCAAGCGTACGCCTGCTAGCAAACGCTGAAGAATGTTGACGCTCAACGCATCCAAAAACCTGTATTCCCCTGTGGCTCAGTGGTGGAGTGTTAGGTTTTTCGCACGGACGACTGTGGTTCGATTCCCGGTCTGGCCGCATATAATTATGCCGCTAATGCTTCGCTCTGTCACTCCCCTGAGGGCGACTGCAGAGGTGCATTTTTGCAGCCAGCAAGCGCGTGGTACCCGCTTGCCTGCGACCGAACACCGTTTCTACGGTTCCCGTGCGTCACTGGCGAAAAGAGAATGGAGTGCTTTAGCCCCGCTGAGACCGGGCGTTATCCTCTCTTCTCACATTCTGGCACTTTTCAGGCGTCTGAAAATGTCAGTATTGCATGTTGTGCTACACGCATACCTGCAAATGAACGCTAGTGTGTTTAATACTCGCGATAACTGAAAGTCTATGTATCTTCCCCTGTGGTCCAGTGGTAGATTCATAGCCTATCGCGCAGTCGACCCGGGTTCGGTTCCCGGGTCCGCCGGCTGAAAAATTTATGCCGTCGCATACAATTTGCTCTGTCAGTCCCCTGGAAGGCGACTGCAGATGTGAATTTATGCCGTCGCATACAATTTGCTCTGTCAGTCCCCTAGAAGGCGACTGCAGATGTGAATTTTTGCAGCCGACGAGCACGTGGTATAACCCGTGCCCGTTCGCCTGCACACAAAAACCGTTCTACTGCTAAGAGGCCTTTCCGCACTCGCTCTGCTCAGGCAGACAGCGCGCTCAATGCAGTAAGTGTGCTTAATACTCGCGATAACTGAAAGTCTATGTATCTTCCCCTGTGGTCCAGTGGTAGATTCATAGCCTATCGCGCAGACGACCCGGGTTCGGTTCCCGGGTCCGCCGGCTGAAAAATTTATGCCGTCGCATACAATTTGCTCTGTCAGTCCCCTGGAAGGCGACTGCAGATGTGAATTTTTGCAGCCGACGAGCACGTGGTATAACCCGTGCCCGTTCGCCTGCACACAAAAACCGTTCTACTACTAAGAGGCCTTTCCGCACTCGCTCTGCTCAGGCAGACAGCGCGCTCAATGCAGTAAATGTGCCCGCTCTTCCGAGCCCACATTCACTCACAGACATTGCATGTCCTACGGGACTCGCCCAGCCCTCCCTCACTCGGTTAAACACCGCGGCGAGGTCGAGTGCGTCTGAGAATGTTGATATTGCACGTCATGCTACCCGCATGCTTGCAAACAAACACTCGCGTTAACAGAAAGTCAATGTGTCTTCCACTGTGGTCCAGTGGTAGATTCTAAGGCTTTCGTGTGGGCGACTTGTGTTTGATCCCCGCTCAGATGGCAAAAAGTTTTTATGCCGCCAAATACAAATCGCTCTGCCAGTTCCCTGAGAGGCGACTGCAGACATGTATTTTGCAGCAGGCAACCACGTGGTACAACCCGTGCCTGTTTGCCTGCACACAAAAGCCGTTTCACGGCTACACCCGGCCACGGCCGATGGTGCTATAAATGTAGTGCTGATGCCCACTATTCAGTGCCCATCCGTACACGCAAGCACAGCCCTTCACACAGGGCTCGCGCCCATAAAATCGACTCAAGTCGATCGCGCGCACTGCATAGTAGACGTGCCCACTCCTCAGTGCACACGAACACTATGTCACGCACGTCTGACGGTTTCTGTAAAAACGAAACCCGTGCACGTTCGTTCTGCTCAGACAGACAACGCGCCAAAAGTAGTAAAGGTGCGCGCTTCCAGCCCACATTTACTCACAGACGATACGAGTCCCACGGGACTCGCTCAGCCCTCCCTCACTCGGCTAAGCGCCATAGCGGGGTCGAGGACGAGCGCTCTGCCCGCTGTCATCAGCGCGCCCCACGCCTCGAATGCCACAGACATAACGCCTGTGTTACAGCACATCGAAGCGCCTCCGTTGCTCAGCCAACAGAGTGCGCTTCGCATCCAACCCTTAGCCATCCATGCAGATGCATGGGCAGCGCTTCCAGGGGTTTCGGAATGGGTGCTAAGCATTATAAAGAGAGGCTACTCGCTACAGTTTTATCGACGCCCTCCCCGCTTTACGGCGCGTGTCGAAACTACGGTGAATTCGGAAGTAGCACACCTACTCCGAGCCGAAATTTCAAAACTGATGAGCAAAGGGGCTTAGAGCCTGTATCTCATGCTCAAAGCGAACGGGGGCTGTACAGCAGATACTTTCTGGTTCCCAAAAAAGACGGGGGCTGCAGACCCATACTGGATCTGAGACAGCTGAACAAAGCATTAGTGAAACGCAGTTTCAGAATGCTTACGACCAGGAAAATCCTTGCGCATAGTATACAGTCCTGCCATTCGGTCTGTCCCTGGCACCTCGCACATTTACGAAGTGCATGGACGCAGCGCTCGCCCCTCTCAGACTCAGAGGCATGCGAGTGCTGAACTATTTGGACGACTGGCTGATTCTGGCTCATTCACGATCAGAGCTCGTGGAGCACAGGACCATGTTACTCGATCACCTCGAGAAACTCGGTCTCAGAGTCAATTGGACGAAGAGTTCACTGATAAGGATAAGGGCAGAGCCCCATCCACGCTCAAAGTATATGTGGCGGCTATCGCAGCGTTCGCTGAGACAACGCTCGGTCAGTCGATAGGAAGGAACGATTTGGTCATCCGCTTCCTCAGGGGAGCTAGGAGACTGAACCCTCCCAGACCCCCGTCGGTTCCTGTTTGGGACCTCTCTACGGTTCTGGAGACCAGGAAAGGTTCCCCTTTCGAGCCCATCCAGACGATTAGTCTCAAACATCTGTCATTTAAGACAGTGTTTTTGCTGGCCCTTGCTTCAGTGAAGCGCATAGGGGACCTGCACGCGCTCTCGGTGAGCCCGTCGTGTCTGGAGTTTGGGCCTAGTGACTCGAGAGTCATACTCAAACCTAGGCACGGCTATGTGCCGAAATCCCTCAACACGCCGTTTCGGGCTCAGGTTATATCCCTGTCCGCCCTGCCGGTGTTAGAAGAGGAAGGAGACTTGAGCTCTCTCTGCCCTGTCAGGGCTTTAAGAGCCTATGTGTCTCGCTCTGCTGTCTTTAGACAGACTGAGCAACTATTTGTCTCGTTCAGTGGACGTTCCAAGGGAATGGCTGTTTCGAAACAAAGCCTATCCAGATGGATAGTTGACGCCATAGCGTTAGCATACACCTCCAGAGGTCTTCAGTGCCCACTGGGTGTCAGAGCGCACTCCACGAGAGGCGTTGCCTCTTCGTGGGCCTGGTCTAGTGGGATATCTTTACAGGATATTTGTATGGCGGCAGGCTGGGCCTCGCCATCTACATTTATCAGGTTTTATAACCTTGAGGTTCCCGCTTTGCAGGCTAAGCTGTTATCGGTGTAATTGAACACTGAGAATACAAGCGCAGTGCGTTACTACTATCTTACGGGCAGTATTACGTAAGACCCATATTCCCACTTTAGTCAAGGGTGTCTTGTCTAAGTGATGTCATATATTGCGTCTGCGGACGCAGCCACATATCAGAACGGAGAGTTCCTCCTCCTGTTCTAGGACTCTCTGTGAGTCCCTCTGGTGATTGTGCACTGTAAATCCTGGGTTCGCCTCCAGGTTTATGGTTGTTAATCCCTGCACGCACGGCGTCTTACATTGGGTTCCCGCAGCGTCTTAGCTAAGACGCAGTACGAGAGAACTCTCGTAAGAGAACGTACTCGGTTACTAACGTAACCTCGGTTCTCTCTAGTAGAGGGAACGAGTACTGCGTTCCTTGCCGTGCGTACGATTCACTTTGGTTCGCTTCTTCGATGAAATAAATCAAGTGAGTCAGCCTTTTCGAGCTACCTTTATAGGGCTAGGCCACGCCCGCGTCGGCGGGAAGTGGCCTCATTGGTCTGATGTTGCATCAGCCTGCGCTCGATAGGCTTATGCTTTTGCTAGTAGAACAGCCAATGAGCAAACGAGCCGTCTTGCCTATGGCTGCATACTGCTGCAAATGCGTTTTACAAATATTAAAATTAAGGATAATTTTTTGCTTCAATATTCGTGAAAAGAGACTTTTCCCGCAGCGTCTTAGCTAAGACGCAGTACTCGTTCCCTCTACTAGAGAGAACCGAGGTTACGTTAGTAACCGAGTACGTTTTCTTTTGATTTAAGTAACTTAAACCTAAAGGGTCGGAAATGAAGTTATTCAATTCCAGGCAAGATAACGAGATATCAGCTGTCAATTTATATTGTTAAGAGAAGATTTCATGCATTATTAATCATAATATGCAAGGCTGAATCTATTCATCTAGAATTGCAGAATTGTGAGCTAGTAGTTTTAGCTTGTTTAAACTTGTACCTTATAAACCACTAAACAGAACTGCAAAAATAATACCTGCTGTCAAAGGTTTTCAAACCCCAAACCTGCCAATTTGTCAGTCAAACAGATAGTCCCACCTAAAACACACGCCATTGGTTGTTTTGAAAGCCCCACAAAGACACAAATTATATCCACTTTTCTGGATAATGATATTTTTTTGAAAATTATAAGTATAGAAAAAATACACATTTTACCTTTCGTATTTTTAATTAATAGTGCAAATATCACAGCATACTGTAAACTGGAAATCAACATTCCATTTCTATTTTCTAATTATAAGGAAAAGTTATAAGAGCATTTGAAAAGATGAGCCATATGAAAACACCCTAGACTTCAAGCTTTTAAAAAAAAATGTATCCGACTCCTCATGGCCTGAGTGTGATGTTTTAATTTAGTGCTGGGAGAAAGGTAGCACTTTGAGTTTCTTGCTGTGGATAGAAACACCCAACTGAGAGATTTTAAGAGAGGTAGTCCTAATCATGATTCTGCAAACCCTTAATGAGAACAAAGGGCAGTAAAAAATTCATTAAAACCAGCTCAAATCACGCTGGGAAGGAACAGAAGTGAAACTGGTTAAGGCTGGAACCCAGAGGAGAGGAAAAGTAATTAGGAAAGGGCACATGTTTTTAGGTGGAAAGTCTCATGATGATAAGACAAAAATCGAAATGAAATCCTGGCAATGCACACAAGATATGGGAGTGGAAGTAGGCATAGGTACATTGTTTGGAATGCCCTATAAAAGTGTGTATAGTATTTAATTAAGATGTCAACAAAATATTTGCATACTTTACTTAATTTCGTAGCACTCTGATCTACAAAAGCTATGGTTCACAGATATGGCGCTGCCATAAAAAAAAAAAAAAAAACGGAATTACTGCTGCTCAACAAGCTAGAGTTTTGTCATCAGTACCATAGGGACTTTCTGGATAAAGACAGTAGCACAGCCTCGAGCACAACATCCAGTGGGTAATCTGCACTCAGTGTACCGTATTTGAAGAATGCACTGTGTAAATGCCTATGTGTGTGTGCAAACTTCAACAATGTGCAGTAAAGGTTGGCTTGTCAGTATTTGTATAACTTTCTCTCTCTCTTTTTATGAAGATGTTCCGATGTTCTCTGTAGCTGTCATCCAAGAAACAAACAAACAGAAAAAAAATCCCAATGCCATGTCTATCTATCTATCTATCTATCTATCTATCTATCTATCTATCTATCTATCTATCTATCTATCTATCTATCTATCTATCTATCTATCTATCTATCTATCTATCTATCTATCTATCTATCTATCTATCTACAGTACCTACCAACCTACCTCTCTGACTGACTGTAAAACCTTCAAACTTCAAGCTTTTAAAATTATTTTACATTTTCAGCAAGCTAACATCAAAGTTTGTCTTAAACTTCACCTGTCAAGTTTCTTTTGCACTTTTCCAAAAACACTGATTGTCCATGTTTAGAGCTTAGCATTCTTCACAAATTCACCAAACTTCTGTTATTATTAGAGCAAGAGATACACTATACAGACATATTTGTGTGGCTGAAAATTATAATTGGGACATAAATAGCACTAATATAAAAAAATTGTGGAAATGGCACTGGAACATGTCAATTACTGCTTGGGGAGGTGCCGATTCAACTTTTAACGTGCCAGATGCTACATCTCAAAAGACCACATATAATTAAAATGATGAGCACAGACATGCAGTTGGCTTGCAAATATCCAGTACCGAATCAAGATGAACTATAAGCTAAATTGAGCTAACAATTAACAAGCACAACAGGCTGGTATTTTGAGATGGAACTGAATGGAATGGAGAAATCTAATGTCATAATATCTATGTATGTTTAAAATGTATGAAAATATAAATATGCCTTAGCATAAATAATAATACAAAAATGAAACATGGGTGAGAAAGATTCAAAGTACAATTAAGAACACTGCTTAAGTTATTAAAAAAAATTGGTGTTGAGAAGGTGATAATGTCATAGGTCTCTAAAAAATCCCCACAAGATTTTGAAAGTCACTTGGCTCCAAACATCACTGGACCCCACTGAATTTGAATGTATGGACAAAGTTAAGAACAACATATTTTTCTAAATATCTTTTGTGTCAACTTCCACATATGAAAGAAAGTCTTTTCATGAGGGTAAACAAAGGATTTTCACATTTGGGGGAAGGATCCCTTTAAATAGAGACCAAAACACTAGAATCTGAAAATCTGAATTTTTAATATGATCTTAAACACTTCAAACACTTTCATGTCCAGATTATCTTGGCTATGAAATGCAACCTCAATAAAGTTCCCTTGTGTCAAGTCTGTCCTCTGTATTTCTTCATAAAAGTTACTTTACAGAGAAAGTAAAGATCCAACAGCACACCCTCGCTGCAATACAGGGCTTTCAAAATGGCATGTTCATCTGTCAGAGAATGCCACTAGCCTGAAAAGCATCAAACAGGAGCTAATAGATTCTCCATTGTCTTTTGGGCAAGTTGTCACAGGAAATGTGTTGCACCTCTCGTTCAGGATTAAACAGCATGAAAATGTAACCATGCCTTTCAGATATGAGTCAGATCATAAAAGCAGCTGCTGTGTGACAACCCAGACTTGTGGGTAGTAACTTTTGGTGAAGCGCCAAAGGAAACACACGGCAGGTGTAAGTTTAAAACAGAATAATAAACAACTTCAACCTCTCTGGATGGGTTTTATCTGGCAGTTGCTCGCTCTTTTCCCTGTTGCGTCATTTTGGAAAGAGATGAATCAGAGTTACCTCTGTAAGTATATGTTTAATTCCTCCTGAATGTATGTGCATATTGCATGCATGTGAGTTATATGAATCATTTGCCATTTTTCATCTAACCTCCTCTTTTAGACAAGACTTCACTAGGTGACTTCACTAAACTTTTGTGCCACTTTTACATGCAGTGTTTCAGTGAATCTTTGCCTTATTCAATTAGCACTCAAAATCCATTAAACATGGTACTGTGATATATATGTTTAGCTATAACTAGGAATATACACTACTGGTAAAAAGTTTAAGTCAGTAATATTTTTTATGCTCAACAAGGCTGCATTTATTTGTTCAAAAATATTAACAGTAATATTGTGAAATATTATTATTCCTGTGATGGCAAAGCTGAATTCTGTATTTTAAAGAGTCAATTCAGGTGTCTGGATCCCATTAAATCACACCAGATTGTGGCAGTCTGCCTAATCCTATCTGTCCAGCGCATATTATTGTGGGTGTATTGCACCTTTAACAGATTTGCATAATTTATTTAGTAAATGAAGCACTAAAACAGCACAAACAGTGCATACAAATAAATGGCATATTATCAAACACAATTTATTCTTAGTGTATTCTCCCCTCAGAGTGACATACAATTTAAAAAAAAACATACATTCAACCATGACAATCTCATTAATCAAATTGCAAGCATAAACAGCTTTCTTCAGCTTTTTTCAGAAATATTTACTATTTTTCTTTTTTAACCTCATTTTAGATCAGATAATCTTACCTCGATTAACCGAAAGTAGGGCTGCACGATTTGGGGAAAATGTCATATTGCGATAATTGAGGTCAATATTGCGATTGCGATATGCGATATAATAAACAAATGGTTTCATGAGTCAACTTGCTTGGTTTTCAAGGAAAACTAGATGTACAAAATATGACCGCCGCTCAGGCCTGCACTGGCTTTCCACAAAAATAAATGACGTGGAGCAATTTGGCTGTATTGCGTGTTTATGTATATACCTAACAAAAGTAGTAGTATGTACATGTCTGTCTGTGTGTGTGTGTATGTGTGTGTGTTTGTGTGTGCGCATGTGTGTTTGTGTGTGTGTGTCTGTGCATGTGGATTTGTATGTGTGTGTATGTGTGTGTGTCTGTGCGTGTGGATGTCAGTGTGTGTGCATGCTTGCGTTTGTTTGTATTCCTGCATGTGTGTGTGTGACAGTATCATCCTAAACCAGCAACCCTTCGCTCAACAGCACCATCTACAGGCCGATGAGTGTACAGTCACTAAATGTGCACATAAATGCATTTATTTTATACCCCCCCATGGATGAAATTCTACGAAACTTAGCATACCCCCAGAGGATGTCAAGTTAATCATACACATGAAATATGGTGCAGTTCTGAACATCTCCACTGAAGATAGGGGCGATTAAAGCAGAATAATATTGCATTTTCATTTTTTATGGGAGGGGCGCAAATCACAAATGAGTGATTATGGGCTAGGTTGATGTGGGCCCTTAAGACCAACATACCATAAAAATTTCTTCATCCTCGGTTCCACGGTGCATTTTTTGGGTTTGGGGGGGCCCAGCGCGGGGGGGGGGGAGTGGCCCCCGGGGACCAAACGAAATTTTCCGTAAAAGTCTAGTGGGGCTACATGCCCACCAAATTTCATGTTCCCCGGTGTTTCGGTGTCCCTGGTATCGTTGACGGAAAATTCAGTAGATTGACGGGAAAAAAAAACTAAAAAACTTTGACAATCGATTATGGGCTAGGTTGATGTGGGCCATTAAGACCAACATACTTTGCAAATTTCTTCATCCTCGGTGCCACGGTTCAGGTAGTTATTTAGGAAAAACTGCATTTTTTGGGTTTGGGGGGGCCCAGCGCGGGGGGGGAGTGGCCCCCGGGGACCAAACGAAATTTTTCCGTAAAAGTCTAGTGGGGCTACATGCTCACCAAATTTCATGTTCCCCGGTGTTTCGGTGTCCCTGGTATCGTTGAAGAAAAATTCAGTAGATTGAAGAAAAAATAAAACGATTTGACAATCCCTATATGATAATCATAATAAATGCACACACAGATTAGTGATAATCTGCCTAAAGAAAAAAGTTCTTTAGTCAAGAGCAGTGAGTGTTTTTCTCTGTTCCCTTTGTTCTTTGATTAACTTTAGCGACAGATATAATTAGTGGCTACTGTGTACTGTCCCTTTAAGACCAGTCGCTCCTGTCAGAGACGCGGATCTCACACGCCTCATTCTCTCACGAGTCACAACTCTTCACGTTCATCATAAGACTACTCTTATGTTATGAAGATACTCGACAAAAAGACATTTTGGCATAATTGTGTGAGTTATTGTTCGTTCAAGCTCGAAAGAGAACTGTCTTCTGGCATGCTGTTTTGTGCGCACTCACGATATTACCGCGAGTCTTTCTGTGTGTCACAATCAGGACATTCACAGGCAGCGCGTTCTTTTTTGTCTTATCGCGCATGAATGGTTTAAAAGCATTTGCATGAATAAGAGCGGGATCATGTAACACTAGCCAAAGGATGCCAAAAATTAACAGATGCTGCGTTAATTGCGTTAACAGCGCTAATTTGTTTATTTAATATAAAATCGCAGCGTTTTGCGTCATATAATCGCGTAGGCTTGAAATCGCGATTGCGATATGATTAATCGTGCAGCACTAACGGAAAGGCATATGCATGTCTCAGAACGCAATCAATCATAAAAGTGCTTTGTTTATCCACACTGTTCACTTTAAAGATTTCCATTCCTCACCCTAGAAGATAAAACAACATAACATTTCCAGCTGCTTTTTCTCCATGAGCACCAGATTTTTGACTATTTCCTCAGGTCTGAAATTAATTGTCGCAGCCCTGTGATACTCTATGAAGGATTAATGAACTTGCCGTAGCCTCCTTTTGTTCAACTGAATATCCAGTAGCTTCAGCTGGCCCAATTAATCCCCATTAAACCAAACTTGCTTATGGTCACTTTTAATTTACTCCTCGCCATTCCACATAATTAGAACTCGCATTAGGCCCAATGCCTCTCAAAAGGTGAAGAGAACAGCACAGAGAGTACGTCCTAGAGCATGAGGCCCGGCTGTGCTTTTCAAAGGCTGTCTAAACCCAACATCTCTCAGGGTGCCTCCAAATGAGATCAGAGCTTTTGAGATTTAGCTTCTTGATAATATTAACTCTCCTCCCACTATTTCTTCATCACTCAGGCCTCCCTCCTTCTCTACTGTGCCAATCAAACCATCTGGAGTAAATGGATAAACTGCTGCAGGAAACTGTCTGTGTTTAATTTAAAGGCAGTTGACGGCTTTGCATTGTGACCTTTAGGTCGAGCTGACCACAGAGCACATCACAGGGTTCTTTCAATTAGAGGAACCTTCAAAGAGTCTTTGTGTGTAGCTAGACCAGGATTCTGCTGTGCTGTGTTTCACAGGATTTGTGCTTTTGTTAAATTAGCCTTGATGATTGGATAGTGTAACAGCAGTGTATTTAAGATCTACAGTATATTTCAGACAAACATACTGTACATAGCAGTCCCCAACGGTCTGCTTATTAGGGTCCCCAACATTATTTTAGTGTTGTGTGTGTGTGTGTGTGTGTGTGTGTGTTCCACTGCATGCATACTTGTTTGGAATGACATGAGGATGAGTAAATGATAGACATTTTTGGGTGAACTATCGCATTAACTTTACTACGTTATGAATTGTCTGTTGGCTTACGAGGGATACAATTCTAAATAAACACAGGCTAATAAAATGTAGTTCTTGGTGGAAAAGTGTAACCTTAAGGAAGAAAGTTAGCAGTTCCAACAATAACGAAAAAACAGCAACAACAACAAAGACATGTATTAGGTGAAAAAGAAACCTTAGACAAAACAAGAATCAGCTAGTGAAGGCCATCTCCTTGTGCCGGAACATATTTAAACAAATTGTAATTATAATCAGTGTTGAGTTACATAATCAGATTACTTTTTTCAAGTAACGAGTAAAGTAACGCATTACTTTTAAATGTACAACTAAATATATATATTTTTTCAAATAAGTAATATGTTACTTTGTATTCCCATTTATTGTGTGACAGCTCTCCTGTCCCCATGTTGAGAGAAATCTGGAGTAAGGTGAAGAGGTGTTGTGCGCTGTGTGAACATGATGGTTATTGTAGTTCTAGGCTAAATTTGAGCATGCATTTACTCATTTCACTTGCACAAAAACATATTCAGTATTTAGTATTCAGATCAATTAAAAAGGTGAGGTGCAAACTATTAAGCAAACCTGCAATACTTAAAATGTTAAGTAATAAATGATTTATGTATTTAATCTCACTTTATTTACTAATGTCTTTGCTGCTGACCTTCGATGGTCTAATTCAACCGTACTTATAAGCAAAAATGACTTCATTTAAACATCAAATTTGTGTTTAATTTTGTTGTTTTAATTGTTGAAGGAAGTGTTGAACTTTATTCTCCTGCGTTACTAAACAGTAACAAAAAAATGATGTAATGCATCTTCCAAGTGGATGCTGCACACTAGTGGTGGTTGAGGATAGATTCCCTGATATGACTGTAAAGTGCTCTGTGTGTACAGTAGTACATATGAAAGCACTATATGCCTCATTCATTCATACTTTCCATAAAAAGTAACTAATTAACGTAATATTGTGAAACATTACTTTTAAGAGTAACTTCCCCCAATTCTGATTACAATAATATAATATAATATAATATAATATAATATAATATAATATAATATAATATAATATAATATAATATAATATAATATAATATAATATAATATAATATAATATATGAGCAATATCACACTCGTAGCCATGCAATTTGGCTGTATATCAGCACGGCTGTGATTCGGCCGTAATCACAGTGTGCTGATATACAGCCATATCGCACGGCTACGAGTGTGATATTGTGCTTATACAACAGTTCGATGGCACACATGAGTAAATAAATACGAAACAACAACAGAGTGTCTTTAAAAACACTCTTTCGTGCAGAACTACTTCCTTCCGCCATGGATTCAAATCTCAAGTTGACAGTTGAGCCTGAGCCTCAGTTACTAATTCTAAAACGTCACTTTAGAACTAGTGACAAAGGAACGTCGAGTCGCTTCGTTGAAGCTTGTTGGTATTAAGTAGAGTAGGCTACAGTATTATGGTATTATGAGAGAGAGATCGACGAAACGAGTGTATTACTTGCATCTGATATAGCATTCATTCTTCAGGTCAATGTCCATAATATAATATAAAAAAATGTGACACGTTTGTAAATGTGACGCGACAGATCCCTAGCGGCACGCGAACCGATCATCTCTACTGGCTAATAGTAAATAAACACGAATGAACACTGTTGAAAGATACAGTACAACTTACAGAAATGTATATTCCTCATACACAATATCGACCAATCAATCAAACAAAGGGGTCAATAAAACAGCTGGAGAACAATTGTCACATAACATTTACCTCACGAAAGCCATTTAATGACCATAATAGGCTATAGCACGTTAGTTGGCTAGAAAAAAGAGCTATAGAGAGTATTTTGCTAAATATGTGTACCATATTACATATTTATTATATTTTTACTTATATCATTAACACTAGAACTCCCAAGGCGGTCATTTTGACCGTTTTTAAATTTTACAATGTAATAACTTTGTTAAAATAAAATAAATGTGGCTGTAGGACTCTGACTTTTCCTAAATATGTGTATATTTTATTCTGACACTGTTATTTTATTAAAATCATAAAACACACAACAGTTCTGACTATTTCTACCTAGAACTACCATAACGGTCATTTTGACCGCACGCGTTATAGATATCATAAGTCCGCTATACATTGCAAGTTTCGCAGAGGTATTGCCATACTGAGGGACTTCATCATACGACTGGCGAGCGAACTTCACTCCGACAACATGGAATCAAAAGCCATACAACTGGAGGAACTGCAAACAAAATAAAACCAAGGAGATGTATCAAATGTCACAACGTGTGTGGGAGCTGCACGCGAAAGGCGGTGTTTACCGGTGTGGAATGTGCGCGTAAGCGTCAATGATGCGGTATGTTTGCACCGTTCAAATGGGCAGTTAACATGATTTTGTTCGTTAATATTTTTTGTTCACTGAAACTAATCGTTCTGTAGCAGTTCGTTTTCTTGTTTAGCTAATGTTCACGTTTTTTTCTTAGCCTTTTTGTGTGTGTACATTTTCACATTCATTTGAATTAAAATTGTGTGTCCTGTTTATCATCTATCATTGTAGATCCATTTATTTTTAGATTTTGTATTGATTATTGAACTTATTTACAAACAGGGCATGAAGCTTTGACGTTTCCTAACTTTTGTACGTGTCTATTCACGTGGTGAGTGCGGTGAAAAAAAATATTATTTTGATGCAAAATGTTCCTCAAATAGAGGCAGCACCTGACAGGGCAATCTTTCTTTTGTGCTTGTTTTAAGGGCTATGACGACAGGAATTAAAAGCTTCATTGGAAAAGAGAAAGGTTAACATGTACAATAGATATTACATGACGAAAATGACGTTCAGTACGGCCATATGAACGTCAAAGTACGAACGGTCAGAATGACCGCTATGGTCGTTCTAGTAGTTATGGAATTCCGGTAGTTCTAGTGTTAAATAAAGTTGTTATTATAAAAAAAAAACGCATTATATTTAATTTGAGTTATTTTTAACCTTAAATAATACTGCCAGCTGATGGGGCTCTGTATGTTTACAGCATTAGGTGATTTTATTTTTTATTTTTCTTGAGATTAGGTACATCTTGTGTACCTAATATTTATCCAAATGAGTCAATATTAAATCAAATCACAATAATTGAATTGAATTGAAATAATAAAAAAGCGTAGCTTACCAGAAATTGTACCATGTAAACATTGTAACATGTTGTCACTAAACCTAATACAATTCAGTTTAGTTACTAAAATGTTAGTGACAATCACAATACACTTATTGTGATGCAATTTTTTTTTTTTTTTACATCCCCCCCCCCCCCCCCATGCCATAAATCTCACTCCAAGCTAAACTCAAAAGTTGCCAGCTATGCTTTATCAATACCAAATACGGCATATTATTTATATAAAATAATATTTATTGAACAACATTATTCAAATTAACAGCAATAGCTATTATAAAAGACAATAGGAAATTAACAGAAGTAAACAATTCAGTCAAATGTACTTGCAGCACTCTAGTATAGGATTTAAGAGAAATATAGCCTAAATATAAAGTTATGAAACTTAATTTTCCCCTTAACCAAAATCGATTTGCTCTGGAACAAGTAATAGATTAATAAGACCAAAGATTTCCCATTTGATAGACTCCAAATGAATTATATCACGTTTAACCACTATCTACATAAGCGCCAGCGGCAAATTCCCAAAGGACTGGACGAGATGAAGCTGTTCTCTGCGGGTACATGAGCGCTGAACCTGGAGCTCGGATCTGCGAAAGTGTCTGAACGGATATATTAGTCACATATTTGCGGTCTAAATAACTACATTCTCGCCTAAAAAAACTCTTAAAACTACATTTGACACAACAACAGTAGTATTTTTTTTAAAGTATGGTGGATTTGCTCGACCACCATGACAGTCAGAGTGATACAAATGGTGAAATGGTTAAGAGTGCTGTTACTGGGTGAATATCACAAGGCTGGAAAAGGCTCTCAGTCAAACAGATTCGAGAACCAGAAAGAACCGTTGTGAGAAAGAACACCACAGACACAGTGTTATCACCATGGGAAATTCTCAGAGTAAAACTGGGAGTTGTGAAAAATATGATACACCGGTGAAGTTTATCTATGTATCATCTTTTTAATCATTTTATAACTGTATCATATATCTCTTTTAATTTCTTTTAAAACTGTTTTAATTTTCCTTGCTTTTATTTTAATTCCTTTCTGTAAAGCACTTTGAATTGTCATATTGTATGAAATGTGCTATATAAATAAACTTGCCGAGCCTTGGCTTGTATATAATATGATATATATAATTGTCACCATTATGTTCAGTTATATTCAGTTCATAGCGTTTTAGTTTGTTTTCATTCCTCACATGTGTTTCCCTGTCTGTGTTTCCCGCCACTGATCACATTAATCACAGCTGCTAATCATTTAGTTAATCGCCACTGTGTATTTAAGTTCCTGCCTGTGTTCTGTCTGGTGTCCGGTATTGTTTGTGCGTTGCACGCTGTCTTGCCTGCTGGCTATGTTTCTGAGTTATTTATTAAACAACCTTGTTACCTTTCAATCATCTCCGTCTTCCTTGGATCTAATCGTGACAATAACATGTTGAGTATTAGAGACTTTTATCATATTGGTTTACCCATCATTATTTGAAAACCATATGGCACTTTCTGTCAGAGATGTGCTGGGGCGGGTAATGCATGCAGTGCGGGTAATCCTACGACTTGTAATTTCCTGATCACATCCTTCTCTCTTTTCCCTATCATATCCTGTCACTGTCCTGTCAATATAATTGGCAAAAGCTCCAAACTAAAATAAGCCACTGAAGGTCATGTGTTATGTATCAGTTAACTTAACTTACCAAACCTAAACAACAGCCCATTGAACCTGTTAAGATCACTGTAACATACAGTACTACAGGCTCTAATGGTATATAATTAATATTTCCGAAATGAAAATAGGAACCAGTGATTTAATAAATCAAATATAAAGAGAAAATTCAACACAACATTTCACACTATCAGCACAATCTTGCTATTAAAAATGGGTGAATATAAGTCATCTGTCACCCTTGGCGCTGGTAAAATCAAGCACATAATAAAAGTTCACCTGAAGGTGGCCTTAAGGATCTGTCCTGATGTAATCTCTTTGGTGTGGTTATTGTAGCCATAGAAGAGGTCCCCAAACACAGTCTGGTTGGCTGGGATGTCAGCTGTGTCCCCACAGTCCACTCCCTCAGTGCAGGCTTCTGACAGCGGCTGACATGAGCGGCCGTCTGATCCTCTCTTATAATCTTCAATACATCTGCAAACATATGGCAATGAGAAGACATGAGAGATAAAGGGACAGAAGAAAGAAGCGTTGACCTGCCAAAGTAAGATAATACTTGCCACTACTGGTCAAAAATGTATGAACCACAAATTCATTCTTTATTATTACACTTTTCTTCAATTTAGAATAATAGTAAAGTCATCAAAAACTAATATAATCAGAATATGGGACCAACAACCAAACAAGTCAAGTCAAGTCAAGTCAAGTATATTTGTATAGCGCTTTTCACAATACAGACAGATTGTATCAAAGCAGCTTCACAGTATTAAATTAAATAATACAACAAGGTTTGTTTCTAGTGGAATTTATTGATAAAATCAAATTAAATATCCCCAGAATATCCCCAACTGAGCAAGCCAAAGGCAACAGTGGCAAGGAACCGAAAAACTCCATCAAGTGACCTAATGGTGTCCTAAAACTCCATCAGGTGACCCAATGGAGAAAAAAAAAACCTTGGGAGAACCCAGGCTCAGTCGGGGGCCAGTTCTCCTCTGGCGTTTATTAACTAGAGGCCGGATTGTAATTTGAACTGTAAGATTAAAAATATTATATGAATGCCTGGCTGAAGAGATGCGACTTTAATCTAGTTTTAAACTGGGAGAGCGAGTCTGAGCAACGAACACTATCAGGAAGGCTATTCCAGAGTTTTGGAGCTAAATGTGAAAATGCTCTCCCTCCTTTGGTGGTTCTGGATAGGTATGACCAAAAGCCTTAAATTAAGTGATCTTAAAGAGCGCGATGGATTATAGGGCGATAGAAGATCCGTTAAATAGACTGGAGCTAAGCCGTTTAGGGCTTTATAAGTCAGTAGCAATACCTTGTAATTAATACGGAACTTTATAGGTAACCAATGCAGTGATGATAAAATCGGTGTTATATGATCATATTTTCTTGATCTAGTAAGAACTCTAGCGGCGGCATTCTGGACTAACTGTAGCTTGTTAATTGAGGATGCAGGACAACCGGCTAATAAAGCATTACAGTAATCTAGTCTCGAGGTCATGAATGCATGAACTAACTTTTCTGCATCAGAAACTGATAGCATATTACGTAGCTTAGCAATGTTTCTAAGGTGGAAAAAGGCGGTTTTTGTAACATATGAAATATGATTTTTGAAAGACAGGTTGCAATCGAGTATAACACCCAGGTCTTTTACTGTAGAGGATAAAGTAACAGGACATCCTACTATATTAAAGTTGTATTGCGAGAGGTTTTGTGGGCGGTTTTTTGAACCGATAAGTAGTACCTCTGTTTTGTCTGGATTTAAATTGTAAATGTAAATACTACAATCTGTATTATGTAAAGCAACAAGTGTACATTTTGTACGAATATGGATTCATGGATTAATAAAGTGTTATCAGTTTCTAGTTGCGTGTTTGTTTGTTACAGTAGTACAACATTCCAATCTACCCAGAGGTACAGGTAATGATCTCACAGCGTAGCATCCGTCATGAATATAAGGTTGACAATTCTTTTTATTTACTGCAAAACAGTATCATTCTAATAGTGTGACAGCACACAGGAGTCGTTTATATTTATGGAACTTTGAAACTTATCTGTCATGTCTGCACTGTATTACACAAGCAACAGAGAGAAAGAGGTGTCAGGGCTTAAACGCTCAGTCTCACTTCTCTTGGTAAAATACTACAGTTTTACAGGAAACTGTCATCAGCGTAGGTGAGACACATCCTCTCAGTTGCACATCCGAAACACAGACAACGATTTAAGTGGCTTCAGATTGCCTGTCGCATTATCAGGATCTCCAGAGAAAAAGAGAATTATGCGCATTTGTCACCTTTAGTCGATGCAACGTGCCTATAACAGTCAGCGAATGATCTCAGAGAATTTGATAGGGAAAAAAAAAGAGGGGTTGTTTTAGCAGGGAAGAAGGTGTAAGAAGGATGCTATTTATTCTGACTGGGTCATATTCTCTGCGGCTGGCACATGAAAGTTGAAGGAATGGTTAGTGATGTGTTATGCATGTGATGTCATGTCAGAATAAAAGCACTTCCACCAAGACATGACAGGACAGAAAAACATTTGAGTTAAGTTCCCTTAAAAAGGCAGTAGCGTTTAAAAGTTTGGGGATTTTTTATCAATAGTAACAGTAAAGACTTTTACATTGTTAAAAAAAATCTTTCAATGTCAAATAAATGCTTTTCTTTTGAACTTTTTATTCAGAATCGGGAAAAAAAACATGTATGATAGTTTGAGCAGCACAACTTTTCAACATTGGTAATAATAAGAAATTTTCTTGAACACCAAATCAGCACATTAGAATGATTTCTGAAGGATCATGTGATACTGAAGACTGGAGTAATGATGCTGATGAAAATTCAGCTTTGCATCACAGAAATAAATTACATTTTAAAATATATTAACATAGAAGGGAATGAGACGCTGTGTCTGTTTTGATGAGGCTATGGGAACGCTCCTGCTAGAAAGATGATGACTGTATTTTTTATTAAATAAATGCAGTCTTTGTGAGCCTAAGAGATTTCTTTGAAAAACATTTTAAAATTCTTACCAACCCCTTACTTGAGACACTGAGTTTATTTTGAGCCCTGCAGTCACACCTAATATAAAATGCAACTTCTTTTCCATTTTCTCAGTGTGTGACAAAATATGTTTTTTAGCAAGCTACATAAAAAGAATATAGTGGCTATAAATTTAGCTTGTGCACATTACTAACCACATTTTTTTGCAGGTGAATGTGTGATGGTATTAGCATGTTTCAGCAAGTTCAGGTTTGTCAGTTTTTAATTTAAAGCCATGTTCACGCCCAATTTAAATATACATAGAGACAGAAATGTGGGAACAGGTAAAAAGTGTGGCAATTCACACTCAGACACAAACAGCCACCACGGATTAAGAAAGAATGTGTAAAATTAGTTACTGTAAGGTGCTGTGAACTGCATGAATAATCAACTGAACTAACCATACTAAAGGATATTATTCAGAAATTCAGTCTTTAAAAATAGCAGGTGTAACTACCAGAACACTTCCTGCTGTTTTAAAAATGCATGACTGTGACCATGAACTAAATATTTGTTGAGAAAGCCCTGTTAGCATGTCCAGTATGTGTGTAAAGTGTGTAATCTCACCCGCAGAACATCTGGATGTTGTAGAGAGTGGGGTCCTCCTCCAGAGGTGCCAGCTGCTGAAGGCACAGCTGCTCGCAGCCCCCATTAAAGCCGTCAGAACAGTCAATACCAATGTGGTGGTCATAGCAACCGGTGCCATCTTTCATCGGGCTCAATCCAGGAGGACACTGAGAGAGAAAAATAATACAAAATGTCAAACATTCTCTGATGTGTCATAATATCCCTTTTATCTTTGGTATGTGGCAATTGTAGCATACATGGCTGTACCACAGCCATAAATAATAATACATAAGCTGATAGCAGAGCTTATCTGATTATTGCTTATGCCTGTATTACAATGTGCTGTACTATTATGTATCTGTGTTCACAAGTATAGGCCAGTTCACAATAAAAGCAATATAAACGTTCCTGAATGTCTGGTTGACTTTCAGTTAATATACAGTAGAACTCCAAGTTTGCCATTACCAAAAGAAGAGAGAGACAGTATGCAGCAAATATGCATATTATAAATATATGTATTAAACGTATGAGGTATATAGTGGCATAAACCTTTCTGTGGAAAAAAAGGAGAGTGGGAATGGAATTAAGACACACTGCAGGCTGGTCTAATTATTGATTTATTTTTTAATTACTTTTTGTTGTTGTTGTTGTTGTTGTTGTTGTTGTTTTCTCTGTCTTTTCCACAAGCTAGCGATGCCAAGTTCACACAATGTTTTATGTCAGTTGTTATAAGCTTTATAACCTCCTTCTTGCAGCGGGTGCCCATACAGTAGATGCTTACATGAAATAACCTGCAAATGCTGAGAAATGTTTTCTTGCAAATAACCACTACCTAGAAAGCCATATTTTGTAACGAGAAAGAAATACAACTGAAATACTTCATTATTTTGGTTACAGTGAAATTTCTACAAAAGATCAAGCTTCTCTACAATTAGTCACTCACTATTCAAAAATCATTCAAATGAGTTTGAAAGGGCATAATTTTCTGTCACAGTGGGTGTTGATTCACGACTAAGCAGCTGTTATAATAAAAATGCATTAAGAGAGCAAAATTGTATAGCTTTAACAAAATGAAACTAAAGACTCTTTGTCCTATCTGATAATTAAATTGGTTATTGATACAAGGCCCTTAAAGAAAAGAAAAAAAGCATAAACAACAAATCGGTCCATCTCACCGTTGTATAAACTTCACCACCTTGCTTCCTCAGTTTGTTCAGTGGCAGGATGAGTGTAAAACACACACTTTCTGACCACCACCTTTTCATTTGACCTCATTCATATTAGGGATCAAAGCCCAGATGTTGGCAATGCATCTTAGTAGCACATCTTGTCCCTGGATGCATCCGTATTGATTTTGTCAGTAAGCTACATCTGACAAGACCCCTGATTTATTACCAGCAATGTAGAGAGCGCAGGGCACTGAGTCTCTTAACTCATCTGTGGCAGATTCCTTAAATCACAAATTCCCAGTTTGATCAGCTGAACAGAAGACATTAGAGGAAAGGGCAGGGTTGTTCGACAGAAAGCAAAAATTTCACATGATTTAACCGCTCATATGACAGAGCTTTAAAGGTGCACTACTGAATGAAAATTTTGAATTATTGAGTTCATAAAAAAAAAGAAAAAGAAAAAGATTTTTGTTTAAAAATGTCACGATCCCGGTTCTGTGTCTTTTGTTTGTATGGACTTGTATGCTGAAATGTATTTTGTTCTCTTGTTTCCATGTTCCCTTCCTGTGTTTGGTTTCTGTTTCACCTTGTTGTCGTATTAGGGTTCTGTCATAAAGCACACCTGTAATTCATTATCTTTGATTTCCTTGAGTATGTAAGCTCTTATGTTTCAGTAGTGTTTTGTTAGTCATTGATGGTGTTCATGTGTTCGGTCGGAGGGTGCTTGGACGTTCTTGTTTTCTCCGTGTGTTCTTTGGATTGCTGCTGTAATCCTCGTGTGGACTGTTTACCTTTTTCCCGGTCTGGATTATCTTTGATTTTGTCTTTTATTATTAAAACTGTGCATGCACTTGGATTCAATCTCTGTCCTTATCCCTACACTCTAAAAACTCCTGGGTTATTTCTTCAACCCATTTTCTGGGTTATTTGTGTTGGGTTAAAATTATGGGTTATTTTTTCAGAGAGTAACCATTTTCTGGGTTATAGGGCTAATATTTTGACCCAATTCATGGGTTGTTTGGGTTTCTGGGTTATATTTCAAAGAGTAACCCATGTTCTGGGTTATAGGGTTGGCTTTCTCTCTCTCTCTCTCGCCCGCAGTTGTTCTGGAATTTTCTCACAACAGTCGTTTGAAATAACCGTCGCTTTCGCGCTCGATCCGTTTTGGCCTGTGCTTCATCGGTGCAACTTCATCTATATTCAAGGTAAGAGAGTATTTTCAGTGTTGATGTAATGTAAACTTTAATGTGTCCATCCCTGTTGCTAGTTTATCACCATTTGCTAAAAAAAAAATACGTTGAGACTAGCGTTAGCCATGGTAGCGCTAATTCTGTGGTTGGCATGTAGCCGTGGCTATCACGACAACATCTAGGACAACTCGAGGTAACGTTATCACACACCGGACGCGATTTTGAACACGGTCCTGAGCCGTTGCTGGGTGTCGCGCATAGATACACTATATATGTAACGTTATATATCTATGGGTGTCGCGGACAGACGCCGGATGGCGCCGCCGGTGTGTGTAACGTTACACTCATAGAGAATAATGTGTTCGAATTTTAAAGACGCGGCACTGCGCTTCGCGTCCGGTGTGTGAGCCCCTTGAGAGACTGCACGTCCGGTGAGCGATACCTCGAGTTGTCCTAGAGACGCGACGCGGCGCTTCTCGTCCGGTGTGCAAACCCCATAGCCGCGGCTACAGAGCGACGAGGCAACACAATAGTTGAGTTATGTTTTCCAGCTGCGCCGTGCTTATCATATTATACAGTGCTCTACTGGCTGAAGTAGTGAGAGTTAAAGAAGCGGGTCAAGTCTTCAAATTGTTGCTAACCTCTATATTGCTATGTTTTCTCCAGGTCATCTTGAATGGACAGTTTTGTCGCTGATAAGCTAACTGAGTGGCAGCTGTCTGAGGTGACAGAGAATTTTAGAGGTGAGCATTTAACTCTTATTGCCCTTATATCATCATCTCTCTATAACGTTACCTACATTTTTTTTAATAAGACTTAAATGCGTCAGTGCAAGATTTTGTTGTGCCTTGTCTTTAAGCTGTTATGCATAAGAATGGGCAAGATATTCACCTTTGCATTAATGTCATTACACTTTTTAATGAAAGAAAATATGTCATTCACACAAAATGGGTAACGTTAATGCTGCAAAAGAACCACATTAGTTAACTAGCAATTTGGGCCACGTAAAAAAAAAAAAAAAAAAAAAAAAACCCGCCACTGCATTCCCTTAAAAGTGATTATTTGTTAGCTTGATAATGAAAGAGTGTCTGGTGATGAGTGGTTCACAATTGTCTCAACTTATTAACAATACTCATGTTGTCTTGTTTTCTGTCTTTCAGATGAAGACATAGATGAGGAGGCATTTCTTCTCTTTGATGAGGACACTATCAAAAATCTTGTCCCCAAAGTTGGCCCCAGGCTTAAATTCCTGAGGCTCTTCTGAGAATTGTTGTTTATTTTTCTATTTTTTATTTCTAATATTGTTATTACAGTGTGACCTAAAATAAATAGGAAAATAAACATGTCCAAGTGTGTGTTTTTTCATATAGATTTTAATTTAATGCAATAAAAATGTAAAAGTGCTTGAAGTGTGTAATATAATGTAAAACAAAGTTTTATTTTCTGAAATAAGGCATACTGGGATAGTGAGGTTAAGTTAGGTTATTTTTGACCCAACTCCTGGGTTAAAAAAGGATCAACTAATTTTTGGGTTATTTCTACCCAGATGTTGGGTTTTTTAAACCCAACATTTGGGTCAGGTATTTAACCCAGAATTTGGGTCAAAAAGCATAACCCAATTTTCTGAGTTGAAATAACCCATAAATTAGTTGGTCCCTTTTTAACCCAGGAGTTTTTAGAGTGTATGCACCAGTTACACTAAGCTAGACAGATGAGGACAAGAGTGCATTATAAATAAAATGTGATTTTACCAAGTCGGAAATATTAATTTTATAAGTTAGGGATTTAGTGTAAATGCATATGCATTTTTTCAAAACCACCTATCCTGTAGATAAATAAATACATAAATAGATTCAGTTTGTACTTTAAGAGGCAAGAGAATACAATATTTTGGGCAATACAAATATATTCAGATTGAAATATATTAAATTAAATTAAATATGAAGAGTTCAGATGCAAAAGCCTCTAAGTGCCATCTGAAATTTTCTTCTAGAATGATCATTTTTATCAAGCTCGTATATTTAAGTTCAATAATTTCACTTAAATGGCAATGCAAATTACCTATTAATTGTCATTTAAGTGAAATTACTTAACTTAAATATACAAGCTTTATAAAAATGATCATTCTAGAAGAAAATTTCAGATGGCACCTAGAGGCTTTTGCATCTGAAGTCTTCATATGCTATATATATTTGCTATATGGGCAATGCAAAGTAAATGTCCTTTGGTAACTCTACACTGTATAGAAAAACCATGCCACAAGATTTTTGTACATGGTACATTTTCTTAAATAGCCTTTTTAGTGGGCTAAAATATAAAATGCCTCAGTGCCAAGTGAGGTCAAATACATATTTACTGTGATTGATTCTGCCTTCTATTCCAATCTTTTCTTTGTGACCAGATCTAAAAAGAATGAATGAGTCAAAGCATTAGTGTGAGGAAATGGGCAATTTATAATAATTATTTAAAATGCACTGCTCAGATTTGAAGAGAAAGAGTTACCAAGGAAAGCATGCATGAAAATGGCTAGAACATAGCATGTCCAATTCAACAAAACAAACAAAAAAAATCAGCAAATTTGTTCTGGAATGCCCTCGTGTCCATCTAACAGTGAATAATGCAATTCCTGAGTCATAGTTCAATATTACTGCAGTCTTCTATCTGAGCTCAAAGCATCCTTGATTGAAAAGCACTTTGTAGCGCAGAGGACATAGTGAGACAGTTAATGAAGTCATGAAGGTTTTAAATTCAAGATAAACTGAAAAAGCCCTGAACTACTGAGCCTTTTAATCTCATTTCCAAATGGGGATCTAGTCCCACAGCTTTCCAAAGCTTAAGGGAATTGCCCATGATTTTGTCATATAGGAACAAATCCCTTTCAGACTGTCGGATAAGCTATGCAAATCTAAAAACTGCAAATAAAACAAAAAAAGCCAGAAAGGAGGGAAAGAACAAAGGAGACAGAACAATTATCCAATTTTCTTTTTCCATGAGAACCATAGACATATAAATTATTGATTATATATAGGCTAAGCAGACATGCACTGCATCTGTAGATCTGAAAATTGTCATGAACAGTTGCTATAGAAACATGAGCGCGTGCGCGCGCACACACACACACACACACACACACACACACACACACACACACACACACACACACGCATACGCACACGCACACAAATAATAGAATTCAACATTAACTGGACTGAATCGTGCCAATGTGGAAGAATGACAGGTGCTTTTTTTCTTGCCACATAAACTCATGCAGAAAACCACAAGGTATCAGAATTACTGACATACTTTGCAAAATGTCCAAATTGTTAGAATGTGCAAAAACAAGTGTTTTTTTTTTGCACCCTGAAAATTAAACAACAGGTTGTCATTATTTTTAACAGTTTTGCACTGCCTACTGACTGCTACAACAAAGCAATCATCAACTGTAATTACTGTATAAAGCTTAAATTAAATTTAAGAAAATGAGAGACAAAACTATACCAATTAATTTGACTAATAATACTACATTTAATCAATGACAAAGTTAACAAACTAATTAAAGAAAAAACAGAAAACAATTTTGCCTTCCTGGTAAGGTTTTTGCAAATAGAATATTTTTCTTTTTATTTACAGTATGGCAATGGTCAACCTGAAAGTCAGAGTCATATTACAAATCA
This sequence comes from Rutilus rutilus, assembly GCF_951802725.1. Lineage (NCBI taxonomy): Eukaryota > Metazoa > Chordata > Actinopteri > Cypriniformes > Leuciscidae > Rutilus > Rutilus rutilus. The sequence continues at coordinate 16,688,460 of NC_140214.1, forward strand.
TGCTTTGGGACTATAGCTCGCTACATTAGCATGGCCAAGAATCCCTGCTGGCCCAGACTGTCCATCTATGGCAGACAGTCACAGAGATGGATACAGTCCTCTTAAACCACCTTTTGATCCTGGGAGGGGGGGGAGGGGAGGGGGGGGGGGGGGGGGCAGTGGTGTTTCCTCCCTGCTGAGCATCTGGATCACTCCCACAGAGTTTGCACTCAGGAGACCTTTGCCAAGTATTGACTAGGAACTCAGAAGTGCTTAACAGCCAGAACATGATAGGAGACAGAACAGCTTTTGGGGAGATTGTGAGCGGGTTGTCGATGGAGAGATGGAATGCTTCGGTAAAAAGCAGAGTACTCTACCGCCAAAGGATTTTTCTTTCTTTTTTATTCTTTTGAAAATGCATATATATATATATATATATATACTGTATAATATATAAATATAAATATTTGTAATTATTAAAATCTGAAAAACATATATATATATTTTTTTTTCTCTGTTAATAGGTTGTTTGGCATAAGACCCCTACAGCACATATGCATTACCTATGGAATTCATTGCCATTCTGATTGTATACACTGGTAACACATAATTCATTCATATACAGACAGCTACTGTACCAGTATCTGTCAGCAATATCAAAAAGTCTCTTGAGCACGCTTGGCTGGCTCGCTCAGATCTAGAGAGGATCCAATTTGTTTTTCATGTGGACGGCTGGACGGACGACGGGCACCCCGATGTGTCCCACAAAAGCACTCAACACCTAGTGTGCTGGCGGGAAAGGAACTAATTAATCACATCATCATTTAGCGATTATCAGTGTATTTCCAAACTAGTGCACTGTTCCTCTCCCCAGGAGTGCTATACATCAGCTAGACAGAGCAGATCGGAACGAGTCCGCTCACGCAGACTGCGATATTAAAACACAGAAGCAGCAGTGGCACTGCTGTCCTCAGACAAGGTGATAATTGATTAGGGGGGGAATGAGGCTCTCTGGGGGGCCCGCAGCGAGCTCTTATGATTGGACAGATTGAAGCATCATTTTTATAGCTTCAGTCATCTGTTAATTACAAAACATCGAGCTATGGGCTCAACAGAAGGGAGTGTTCTGATTATGAGGAGCAGGATGAATTTAAAGTTGAAATTTCTGCGAAATATTGAGGAGGCCATAACATCTGTTTCATTAGCATTAGGTTTAGGGCTGTCCATCCAGCCTTACTTGCAAGGCAGCAATAAAATATATGAAAATAGATGCAAGACATAAGAGATTAATCAATCACATTTCAGTATGCAAATACATGTAAGAAAGGAGGCCCAGTAGAATTCAGTGTTACACCTCATCATACTCATCATAAATCCATCCTTACAATTTAGCCTCCATCTCACGAGTACAACACAGAAGACACAGAAACTCATTAAATTACTGTTCAATATGATCTACAATTGTGATTCAAGGGTAATTTTATTCTAGAAAAAGTTATTTTTTATAAATAGATTTATATAAATAAGAGCTCTACATGTTAGTACAAAACAAAGTGTTACAAAATGAGCCCACTGAAAATATCATCAGACAATACAAACTGCTATGTATATTATTATATTATAATTTGATCAGCCCATCCTTATTTTTGCTGCTATGATTTCCCCCCATAGAATACAAAGAAGCATGGTGACCACATTCAAGTTTAGTTGCAATTTTGACTGATTTATTAAAATATTATGGTTATATGTGGTCAGGATTTGAACACTAAACATAAACTAAACTACACTAATTTAAAGAACTACCATGTTGTTAAAACAAAACAACTTTTAGAGTAGCTTTGAATGAAAGCATCTGCTAAATGATTAAATGTTTATGCAAAACAAAACAGAAAGATGCTTGACACCCATTGTCACTCAGGATTGAGAGGCTTCATTGAAAATCCAATCAATGCAAATATCTCTCAAATTAAACAACACGATGAACAGGAACAGATATCCAATGAGGCTCAAATCCTGATTCGCATGTTTATAAACATGAGCAGGAGATCATGAAGGAAGTGAGTGTCAGAAAGATGGATGAGACACAGCACTTTTCATAAACTCTGGCTGAAACAATCCTCCCATCAGCAAGGCCAGCCAAACACACTTATCATGGAGCGTGCCAGAATGAGAAATCAAGCACTTTAAGCATACCTCAGCCAGATGGTGAGTGAAATCAGAGACCCTGGCTCATTTCATGGCTGCTTAACAGCCACAAGTGAGGAAGAGAGAGTGAGTGTGATGTAAAAGATAAAGAAATGTAAGAAACAAATACGATTTTCCATGGTAAGTGAAACAAACTCCTTCGGCAGACAAGAAAGGCCTAAATTATAAAAGTAAATGCTTTTTATGGAAATTGAGTACAAGAGGGTGTTCTTTCTTCATATTTGCAGAAACATTGTGAAGTATATGATGGTACAGGCGTAGAAATGGCTCATTTTATCTCTGTTTTGAGGCTATGACAGTTTGTAAACAAGTAAACAGGGAAAGCATCAAACGAGAGATAAGAAGAGGGCTGGAAGTGACAGGAAAAAAGATGCATTTGTAATTCCAAAGGGTGACATACAGACAAGGGAACAACTCAAATAACACGGGCTACCAGTTTAACATTTTATATATATATATATATATATATATATATATATATATATAATATATACACACACACATACATATACATATATATATATATATATATATATACACATATACATATACACACACACATACATATATACACATATACATTTTCTGTAAAACTGCTTTGAAGCGATATGTATTGTAAAAAGCGCTATGCAAAAAAATATATAATTAAATTAGTTATTTAATCATCATCATCATCGATAAACATTTTAATTACAATTAAAATAATAATACGGGATAAGAGATTCTTACCATTGAAGCATTTGTAATATGAGCATAAAAATAACAATATATGGACTTTTTCAATCTATCAAAATTATGCATATGTCTTTGAATTAATGAATGAATTTTCTGTAATAAATGTAACTAATTATTTAACATAACATAATTCGTTTCATTAGTTTCAAGACAACTCACCACGCAGCCAGTGGAGTCCAGCTTGCGATCAGAGATGCAACGGAAATTTCGGCTGCAGCCTCCGTTGTCTTTTGAACAGTCTCGCACAGGCCCAAAAGAGTCGAGCAGCACCTCCAGACTGTCGAAGGACGAAGAAATCATCAGCTCCTCCCTGATGGACAATGATGCATAGAAAACTCAGTTAGTAATGGCAGGTTAATTATACAGCAAACTACCTCTAGCATCTTTAGCCATCATTAGGAAAATGCATAATTATATTCTGATTGTTATTATGTTATATTTACTTTGTAGAATACACAGAAAATTACCTACAAAGGTCAAGAACTGGATATTAAAGAGGCAAGTAATGTGAAGTAGAAAATAACTATTCTTTGTCTCTTATACGCTACCATAAATCCAGTTAAAGGGAAAAGCTGTACAGAGCAGCAAAAGTAAACACCACCACTGATGGCTAAACCTTGAACAAATGAACTCCATTGCTCTGACCTTGGTTTCAGCTATGTGACTGAAAATTGCATTGGGTGATGTTTTTCCTCCCTTTCCTAGAGCACTTGAAACATCCAAATATTTATCATTACTATGAAATATGAATGGGCAGTGGTCATGATGAAGGAGCAAACCAGTGACCTTTTATTGTCTAATATATTTTAAGAGTGTGAAATCACCAGGCTGTGGAGTGCTGTGATAAATGGATTCATAGTTCTGCTACTGTGATTTCAGTTTCAAGACAGAAATACTGCCTTTACGTTCCAAGTTGTTTTTACTATTTTTCTGTTATGAAGTGTCATGGAGACATGGTCTGTCAGTGTTTAAAAATTATGTAAATGACAATCAAATAAGTGCATGTATAAATACAAAAAATAAATAAATAATAAAAAAACTAGAGGCTTCTTTTTTCAGATTATGCATTCAGTCCTAAAACCTGAAACAAATAAAGAAAATCCTACAGTATTTTGAAGAACTATTTAAAGGGGATTTGGTTATAAATGGATTTCTCGGCGACGTCATCACTGCTTGCGCACGCAACCAGGAGGCAAAAAGACCCGCAGTCTTCGTACCGGAGTAAAGGGTTTAGGCTAGTAGCAGTGGTGGTGTTGTCGCTAAGTCAAAATGCCAAGGAGTTGTTGCGTAATTTATTTACATGCAGGCCTATCTGTTGTGTTTTATCTGCTCATTTAAATTATATATGTTGCAAGTAATTCCAAATCTAGGCAAATGGAAGAGTGGGACAGAAGGAGGAAGTTGTATGTTATATTCTTTCCATTCATAATTTGACGAGCTGCACATGACAACATAGCACGTAGTTGTATGCATCAAGGGATTTGTACGCTCTAATCATTTCTCTTGTATACACACTTATATATCAGGCCATACAATTGCTGGCCACTTCTTGTCATCCACAATCCAAAGATCGTCATGTATTGCGTAGGGATCCGGCAAGATCTCACCATTGCTGAGAGTACGTTTTTTTAATATAATCGCCACGGTCGGAGGTACTAAGGCTTCCCACATAATCCATCGTCAAATCTTTGATTTACAGTAAAGTAACGTTATATGTGTGCAGTCATGAAATGTTGCAGGTCGTAAAGTAACGTAAACAAGGTCAACTTATATAAAAGCAAATTCGGGCTCTATAGATGCTGCACTGCTAACATTGGCTATTACATTACTAACTTAGTCTAACATGATAATTCATACATGCATCACAGTATGTCCGGATTTTGATTCGTAAACAGTTGGACGTTTTACATAATGTTATATTAATATGAAACACAAACAAACAAATCCAACTCTGAAATTGCAGTTTATTATTGAGTCAACAAGAAATTACAAACAATGCGAAATCTACGTTAATTACAATGTTCTTTTACAGAACTCGGCATAACAGATAGCGTTTTTTTGCCTCCTGGATGCGCGTGCATCCGGTATTGTTTGTATACAAGAAACCTGTGTACAAGTCCACTGGTAAAGTTATTAGATAATCATAAGTAAAACAATAACCAATTCTTTTAATTTTCATTACAGGTTTCCACCTTCTTTCCGAATGTTAGTATTTAAGTGTCTATTGTTACTGCAGTTAGTTTGCTTAATTCTTCAGAATCACAAAATAAAGCTGTACTAAAATGTGTCAATTATAATGTGACAGATTGAAATGACTTTGTTAAAAATAAAGATGGGAATAACAGTATGTGTCCTGCTAAAAAAAGATCAACGAACAACATTTGATTCCTTATAATATGACTTACCATGTTTAAAAAAAAAATCATACCATATTTGTCTATGATATATTGCAGCCGAAGAATAATTGAGATTATTTTTTTCATGTAACAGCATCACAGTTAACAATATCCACTGGGGATTCTCAGTGAATGCCCACCTTACCTAATAAAGAACATTGTGATTCTCACCTCAGGTTCCCACTACCACCAATCTTAGCTAAATACTAGGAGTACCAGGGAAAGCAGACCTTTTAAAGCCGTGATATTATGGTTGTAAGGGGAAGATGTTATCGTAATAAGGCAGAATATATAATGACTCCCGTTCCACAGTAATGAGGGCACTTTGAACAAATTGAGACAAATCTACCTCTGTGAACAAAGCATCTCAATTGGCAGGGCTTAGAACAGAAAGTCTGTGGAAGCTCTAATTAGTAGCTTAACTCCAAATACAAAGCAAGCATTTTCAGACTAGACACTGGAAAAGTGTAGCCTGCTCTTTTCAACAGCGGCAAGAAGTAATTAAAATGAACCTTCACTTAAGACTATGATAAAGAAGGCCATCCAAGTAATAGAAGATTCACTCTGAAACAAATGTGATACATAATACTTTTTTAATCAAAAGCTAAGACACTAATCAGTCATTATCTCTGTTATTGTTCTAAAGCTTTCATTGTTACTGGAGACGTTAGCCACAACTTTGCATATTATTATTATTATTAATATTAACAACAATAATACAAATAATAACATAAAAAGGTTACACTATATTTTAAGGTGTCATTGTTACAGTGTAATTATATATTTAAGTACTGAGTAATATTAAGCAACTACATGTACTTACTATAGGGTTAGGGTAGGATTAGGATTTGGTTGAGGGTTAGTTGCATGTAATTGCATAATTTACTGTTATTACTATGGCAAGTACGTGTAACATATGTAACAAGAAGAATAAAGTGTTACCCATAAAAATGATAATAATAGGTGTTAGATCTATCACTCCGGTCTGTTTATTCTTGGTTGGGTGACAGAGCTCTGACAATTCTTTCTTGTCATTGTGAGCGTGCCGTACCGATCACTCGGACCGTACGCTCTTCTGCCCACGAGTTGTTTTGTGTGCGGAGCATGGTGTGCGGATCCCGGCACTTCGGTCTAGTTTGGTTTTGGTTCAGTGTCGGGGTTTGGACATTCATTCTCTGTGCGCTCTGTCTTCTTGTGCGAGCATGCGGTTTCGAGATCGCTCAGGCTGTACGCTCTTCTGCCCGCGTGTGAAGTTGTGTTCTTTGTAGCATGCAGCTTGTGTTTTTCATTGGCTGCGTGCTTTCATGTTGTCATCCCAGCAAACATTAGCCGTCATTTCACCATATAAGTTAACTATAGACCCTATATAGTCCGGCTATGAGTAACCCACTTCTAAACAAAATAACCTTGAATTTGGTTATGTGTCGTTTTTGCCAAAATAACTTGCGAGATGTATGATATTCCATCATGTAAGCAAAGTAAACAGTGATTACAAGGTGTTCACTAATTTGATTTCTTTGTTATCTAATTGATGACTAGTCTATTTTTGGGCTATGGTTTAGACTTCTAGTAAATTTTCACTGACAGCCCAATTTTGTCTTGTTTTAGCCTAGACGTATGGGCTGTGTTTGGACACGTTTTGTGCAAACACGGTGTTTCTCATTAGCTGTTCTCATTAGCTGTGTTTTGTCATGTTTGTTTCTTTGTGTCATGTGCTCTCCTGTCTATTGTCTCCACCCCACCCATCTTATTATCTGATTATTGGTTCAGTTGCCCCTCCTGTCTCCCTCTTTACCTGTCTTGATTGATCCCTATTTATTCTCCTTGTGTTTGTAGTTGAAATTGTCAAATTGCCAAATTGTCGTTGAATGTACCTCTTGTGTCCTGCTTTGCCTGATCCTGTTTGCCTTTCCCAGTCCTGCCTTGTCCAGTTTTCCACCATGGGGGAGTTTTTGTTTGTTTTTGTTTTTATTTTTATTTTTGAAATAAATAAAACCAAATCTCTGCATCACTGAGTCCTCACCTCATCCCTTAACCCACACCTGACACTTTGAGTAACAAGGGGTCAGCACGACTGCTTTTGGATAACAGCTCAATAAACAAAAAGTTAATATTGAGTAACATTTTAGACAATATAGCCAGTTACTTTCTTTTTTCTCTTTTATCATAATTTTTTTCCCCAAACTAAACCATAGCAGGGCCCTTTGAATGAATCGGTTGAGTGAATAATTCGATGATTAATTTGTGCCAACAGTAAATGATTCAGTGTTATTAAAATATAATTTCAGAGAATGATTCAATGACACTCATTAAGACTCACTCATCACTTCCTTCATTCCTGAAAGAGTAATTGAGCGCATTTACTGTACATGCACATTCTTAACCCGAATAGGCTTAATAAGCGGACAATGCATGTGGTCCTTTATCAGCGTTAAGGTCATAAACAGCTTAAGCATAAACAGATAGACAGCAAGATTTTTGCTTAGATTTCACCCATCATGTAAACACATTAACCTGTGTTCTGTAGGCTAACTGAAGTTGTGCATGTGTGATATGTGAAAGGAAAGCATCCTTACAGTGGATTTAACCGTAGGATACTTGCATTGCCGGGTTATTGGTTTCGGATGTAAACAGGAACAGCGGGTTATTTGAATAAGCAGATTTTTGGGAATTATCAGTGTTTTGTTGCACATGTAAACATGCTCAGTTGTTTGAATCTTAACTCATTGTCTGGTATAACTATTGTAACCTCTAAAAAAGTCACAGAAAAATCACCTGCATTAGCCAGACTGATATTATGTCAGTTGATGTACCTGTACATGTACATTTTAATTTTAATAAATACATTTTAATCTAGAGAGCACAATTAAGCTGCAATGCTGCTGCGGACCCCCTATGATCGCGGACTGAAGAATCCTGCTCTAACATAAAGGCAATGAGGTGCCAAACATCCACAGTACTTGATAGACACCAATACAGAGTCTACACTCTATTCTCTCTAAACTGATTGTTCTGTGCAGAAAAGATTGCTTTTCCTTGGATCAGATTATGCTGCTGGGAAAAGAAGCAGTGTACTGGTTCACTTGCACAACAGTAGCGAAATGTGTTTGCTGTGCTTGAAATGAACAAATATTTACCGTGTGATGTACGATGTCGACAGCAATGCTAATTTTCCAAACAAGCAGGCTCTGACTAGTGCTGGCAATTGCAGTCCACAGACATTCAAATTATAATAAAAATATGTTATTATCCTAATATTTAATTCTCTAAGCAATAATTACAGCTTTAACAGTGGTCAAAGATGATCAGTGCAAGTAATAATATAATTTCCCTCAGCCTTTCACAAGTAGGCTATGCCAAGTCAAAAATTTCTAGACTAAATTCCATCCAATGAGCCAGCCAGTTGTTTTTTTCTTCAATAGACCTAGTCTTAATGACACCCCTATGGGTTTACATACAGTACTACAACCGATTCAAATAGTCCTTAAAGGGATACTCCACTTTTTTCGGAAATATGCTCATTTTACAACTCCCCCAAGAGTTAAACAGATGAGTTTTACCGTTTTAGAATCCATTCAGCCGAACTCCGGGTCTGACGGTACCACTTTTAGCATAGCTTAGCATAGATCATTGATTCAGACGAGTCCAGTAGCATTTCTTTCAAAATGACCAAAGAGTTTCAATATTTTTCCTATTTAAAACTTGACTCTTCTGTAGTTAAACCGTGTACTAAGATCGACGGAAAATGAAAAGTTGCGATTTTCTAAGCCTTTATGGCTAGGAACTACTCTCATTCCGGCGTAATAATCAAGGAACTGTGCGGCCGTACCATGCGTGCAGCAGGCGTAGTGATATGACGCAGCGCCTAAAAATAGTCCCCAGCTCGGTAACTTCTTCCAACGTGACCGGGACTAAGTTTGTCTAACCTATTAGACCTATTTTCAGGCGCTGCGTCATATCACTACGCCTGCTGCACCCATGGTACGGCCGCACAGTTCCTTGATTATTACGCTGGAATGAGAGTAGTTCCTAGCCATATAGGCTTAGAAAATCGCAACTTTTCATTTTCCGTCGATCTTAGTACACGGTTTAACTACAGAAGAGTCAAGTTTTAAATAGGAAAAATATTGAAACTCTTTGGTCATTTTGAAAGAAATGCTACTGGACTCGTCTGAATCAATGATCTATGCTAAGCTATGCTAAAAGTGGTACCGTCAGACCCGGAGTTCGGCTGAATGGATTCTAAAACGGTAAAACTCATCTGTTTAACTCTGGGGGAGATGTAAAATGAGCATATTTCCGAAAAAAGTGGAGTATCCCTTTAAATAGAGATTTACTGTACTTAGAAATCGTAATTCATCATTTACTCACTAATGTCATCTAGATATATATATATATATACAGTACAGAAGAAAGTACAGGTTTGGAACAAGATGACACATTTTTCATATTTTAGTGATCTATCCTTTTAAAGATCAAGCAGTATATTATCTCTATGACGAATGTTCAGCATAACATGGTAAATTTTACTTCGAAATATTCCAGTGCTCTCAAAACACTTGGAATTGAGGCAATACTCAATATGCCCGGGCCAAGGGACTGCATGGCCTGCCAAATTCTCTACAGTGGACCCCGTGAAGCTAGCCACTCTGCGGGAGATCAGTAGGACACACTTAGAGGACCTTTTTAAAAGGAATAAAATTGAGATAGAGGGAAGAAACCATATCCACCATGTACTTATATGGTGTATGTACATGGTACATGTACGTATATAACTAAATAAAACCTTCATGAGCAAAGAAGTTTCCATGAGTTGGAAAGACAATAACAGACAAATTAACAGCCATGGAAACAAATTAATCTTGTGTGTACAGTATGTTAAGTGTGTGTGTGTGTGTGTGTGTGTGTGTGTGTGTGTGTGTGTGTGTGTGTGTGTGTGTGTGTGTGTGTGTGTGTGTGTGTGTGTGTGTGTGTGTTTAAGGACAGTGAGTTAATTAGAGACAGAAATGACTCTATACACGTATATAAAGACTATATCTGACTTTAACAGTTAGGCCTCTTCTAATTAACATCAGACAGTGACATTTATATATTTTTTCTTTCTGAGGAGCACTCTTTATAGGTTATTTCCAACTTTATTTTTTTCTTATGAACAAAACCATATCTATAATTGAATTTTCAAAAGTAACTTTTCCATTTTACTGCCTTTAAGGCCCTGAGCACTGAAATATTTAAAACCTCCTTTAAGCACCAGCTACCATGATAATTTAGTGTGAGACTAATCACAAGATTAATCAATTTTGGGTAAAAAACAAATTAATCAAATCAGCATATGCCCTTTGGCAATGCATTCAAAGCCCCCTGCAAGGTCTGGATAATGTCAAGCCACATCAATTTTGAGGATTTAAAAAAAAAAAAAAAAGGGAAAAACCTCATTTGGTTGGAAACTTTAATCAGCTGCAGTTCAATAAAGAGGCTCAGTGGAATCCATTATCAATAAACCATCCTTATATTTGACAAATCACAAGATGTACCATACTTCTCACAAGGCTAAATGAAATCAATAGGTGCTAAAATTCACTACAGAAATGAGGAATCTCAACAGGATATCTGAAGAAATATACAACTAAAAAGTAAGGATGTAGGTCTCGACACAAGTGTTTTAGAGCTTTATTTAACTTGCAAAGTCTCAAACTGTATCCACATAATGATGACTTTTGTAAACGACATTGAAAGCACAAAGGCTACTTAAAAGTCTGCAACCACAGGCACTGAACAGGCATGTTGCTGTAATTTACTGTAATTATCCAGTCAACCTAAAGACACCCAAGACATCATAGATCAGTAATTGTCCTTGTGGTTTTCTAAAGTGTTTTTTTTTTTTTTTTTAGTTTAGTTTAGTTAAAGGGCACCTATTATGACTCTTTTCACAAGATGTAAAATAAATCTCTGATGTCCCCAGAGTATGTATGTGAAGTTTTAGCTCAAAATACCCAACAGATAAATTTTTTTTACAGCATGTTTAAATTGTCATTTTTGGGGGGCTCAGAAAACCGCGCTGTTTTAGTGTGTGCCCTTTAAATGCAAATTAACTGCTGCTGCACGGCCCAGGGGGCGGAGCCTCACAAGCTCGCGCTCAGAAGAACCAGAAGGACAATCAACAGAAACTCTGAGTTGCGGTGTTCATTTCGACTCGCCATCGGACAATAATGCCCACAGAGCCAGAGAATATATATGCTGTATGAGATAGAACAGGTATAGTGTAGTTTAATTATGGTTATAACTTATTTGTCATCTGCTTTTATCCACTATTAATACAAGCCTGCTGTAGCAAACCCCGTCCGAATGATGACCAAAATAACGTTATACTGATGAGTTCAGTGAAGTTTATTGTACATCACACAAAAGATGAGCGTTAGTTTTACTCCAGAGAATCACTGTAAGACCTGAATAAACACAGTATAAGAAGTGCGTATTAAAGTCTTATCCATAAACTCTCTCTCTCTCCCTTTCATTATCATCAACATACACAGCGAAGTACACAAAACACTCGTTACAACTAACAGTAAACAAATATATACACACCTTTTCAGTGGGTGCTAAATAAACTGGTAAACCTTATATCCGTAACATGACTCGATGAGCTGTCATAAAGTGCGCACTCTCACTTTCATTTCTGCCGTGGTCAGTAACGTTAGTCCTGTCGCTCTGGAGACAGTAAGCTGGATCACAAACAGTACAGATCCATCCTCGAGTAACAACGAGAGTAAATGAAGACTGCTATGTTCATTCTTACATCCAACAACAGCACACCTCAATCGCTTAGGAGACATTCTTGTCTACAGCTGCTCCAGCTTCGAACATTGGCGGACTCTGTGTCCAGCTCACTCAGGGCGGGTCTAGGCTCAAACTGAAGTGTCAATCAAGGAGTCGTGGGAGGGGCTTGCGCAATTCTACGTCACATTGCACCGAATCTGAGAACAGCTCATTCTGAGACAGTGCTTATGATTTATTGAGATTGTAAAAAAAGCACTGGGTGGATTTTTATCATTCTAGGGTGGTTTTGCTCACACACTGCCAACACACATTTATGTTCAAACACCATGTAAAAGTGAATTTTGCATAATAGGTGCCCTTTAAACTTTAACTAGAGTGAAACCAGTGTTTTCGAGCAAGTGCATGTAATGTCTGAGAAAAAACTCACATTTAAATATCATTATCTTTGAAAATTCATTTTGAAATATGGCATGAAAAAATAATATAAAAGAAAATACACATGGTTCAACTTTAATTTTTAGTCAAGAGCATCCAAAGAGAACGAAGTGACCCTTTGCTCAGCTCTGCCTACCTTGGTTACTGTTGCTCTTAGAAAAACTTAATTGAACATCCCATTATCATAGGAATCAACTAGAAATGTTCATGAACGGTGCCGTTTTCAAACTGCATAAAGTGGTAAAAATGTAAACAATATTGTGACAAAACAGTTTTTTTGACAGTTAAATCACACTACTGTTTCTACAACACATTCACTGTGTTAAATACAGAATTAACTCTTTAGTTACTTTCTGCTCTATTTTGACCTGAACCAATACATAAATCAATTGCAACAAATGTAGGTGTTCTTAATGATGTTATGCCTGTTCACTTGGAATTGAGGGGGTGACAGATCCACAGAATTAACTTCTCAAGATTTATAAAAAAAATTGTCAAATTTCCACAAAATTCACTTTCTAAACACCATGGACTTTCAAAGCCTTATATTAAAAAGTTACAGCGCATGTATGATAAAATAGAGGAAGGCAACAGTTGGTAACATTTTAAGAGCGAATGATCAATTGTATAGCACATTAGGGAGGCTGCTCAAGGATTGGTTTAAAACGGTCTGTTTTTATATTTTATTTAGGAACGAATGCATTTTAATGTCACACTCTTCAGCTATTCTTCTTTGAAACTTAGATTGAAAATGTCATCTCCTACCTGACATCCACTGCGTCCTCCATGACAGTCATATCCGTCTTACACTTGGCAGAAGGGTTGATGGCCAGCTCAGCGGGAGGAATGACAAAGCTTTTGCTAAGTGGCAGCCACATGCCTTCTCCAAGAGTATATGTGAATCTGAAACACAAAAAGGCACAGTGAATATTTCGACCTGTACTTCTACATTGTGAGACAAGACAAAAAAAATAGGCATTTGGATGACATATTTAAAGAAAAATAAAGAAAATGTGCTTTTCTCGTGAGGATCCCTGGAGGTTAAATTGAAATTCTGGGTAGGAATCTAAAAATAGTGGTGTCCAGGGTAATAACGAATGACACATTTTCAGACTGAAAAAAGAGACAGGTTATTGTTTATATTTAGTGAATGATTTCTGCCAAGAAAAAAAAAAAATCCATACATCCCCATAAGACTCCCACGTGTAAAGTATGTAAAGACATTTATTCACTTGGATACTTATTGTATCCGCCTTTGCGCACGAGTTTAACAAATAATGTGTTCTTACTGGTCCATCTAAAGGTTTTTTTAGGTTGTATTCTTACGTTGATCGAAAAAAGAAAAAAAAATAGCTTCCTAACTCCCGCATATAACAGCATTTCCAGTTTGACCCTCACTCTAGAACAGTAGCACATTTTAAAATTTGAGTCATTACTGGAATGCTTATCTGACCTTGAAAGCCCCCCTTGTTTTACTGCTGAGAGACGTCCAGGCAGATAAGATCAAATCGTGGGTGGATATTCATAGAGGACAAAAAAAAAAACTAAAAAAAACTGAGCATTGTAAAATAATGCCCAGAACAGAAGGTCCAAAGAGTTTGTAGGAGTAATTGAAAACTGGCACATCTACAAGCAAGCTCTCTTTTACTTCACTTCAATTCACTTTGAAGTCCTGAGGTTTCAACTTCGTGTCATAACATTCAATCAATAAATGCAGTTCTGTCCAGAACTGACTTGCATACAATAGAAAAAGTGTCTAAGACACGAGTATGAACATCCTTTTTTTTCTCTCTGAAAACGTGCATTCAAAATAGCCAGGATGTGCTTGAATGATTCATTGATTCATTTACTCGCTGATTCATTCCTTCATTCATTTGCTTTTCCCCTGTAAAATCGACTATCATTGATGAACCTAATGTACCCCATGCACCTCAGGAAGTCTGTACATATATGAGCTAAACAATCATCTCAGTAATTATATTTGCATAAGATGCATTATGCCAGCAAAATACAGTATGATTACAAAATTGGAAGCTCTTTTAGTTTTCCAGTATTATGCATGTGTAGATGTGATTTACACCTACACTGTAAGAATAAAATGGCATTTTATCAAGCATACAGGGCTTTTGAGTCACACATAGCCGAATAAGAATTGTGATTCACTTTGAATCCAGATAAAAAACACTTGTTAGACTGACAATAATCACCCTAATGTTGTCCAAACTGCTAACCGTTTTATAATTAATAATGTTGCTGATTTGCTAAGGGTTTGCCAGCTCCCAGCACATATTGCGGCATGCATTAATTATGTGGTTACTCTTATAGGAATATTGTTTTACTCTGTGCTGGCTTTATTTATGCAGGTGCTGTTGTTGTTGTTCATATACATACTATTTAGAAGTTTAGGATGGATAAGATGTTTTTGAAAGAAGTCTCTGATGCTCACTGCATGTATTTGATCAAAAATACAGAAAAACTGAAATAAGGTGAAATATTGTAAAAATATACAAAGACAGTTTACTATTTTTAGACATTTTTTAAATGTAACGTATTACAGTGATAGCAAATCTGAATTTTCTGCATCCATTACTGTGTCACATGATTCTTCAGAAATCATTCTAATATGCTGAACCTTATTATTAACATTGTGCTGTTTACATTTTTGCTGTGCTACATTTATGATACATTTTTCAAGAGTTCAAGAGAATAGCATTTCTTGTTTACATTTGTCTTTAAATATTGTATCAAATTTAAATGTCTTCATGGTTACTTTTGATCAATTTCTACCTTGCTGAAATCAGGTAAATATTTATTTCAAAAAAGTATCAAACAAGAATTATACTAAGTAAACAGACCATGAATTAACTTCTAAAAAGAAAAGAAAAGCAACTATAATCCCCAGATTACCCTCCTCTTGTGCACTATGAATGGAACTGTCCGACTGCTGCTGTTTAAAATGGTGCAATAAATTGCTTTTCTTGATTACAGTACAGTCTATTAAACTTGCATCTTTTCCTATGTTTGAATAAATAAGCCACTGCCAGCAGGCTAATTTATTTATTTACCTAGGTTCAAATGCAGGTTCTTCAATTATAGCAATCTGCACTCTCACTGTGCATACAGAGCTGTACTAGCATCTGCAAACTGATGATAAAAGTAGTTGAAGGAATCTCATTATCTGTTTTCTCTAGTGAGACTGGGGATCTCCATATTCCCCTATAATTTATTAATACAGTAACTGGGGAAAGCAAAATATAAACAATCAATTAATCAACTGACTTATTTCATTTACATTTAAAACATCACAGACATCAATGCACTAACAAAATGTATTCTTAGTTGAAATCATAACTTAAAGGGGACCTATTATGGCCACCTTTGTTTTTTTTTACAAAAAAATTATATAAGTCTTAGGTGTCCCCAGAATGTGCCTGTGAAGTTTCAGCTCAAAATACCCCACAGATTATTTACTATACCATTGTGAAAATGCCCATTTTGAGTGGAAGGAAAAACATGCTTTTTTTCGTGTATTTATCTTTAAATGCAAATGACCTGCTGCTCCCCACCTCACTTTCCAGAAGAGGGTGGAGCCTTTACAGCTCGTGCTTTGGATACTTTGTCAAAAAAAAAATAAAAAAAAAATAATAATTTGTACTAATACCTGTATTACTTACTAATAATCTGTTTAGTTTTGATTATCATCTCTATCACACTCACATGATATTGCAGTTTCATCATCATGAATGTTTATTATCTGCATGCGTTTTAAAGCCATAACAGCAAATGTACATTGGCTGTTGTCTACAATATGTCTATGGCATTTACATTTTTATTTTTTTTTAAAGTCGGAAATGTTTCCTGCTTATTAAAAAATAAAAAAATGGCAATTTCTTTGCAAAAGGTAATCTTCACAGGTAAGAAAAACAGTTTGATACTATTAATTAAATAGTGAATGCTAAAGACCTATATTTTTGTGAACTGGTGAATATGCAGGTGAATATTGTTTCGTGGATACGAATTAATAATACCTCAGCACGTTTTACTAATTTGTTCCCTATTTTTACTATATTGTGGCCACGTTGTAATTCGTTCAATCAAACTGAGGGATGGAATTAGTTAAACGTGTCCACGATTTATTAAAACGAGGGAACAATAAGTCGTCGTAACAACAAATTATTTAGATCAGTGGACAGGGCGCATATAAGAACGAGCAGAGAGAGAGAGCCCCGGCTGCGCGCGCGCACTCTCACCGTCTTCAAACAACACGAGCGCTATATTGCTCTCTCTCCCTCGCGCATATCAAAATCAATTGACACAACAGTAAAAGGTCGGAAGACCGATTGTGTTTTATAGATCAGTAGTTTGTTCAAATAAAGTGTTTGATTATTTAGCAAGTACATGTTCAGGAAATGCATAATAGCCTACAAATTGTATGGGTTAATGTAAGTAACGAACGGACTCTGCATGAAGCTCTTTTGAAGCTGTCAAATGGTTTCGCTATTGGACACTTAATTGTGATTATTGCTGCTCTGAGGTTTCTTATAGGCTACTGGTGACTGTGATATAGTTTTTTGTTGTTGTTGTTGAAGCATTACTCTTGCCTCGGAGAAAACAACACGAGAATAGCGACAACTGTGCATATAAATTACTACTTACAGGGCTTGAATTACAACCTGTGGGCAGTTTTTCTACATCCTTTTGTGAACGTCATTTTACACTTGGATGCTGCACAGCGGGTCATCTTAAAAGTGCCGTCGGAGCTACCAATCTCTGTATAACGGCCGTTGGAGCCCTCTGCTGGTAGGGAATCGTAAGATGGCTGCTCGAACACTTCCGGTGGCTTCACTGCCTGCTGGCAGTTTAGAACGTCATGAGCTATCCAGGCATTATATAGATCAGTGGGAAAACGTCAATTTGGATGGAATTATATAGATAAAAAGTACTTTGGGTGTCTTGTTCAACATAATTATTTTCATATAAAAGCAACAGAACTTAAATGACATCCAGTTTATTAGCAACACAACGCATGAGTGTAAATCCCTCAATATCCTCATTTGATGGTGTCTGATCCACTACGAGAAGAGAGAACTGTCCGTCTTGTCTGCACTTTTTTCACTCCTCCCTACTCTGCAGCCGCCTACTCTCGCCTACATTTCAGGCGAGGCAAGGCGAGGGACATCTCAAACAAGCCTAATGGCACTGACACGGTGCAACTGACGCTAGTAGGTCACGTGATAAGGGCAACATGGGGATGTGGATTGTCCAGATTATATTCATACTACACACATTCATCCTATATAGAACTTACGTTTTTGGCGGTCATTAAGTATTTACTTATTCAAAACAAGTACCTACTCAAGAGAGAATGCGATTTCGCATGCAGCCCTTGTAAATATATTGCCCTATAGCCCTCATGCTTCCATTGTGCCTTTTCTAGTTTTTTTTTCTATGTAACCTGCTTTCGGTGAGTTTCTATGTTCAAATCTGTTTAAGTCAAGTCATTGTCTGGTTTTGTTTATTTTGTATTTGTTTGACACTTTTGTATTAAAACTGCATGGGTTCATCCTCGACTCGCCTTCAGTGAACTACATTACAACTGCGGTCTTTAAATTGATGACTTTTCAATAACATCAGATTTTCAACAATTTTATAAATGGTTTAAATAAAAAACAACAGCACTGACCGAAAGAATGCAGGCAAATCAAAATGCATTTGCGATTTCAATTTGTCGTTTTTTTTCAGGAAAGATGATAACTTTTCGCATGAAAATGAGACCATTCCTATTAACACGTTTCATAAAATGGATAGGATTACTAGTGGATAGGACAGAAAGGCAACTGTGACCCAAATTCTTTATTAATGCACCGATAGCAAGAGGACTTAGACTGGGTAAACCCAGCCTGATCTGCAGGCGATTTGATTTCGCCCTGCAGCTCAGGCTGGAAACCTGTACATTTATCTACCCTGCTTCCTTTACAAATTTGCGGAAACCAATCACAAACTGGCTTATCCACCTGGCGCGCTATTGGCGGGTTTAATCCAATCCAATTCCAGAGTCGCTACAGCTCTGTCCAATTCCTTTTAACCTCTCGACGATCCTCAATGGCTTCTTTTTAGCAAACAAATCGCTCGAGTGGGTGTACAGTAAATACCACTAACTTTCGTGGTTTTTTTTTTTGCACAACCTGCAAAAATCGCTTGATTCCATTGCTGCTTCTGCAAACCGCTGATCAACACGTTTGGTTACACATTTCCTGCCTGGAGTTTTCACGTCGCTCTGCAAAGTACGACACCCTGGTTGGTCTGATTGGTTGAAGGACTATCCAATTGCGTACAGAGTTATTTGAACTATGCCCGTTGATCACACCTCTTGTGCGGTAGAAAATACATAGCAGACTCCCTAGACCAATGTTCAATCTTAAAAGATTGAGCTTGGTCTGGTTCTAGCCAGACTAAAGAGGACTGCCAATTGTGGGGGAAATGCAAAGACAAATATGCATTTAATGTATAGTTTAAATTCTGCAAAACTGGAAAATGCAATTACGCTTGAATTCTGACCACAATATGCTGCAATACACAACAAGCTTGTTTTGCAGTTGCACTCATCCGTCTGGATTTCTCCACATGAATCTATCTCATCACACCTGGGGTGGTGCGCGTGCCTCATCAACTGTAACCACAAACTCATTTCTGTCAATATATCATCCATCATCAGCTACTGTTTACATTAAATCCAATTAAGCCTTGTTCATTTCATGTGCACAGCGTTTTCTCCTGCTGTTAATGGTAAAAAGATCTGTTAAAGTAAAAGTTTCTTGTCGAATTTGAGACTGAAAACGGACCGATATTTTAGTGCAATCCATACTCATAGATGTTTCATAATTCCATGACATCCCAAAAAGGTATGTCCGCACAGCACACCACAGATTTGCTGAAAACTCACCCAAGTGTTTTGTAATATACAGATTCAGGAAACAAAGGACAAAACGTGAAGCTTGACACATTTGGATATTGTCGCCTGCTACTGAGAAGCGGCTAAAATTGAGTTTTGCAGAAAAGTGACTTGTAAATGGATTATTGAACAAAATCGTGAGAACGGGATAAAACTCCCGCCTCGCTGGTGGAAGTTAAAAGGGAAAAACACATCTATCAAAAAACGTCAGGGTACCTTTTAAACTATCTCAGCACTCTGGCTCAATGACATACAAAGACACAACCTCAGAACAGGACGGAAAAGAAATAACCATAAAATGCAGTTCTGTTAAAAGCAGCAGTATCCAACATTATCATGTGGGTACTGAAGTTTGCATTGGATGTTTACTGACACCGTAAAGCATGATTTGAGTGTGAAAGGCTCTTTCTAACTTTGAATGGTTTGCAGATTGGAAAGAAAATCAGATTACAGAGTGATTTGAAGTGCTTATAAAACTCCAGATTAAAAATACTGCGGTTTAGTTGCACCATAACAACACATCTTTTCTCCATCTCTCACTCTTGTACTGCCACTTTCAAAGTAGAGCAAATATCAGTCACATCATTTCGGAGTCTGATATTGAAAGCTAGATATATAAATGAATAAGTGAAGCATTCGAAATTGATTATGGCCTTTCCTATTCATTCATGGCACAAATCAATGATGTATGAGGAAAGGCTTTGTGAAATTGAAAATAAATCTTTCATTCAAGCCGTCTCACACATTCACGTCTGTGCAGGTTTGTTTGGAAATAAAACATTTAATTGTCCCAATGAAATGTATTTGTTTGGATCCCCAAAGCAAAGGGATATGAGATTTTACACTTTTGGGGGTATAACACAGATTCCAATTACAAGATGCCCTCCCGGTGTTGTTTTCAAATGTGAAAGAACACCGATTCATAAAATTTGTAAATAAATTGCTTGTGATTTGTGCAAACGAATTAGGGTTGAACAATCAAAGGACTTTGCAATGTCAAGGATGAGATCTATGAATAATTCAGCAAATGAAGGAGATTATGCATGGCAACTGAAGGTATCCATATGTCGCTATAATTGGATTAGCACTGTTAAATATTCCAAAACATACACCTCACAGACTGAAACAGCTCAAGTGCATAAAGCAATGAACTTATTAGTCCTGAGTCTCCAGTAGCCAGAAGTAAACATTGTCAAAATCCATGCCTTTTTATATGGATAACATTTGTATTTGTAGGCAAATGCACTCGGTGGCCACGTATTAAAAGTAATTACGTAAATTTTCCATTTTCAAGTTTTTATTTGAACTGTGAAAGGAGCTCTTTGAAGCTGAATAAAGAAATGTCAGCTTAGCCAAAATGACAAAATAAGTATACTGCATTTCACAAGCTACTCCGTCTCAACAGAAACCTATTACATACTTGTCAGCACCTTCTTTTTTCAAAGCTCATTTTCTGCAGTCATATATAATGGAATGTACAGTACACATTTTGCTATATAAGGTAGCCCCAAAAAGTGTTTGGACATTTAAGATAAACTTAAGGACGTATGAATTAAACTGTGTTACAATTGGCACCTGCAAATAATACTAGAGCTTTTCTCAGAACTAACTTCATTTTTCTGTACTTTATTATTTTTATTATTATTAAATTACTTTTAACCAACTGGTTATGTTTTATGTACACTCTTTTATGTAGGGGTTCACATCATGGGATAGTTTTATGTATTTAGTTTTAATTAATTACGTTTTAATTTATTTTCACATCCTGGCTTTATTAAAATGTTATGAATTAAGCAATTTGTAAACATACTTTAGCACTTGAAAAAAAGGTGAAATAACCCGTTAAACAGTATGCTAAATATTTAAGACATGTCTCCTTATTTATCATTTTTTTGCCATAAAGGCAACCTTTTAGCCGTAAAACTATAGAGATATCTTCCAAATATTTTTTTTGGATTTTTATTCATTTTGAACTGGGTCACAAACTTTATAGTACAAATAAACAAATAAACACATTTTTTCTCACCTAAAAATGCGATCAGATGGCTGCTCTCCCATCACCAAGTCAAAGCCACGTTGGAAAATTGTGTATGGCCATGGGCTGCAAAACAGAAAGGGCAAAAATAAAATGAATAATTAATGCTTAAAATAATAATAAAAAAAAACCCTGTATGTCACACCATAGACTCTTCATTCATTGTTAAACAGTGCCATTCTTCACTAAGCCAAATTACCTTTAAAATTGCAAGACTTTGTGATGAAAATATTCCTTTATGAACTCAGTTATGTTCCTGATATGAACATCAAAGAATTGCTTCCAGCAGATACAATGCAAAAACTGCGACCAACAGCAGCCACTCAGTCAGTGCCGTATATACGTGAACGTGACTTCAAGCGTGTATTTATCCAGTTCTCTATGTGAACTGATGGAGATTAATGCAGAGAGGCAGCTGTGGGGACATGGACTGTCGCTGCAGTATAAGAGAAGAGACAAGGAGCTGATGCCTCTCTAAGTAAGCTGTTACTCACAGCAAAAGAGCACTCACAGCCTGGTTAGACCACTTCACACCACAGATCACCTACTACTGTTTAAACATCAACATTTGCCCTGCAGCATTCATAATTCATAAGAGTTCCAAAAGCAGGAACGTTCTGAGAACCCATTACCACAGGAAGGTGCAAAAATTTATAAAAAAATAAAATAAAATAAAATAAAATAATGCTGAACACTAAAGTCAGTTTCTTCATAACATGTACATTTTTTGTCTGTGCCACAAAGTAAATTATCACATGGATTTGCAGAAAAACAGTTTCAGAAATATCTCGGCACTTTGAAACTTTTGAAAAGCATTTGGCATCGGACTTTCTTTTTTTCTCCACTAAGTGTTAGAGTCAATTAAAAACTGTTCACACCTTCACAGCAAGGCACAAAGGGAACAAGCACATCCAGTGCTATTCCACTCCCCTAAGGCAATCTTACTGATTGTTCCAATTTGATTTCTAATTATCGGATCCATCTCGCCCCACTGTCATCACTCCCATCTTCCTCCCAATTAAAATGCCAAGGCTTTCCTCACCTCCAAGTCTTAATCAAACTGCTCCAGAGCGACAGCCTCAAACCCAGATGAGCATGTGAAACTCTCCTCAGGGAGGGTCTAATTAACTTTAAACGTCTTAAATACAAGTCTTTCCGGGATTAGAAACTTGTGCTCCTAACATTTAAGTGTTTTCATTATTTCTGGACTGTTAAGAAGCAAAACACTCTCATATTTTATGCCATTCTCTCGCATTTGTGCTTCATTCATCTATCTGTTGACTTGTGCTTGCTGACATTGTTACCTCAGATCAAAGATAGCATCAGTTCAGATGCAGTTAATCTTATATTCAGTCCTCTGCTAAAATATCTGAGGGCAACAATAAAAGTTTGGAAACTAAAAAGAAGTAGAGCAGAATTTAAAAACAATTAGATTCACTTTGGTCATTTTAAAAGCAGTTCTTGAGCGAGGCACGCAAGTGACGAATTACATCATTTCTTACACGTGTAACGCAATTTAAAAATGAACAATACATACATCTCATTGGTATACTGAAATGCAAATCACTGTCACACAAATCTAAAATGACCCAGAGCTTCACTGCACTAATCCCTTTTCCAATTCCAGAGGAAGAACATCATGCAAAAAAAAGCTAATTAATTCAAGCCAATGTAATTTCCCTACAGTGCATAACACCTGGCTGGCTATCAGCACTGGAGACATTTTTACTACCGTTAAGAAGCAAAACCAACTTTGAGGTGGCAGATACCTCATTGTAGTAGCGCTGTTGTATATCAGAGTCGACACAATATGCTTATGGTACTCACCCCTGATTTGGGCCCCATTCGTTGCGAATACATAGATGCTTGTGAACAGGGTCCTTCATGTAGCCATCGAAACAGATACATTCTCCTGAAAGCAGATAATTAGTATATTGAAACCCTCATTATCAATAAGATAAAATAAAATAAAAGTATAATACAATTATGCTGAGCCCTAATTGTTGCAGTATGTGTCCTTGAGGGATGTCAGTTAGGATGGTACCAGCTTTCTGCCAAAATACTATTGTTAATACTGTACTGTAAAACAAAATCATCATAAATTACAATGGGACTTCCTTAAAACACTGTAAAATAACTGGATGTGTTCATCTGAGCTGTTTTCAATGCGTTTTTATATGTAAACATGCACTAGATGGACATCTCACTGTCAAATGTCAAGTGGGGGGGGGGGGGGGGGGGTAACCACTACGATGGTTACCATTGAACATTTTTGTGAGGAAGTTTTAATGAAGCACATCCATAGATCTAAATCTTCTAAACCATACATCCTAAATCTTCACATAAAGAGCATGGCAAATCAAATACTTTAAAAACTTGTTTTGTATTTTGTGTCATGTCTTTCAACCATATCTAGTGCTTTAAATGTACTAGAAATAACAGAAAATAATAAATAATAAATAATCTATCATACTAGTGTCCAGTACAGTTTGTGTGTGATAAACCTCGGAACGTTCCTTCTCTAGGTGTGTTTGTTTTTCTTTTTGTCCAATTTGTCTTCCAGTTCAATTTGATATTAAAGGCATATGGAACATAAGTTTTTACAATTACAATAAAAAAAATTATAAAGCATAAATATAATATTTACAACAATAACAAGTATATCATCTTCTCTTTAGATCATTAGTCAACAAATTGCTAGTAAATACTGCAAATAAATCGATTGCCAGACCCAGTAATGCAACTTTCATTTAACTGAGCTGAGTGGTTGCTAAAAATTGCTGACTCACAGATCATTTCGTGTTTCAAACCATTTCAAGGTCATTTAGATGCAGGAAGTCATGTTTACTGATGGTAAACACAAGCAGTAAGTCATTTACTTTGTTTTAGTTCCTTTCCACCAGGTTAACCCATTCAGGCTAATGTGTGAAGCAGCTGTGAACAGATTTTACCCCACTACGGAGTCACATGACTTTGCATGTACTTTGGCATTACCCCCCTCGCATTCGCACCACGACCCAATCTGTAGTCTAATCGCCTCTCTGTGTGACTGATATTAATTCATCCCCTTCAGGGTCAAGAGAAAATGACCTAATTGTCATGTTTACATCAATTGGTGATTCTCCAGACATGCAATGCTGTAAATGGGTGCTCTTAGTTTTGTGCGTGTTGAAGCATCTGCATGCACAGCAGATTCCATGTGTCAGCCCTCCTCAGTAGGGCTCATGGTTCAGACAGGTCTAATCACTCTGAGTTCAACTGATCAGTCTTGTCAGGGCAAACCGCAGGCATGTCGCTCATCATTTGGGTTCATGGGACTGACGAGGCTGCACCCTGCGCAGGAACACGCGCCCCGTCCTGAAAAAACGTGTGAGGAGACTGATGCAAATACAGAGGGGGCACAGAGGAAGAATGGCATTTGCAAACATGGAAACAAATGTGTTACGAGCGGGAAGACAATGTGTGGAAAAGGCTAAAGAAAACATTTGATATCTTCTGACATTTTTTGCAAAGCAGTAGTCATCAATATGCTGACAAGGCCAGTGAATATGTGCCCAGAGATTTGCTAATGGAATATAAGTGACCTTAAATTCTGCATTCTGCTAATATTGGATTTCCAACCCTGATGCTCTGACTAAGAAACCTTTTTTTTTTTAAGGGCAATTGTATGTAGTATAAGATGCAAGTTGGAAAGCAATCTTCAAAACTAAATCATACATTAATTGTGATATAGATCAATATAGTTTACTGTATTAGCAGTTTACTTCTCTCTTATTAAACCTTTGCTAAATATATTAATACCAACTATTGTTCAAAAGTTTGGGGTCAGTATGATTTCAAATAAATGCTATTCTTTTTAACTTTCTATTCATCAAATAATTCTAATACATTTTTAAGAGGCACAATATTGATAATGATAAGAAATGTTTCTTGAGCACCAACTCAGCCAATTAGAATGGTTTCTAAAGTATCATGTGACACTGAAGAACGGAGCAATGGCATATAATAAACTTTAAATTACTCTACTAAATGTGTATGTGTCCGTTTGAAACAACAAAAAAAAGAGAGAAAGAAAAAAGTATAGCTCAGCAAAAAAAGTAATTTACCATTATGGGTCATAAACACTTAATTTGATATATTACTGATCATAGGCACAATTTGGCAGGGCCAAGAATAATGTCAAGCACTGCACTACGCTATTTGCATAGTTAACAGTTTATAAAACTGAAATTAACTGTGTACCATAGGTAATAATAGCATTTTTATCAATTCAAATGAGATGCAGGGAGCCTTTATGCCTCTGGGTGGTAAATGACAATTTTGCCAGGAAACATGTACCCAGTGGCTCTGTGATTGACTGATCATTATTGATATCCAGCAGGCACTCAGCCAGTGCTGTATGCATAAGAAATGCATACCTTTTTAATTTATCTCTTCACAGAATATATGCAGAAGCAGGTTTTTTTTTTTTTTTTTTTTTTTTTTTTTCTTCAAATTGGATATTTGGGGTGACAATCTGTAGGGAATCCTTGCAAATGTAACTAATCAGGACCTCAGCAGGAAGTAAACAAAACATTTCTCAAGCTTTTAAGCTGTTAATATTAAATGTGTATGTGGAAGTATTTCCATGTTTGTTTATTTAGCCCTGCCATGTGACATATCTACATAAAAGAAAAAAATCTTCAGCTTTGAAGCATAAAATAAGTTCTAATTAATTGCATATGGGAATCTAACTGTTAGAAACAATGTGTCAAAATTGCTTAATAACTTGAAAATTTACTGCAGAGAGCAACAAAAGTGTCCTGCAGTGTGACATGCTGTATCCAGCTTAACTGTTTTCTGGTTGTTTCTAGTTGTATTATAATTAATTATTGTGCGTGTCATTTTCAAAACCTCAAATGAATTAAGAGAGTAGTGAAATTAAAAGTTGAGGCTACAAATGGTGAACCTAAAATAAATTGTCACCAGCTTCTAAAACTACATTCACAAAAAAAATTTTTTTTACCTAAAACTAGCCATATAATATATAACAGCATCTATATATTTTCAAAACTTAATATATAAAATAACTGTATATTTTCAAAATTAAATAATGGGCTTTTATATTATCGTTATACTAAAAGCAAAAGATGTGATTGAGGTTTCCGGAATATATTTTGTTTACATTAACTTGACAGCATATATTATGTTTCTATTCACTATTAGAACAATGCATGTATAATCCTGAAGAGAAACTATTTCAATTCAATTTAAATGTATTTTTATACTTATAGCACTTGTTAAAAAAACAAACAATAAAAACATTAAAGGTAGGGTCGGCAGTTTTTTTCAAAACATTTTTTTTCAAAATGTGTTTAAACTTTCTTTATATACCAATACATAATTAAAATGTAAGTACTCTGAAAAAGAGAGTATAAAAATCGAGTGTCTGTAGTCCTCTCAGGACCCAATAAACACAGCTACTTATTTCCATTCGGAACGAATGAAATGATTGGCTGGGCGACTGTCACTCTCCCTCGCTACCATGGCTACCACCCCTGCCGCTACAGGAGCTACACACATGCGTGAGCACGGAGAGAGGCACGGAAGCTAGGAAGAATCACAATTATGGCAGAGAAAGAGCAGTCAAAATTCCCAGTACCTGCATATACTGGGATATATACCTGCATATACCTGCATATACAGGCAAACAAGGCAAAAAAAGGAGTGTCTCCGGAGTGTAATGTTAGTGTAATGTTAGTCCTCATCAGAGCGACCAGTACTTTCATAGTGGAAGCTCTTACATGCAAAACACCGTATATGTTATGAATCTTAAATGAAATTCACCTTCATCACAGTGTAACTGATGGTAATGGGAAAACGTGTATCAATGCAACCTGTTTTTAGCTTTGCCTTATGTTACTAGCTCGTTACCGAATCAAACTCAATATATTTTAAACTTTACCAGTATCGATATGCTAGCTTGATAGTGAGTACTAACAGCCATGTTAGTTGTTTATATTCATAATGATAAAATTAGGTATTTTATTAAATTTGATTCTGACATGATGTCACTACATACACTGCGCTCCTCTCCGCTCTGCGCTGGTAAACGCGTCCTCCAGCTGAGCCGAGCGGTCGGCGTCGCGCGTTCATGTGTTTTGGGGGCGTGGCTTTGGAAGGAGCCCAGAAGGGAGGGGGTAGTGAATGGAATAAGTAGCTGTGTTTATTGCAGTCTTGCGAGGACTACAGACACTCAATTTTTATACTCTCTTTTTCAGAGTACTTACATTTTAATTATGTATTGGTATATAAATAAAGTTGAAAAAAATTTTACAAAAAAAAAACTGCCGACCCTACCTTTAATGTCCATGTTCAGCAACACTTATGCATTTCAGCATGTTAAAAACAAACCAAATCTAACAACTTGTGAAAAGGCAAACAAGGCGTAATGATTGCTCTATACAAAATACTGCTGATTTCTCCATTCATTTAGTTTATTTATATTTGTGTATGTGCATGTGTGTAAAAAATCACTACTATTGAATTTAGACAGAGGCACAGAGGATGTGTAAAAGCTGAGATGAGAAGAGTGACTGTATAGAATTACTTATTAATGAAGTTTTTAAGTCCAGAGTAATTCCTTTCCGCGACCACAGAGAGAGTCTGTAGGGGATCTATCATTCAGTCAAATTAATGAAACGAAAGTGCAAGGTTCAGGTAGCCTGAGACACAACATCACATGTTCTTGTTTAATAAATGTCCCCTGAAGCCTGCTGGGAATGAGGGAGGTGAACAGGGGCTCAGAGAGGCCTGTTATCAGTCCGATTCTCATCTCAGCTTTTACACATCCTCTGTGCCTCTGATTTACAATCTTTTTTAAAGCGCACACAGCCCCAGTTATTGTCGCTCTCCATCCCCACTTTCATCAGTATCTCCCTCTCCTGTTTGATTGAGACAGTCTTACGGTTTACACACACACTGAGCCTTTCATTAAGAATGCATCATACAAAAAAGCACAATGCAATTATTGAACCTTGGCAGTACCAAGGCCTCATCCTTTAGATTTCATTTGTGAGAAAACCAAGACAGGTTCCCAAAGGTCCAACTTTGATTCATTTATCTTTAGAAGATTCTCTTTTCAAAGCCCAATGGATCTCCTCTTTTGAATTATGGATGCAAACGGGCGGAACTTGTCAACAAATGATAACAATGTTGGATTGATTCCAGCTGCAGATGATCGGAAAAAATGCCTGTAAAGCGAATGCATTACCATTCATTTGGATGTACCTGGGTGCCTGTTGACTGTTTTGCCTGACAGGAAAAAATATAAAACTGAATTGTTCAATCTCGGCTTACAAACTTGCAATCTTTGGTCGCAAAATGCAGATAAAGAGCATTCAAATTTATTATGCAAACACAAAAACTTCTGCCCACTGCCTGAGATTATTCATCAACACTGTACCGTCAAGTTTTATAGTTATGTAGTGTGTACTGATTTTTTTTTCCTTTAACAATAAAACAGTTGAAATCAAGGAACTGGAATAAGATGCTAATCTAATGGCAAGAACCTCCAAATCTAAAGTCCTAAAGTATCCAAAAATATAAAAGCAGCTATTAAAAATTATAATAATAATAATTGTCTTTTTTTATGTCACCACTGTATTAAAACCAAAAGGAATGATTAAAATGTCTGGAAAATTTTACTTTAACTTTAATGTACACAAATTTGAGCGCATCTTGTTTTTCTACCTATTAGGATAATGTTGCTTGTATAAAGATAAATTTTTTTTTTTTTTTTTTTTTTTTTTTACATTTATTTGCATAGAACTGTTTACAAAAAAAATATTGTTATATATAGCAAATAATACCTTACAAAACCCCAGTGGACAGGTAAAAGGATACACCAAAAATATAGAATATTCATGGATGATATTTTTGTTCTTACAAAAGTATATCTAAAAGTATAAGTATATCTTTCTCATAAAAACTATGACTGTCAATAGAATAAAATAATTACAATTAATTAAATTAATTAAATTCAAAATGTATAATATGCAATCTGTTAAAGTTGTGTTAAAAGTGTAAATAAATCTGTTTTAAATAGATCTGTTTTAAATACACTTGAAATTGAGAAAGTGAAAATAAGTGAAAATAAATTAAACCGGGTACCTGTTCTGTTTATTTGGCATATTATAAGTAAACTGCTGAGATCTTAGATGGTCAAAGTGCTCACATACAACAACCCAATATTCCTGAATCTAATCAAGTATCGTCTAGAATAGTAATGCTTCTCTGGCTCAGAATATCCTAAAGGCATTCCATTTGATCTGTGCTTTGCCTAATTTACGGCCCAGTCATGAATTTAAAAAAGAAAAAGAAAAAAGAAAAAGAAATAATAATTCAAATCCAGGTCACTGAAGCTGTATAAGCCCAAGTCTTACATTACAAAGATTCATTGTCAAGCATTACTGTCCTCACAGCTCTCACTCAATTAAGCTTTCATTACTTAATACTGTTCACTCAAGAGAGACACCTTCAGAGAAATCTGCAAATGAAACGACAGATGAATCAGAGCTAAGCCTCTCTCCTGTCCCTCCTGCTCTTTAAAGGAAGCTGCGTTACAACTGCAGTTCATTGAGCACATTGATTTTACACAGTGGAGGGGATGGGCACTCGTTCACTAGGGCGGAGTGGTGGAGCGAGACATTATTTTATGATTAATTAGTTGAAAATGCAGACTAATCAAGGCAAGGCAAAAAAAAAAAAAAAATGCTTTTCACTTTTTCTGAATTTTTTTTTTTTTTGAGTTCCCAAAGTGCAGTTTGAAGGGACAGTTCAGCTAAAAAATAATAAATTTCATATCATTTTAAACCTGTATGACTTTCTTTCTTCTGTGAAAGACACAATAAGATATTTTAATATATATATATAAATATATATTTAAGATTTATTTTTGGCACTTTTCCCTTTATTCAGATATAAGAGTTGGAGAGAGGACAGTAAGTGAAGTGGAAGAAAAAGGGGAACGGGATTGAGAAATAACCACGTGCCGGGATTCAAACTTGGGTCATCCCAAAGCACAATTGCGCTGTATGTCTGAGAAATGAAAGCTTTAGCATAAGTTCTGCCGGGAAGACTCAATTACTACGTCACCTATTGCCTTCACTTCTATCCAATCATATTATGCTCACTGTATAAAGCTCGGATCTTACACATGTTTGAGTTCGCAGATACTGAAGCAACGATTACCCCCATCCTCCCCACCACCACCAGGATGGTCCTGTCCATACCTCCCGGGGGGGTCGGCTGCGCCCCTGCCTTCGTCATCAGGCAGGAATTGCAGATCCGATACCCTCGGATTATGCACTACGGACGGGGGCCTACGCCAAATGACTTTGTATATTATCAGCTTGCTGAGCTGTCAATAAATGTACAATTTGTTGAAATAATTCTCCCGAGTCTTTCTGGTAGAACTATCTATCTTCTAACGATTCTAATCGATTCACACATTTTAACACATTTTGTTAACGTGATGTTGTCAGAACAAAGAAAACAGGAGTCAACTGTGAGAGCAGAGCAGCACACGGACAGTTTACAAAGCGCATAGGCTTGCAGCAGGAAAATAGCCTCAAATAATGTAGTTACTGGCACACGTCAAGCTTTTCTTGTGATCTTACCGCCTCTTATGTACAGGTACTTTTTACACACGAGAAGCGCGTTTAACGTGGATGCACAATCGGTTGCTGTTGAAGCCAACAGTACCTGCTTGTTAAAGCGAATCAACATATCCTCTATCTGAGGCTAAATCACTAAATGAAGTTTTATGTAACAAAGTTCGGGAGGAGCACGTTCAGGTAATCAACCAATCAGCACAAGAGGAAGCCGGTATAAATAAACCCTTTCCTCACCTCTGTCTCATGTCAAGTTTCACAGCATCCCTCCACCACCCCATCACCTCACTCTTGGCTGGTTTCTATCCCAGTAAAAAGGGGGAGTGCTCTGGGTTCGGGCCAAATTCCGAGCTCGGAGCCCTACCCCGGACAGCATGCCAAATACGCTTAAAATACTACATCTGATTTCATGTACGTGTGAACTCGTGAAATATTGAAAATGCAACAGCGTGTAACTCCAAATGTTTAAAAGTTTAAAATCAAATCTATGCATTTATCGAATCAAGAATCGTAGGATTCCAAAAGAGTCCCACCCCTACTATCTAAAACAACACTGGACTCATTGACTTTGTATGAACAAAATAGAATTTATTTTTAATTTTTTTACTGAGACATTTAGCAAAAAAAAAAAAACTTATTTTGTGGTCCACAAAAAAAAGTTTAGAACGACATGAAGGTGAACTATCCTTTTAAGTATCCCCCTCGGAATGTGTCTCCCTGTTGGTGTCAGAGTTTCTAGATGAGCTGTGTGAAGTAAGGAATCGTGTCAGGGTGGTGTTGTACCTGAATCTGGGTCACATTGGTGCTCACAGGGATCCAAGAGACGGCGGCCACACAGATCATTGACCCAGAGGCCACTTGCATTCTGCTGGTAGTACAACAGCACCTGGGCTGGGTTCAGCCAATCAGAAGCATCCAGCTGGCTGCCCTGAAGCAGAACAAATCTGGAGCCTGGAAGAAAAGAGTCAGACAGGATATCAGTCAAGAGTTACATCGAGTAAATTAGTGAACTCTATTAGTGAGCTTTAAAAAGCATATACCAAAGTAAGATAAATGAGTTAGGAATCTGTCACTTAACCCTAACCTAACAGTCTACTATAGTCTACTAATACTCTAATGAGAGTTAATCGACATGTAGTTGCGAAGTTACTTGTAGTTAGTAGAATGTCTAAAGTGGACCATCAAAATAAAGTTTAACCAGATTGTCATCTTTACTTCATCCTCATGTCATTCCAAACCTTAATGACTTTCTTTCTTCCTTGGAACACAAAAGAAGATATTTTGAAGAATGTTGGTAAGTAAACAGTTTTGGTTCACACTCACCCAAATTGCATGGTCAAAAAATACAAGGGAAGTCAATGGGAACTAAAACTGTTTGGTTATCAGTTTCCTTTAAAATATCTTATTTTGCATTCAGCAGAAGAAATAAATGCATACAGTTTTGAAAACAACATGGATGTGAGTAAATGATAACAAAATGTAAATTTTTGAACGGACTATTCATTTAACCGCAAAGTTTCATTCAGATTCCTTTACTGATTCGCTCAGGGACGCAGGTTTTCATATTTTTTTGTGAGTCACTGAGTCATTTACTCAACTGACTCATCAGCTAAAACAACTGCGAAACTATTATCCGCTATAAGATTTGTGCGTCACATCAACAGTACTACGAGACTCAAGAAAAAGTCTATAAACAGCAGCATGTACAGTACATTTTCCCTCCACAAACTGTTAGGCATTAAACTATGTTTTGGACTTTTTACAAAGCTTTTAAAGCAAAGCAAAATCCTTAAAGCTGAAATTCTATGCATTGTATGCATTGCTATGTTTCACGGATCATGCACAGCTGTGGATAAGATACAACAGCAAAGATAAAACATTTGAACTGGAAGCAGTACATAAGTATTCTGCATCATCCCTCTGAATATTTGTCACATAGAACAGAATTTATTCAGAAAAATCAAGTTTTATCAGATATGCTTTGACATAAAGTTT
Organism: Rutilus rutilus; assembly: GCF_951802725.1. Classification (NCBI taxonomy): domain Eukaryota; kingdom Metazoa; phylum Chordata; class Actinopteri; order Cypriniformes; family Leuciscidae; genus Rutilus; species Rutilus rutilus. The sequence continues at coordinate 16,721,622 of NC_140214.1, forward strand.
TACCCTGTAATACTGTTAGACAGTTATAGACATTTCTTAAATCTGATTTTTCAAATTCAAAAGGCGAACTGTGAATCCTTCACGTCTCCTCTTTTCGGATTTCTTCCACTTAGACATCTATTTGAATGTTAATCTACCCTAAAGCACCAGACCCCATAGAAAAGAGCTATGCATGAAAGACGAAATGACAGATGAGCAAAGCCAGTCACAATCCATCATATCGCCCAAACTCTAGAAATGACGGCTGAAATGCCAAGGAGCTGAAAAAAAGAGCGAGAGGAAAGGGAGTAAGAGAGAGAGAGAAAGAGAGACTGGCCTGTGGTCTCGGACTGCAGGTGCAACATTGAAATTCAATAACAAGCTCATCCAACACAAACGTAACTTAGGTCCAAAGCGCAAACAGAAAACCCTTGGGGAAAATGGCTAGTTGTTGTTTACAGTTGTGTGTGTCTCAGAGTGCAGTTCTGGGGAGTAACTAACTGCAAGTAGCGCTACTAACTTAACTACATTTTTATAACGTGACAATAGCTCAGCTGTTTTCAAAATAATGTTGCTTTTTTTTCCAGTCACAAGCCATTTTTTTCCAACAAGTAGCAATTCAGCGTGACAAAATGCTACATCTCAGTTTTCTGTCTCTCTCACACACACACACACACACAACTCACAGCCAAGCTGGCTAAGGAAATAATCAATCAATAGTCCTTCCTCTTACACAAACTCTCATTTCAATCAGTTTGCTTGGATTCAGTGATTCATGTACTGATTCATTCAGATGATATCTGTGCAGTCCGCATTTTAAGCAAACTGTCCAGGTTTTAGTCAACATGTCTTCATGTTTTATTAGGTTGTTTCTAGTTTTATTTGATGTATTTAATTTACTCTTTAAATAGATTCAGTGTAGTTGAGTAGTTAGCTGTTTTTTTTTATTATTTTTTATTATTTTTTTTATAGCAACTTATAGTGTACTCTCTTCTTTCTGAAGTTAGCTACTTGATTTTTAATAATGATGTAGTTTAGAGGTCAATTGTCAAGACGGTGGAGACATCTATGGAAAACATCTATGGACAAGACAGAACCATACAAATGTGAGTTAAAGGGGTCCTATTATGCTTTTTCACTTTTTCATCTTTAGTTAGTGTGTAATGTTGCTGTTTGAGCATGAAAAAGATCTGCAAGGTTACAAAGCTCAAAGTTCACTCCAAAGGGAGATATTGTGTTTAACAGAATCCACTTTCCAATAACTGCAACGAATGACTCGTTTGGATTACAATGTGTTTCCAGATCTTATGAAGTCACAATGTTACTCATTTAAATAATCTGGCCTGTGGAGCTGCATTAGAGAAGACAGTGAGGCAACTGAAATAGACTGCACCATTGACCAACAAAAACCTGGTCTAAAGTCAATTGACCATTTGCAAAGACCCGCCCCCTTTAGTTACTGTTGCTATGTTCGACAAGCCATGCCGCTCTCACGCCACACCATGTTCTCACGCAGTGAAAAATACATAGCGGAGCAGAGAGGACACTGACAACGCGCTGACAGACAGGACAGACCAGGTTACTTTTGATATGTTTTTGATAAGTCTCAACTGTCAAATTTGGTCATTTTTTCAAGAAATTTAAACTATAAATACCATTTTGTGGCTCTTTAACGTGTCCTGACAGATCGCTGTAGAGCCTCAGTTAAAGCTGCTCGTGAACCGATCATCTCTTCCTTCTAGTTAATTTATAGTATCAAATAAACATGAAAGAACATAAGAAGGGATGTTGTTTTAACCGCGGAAAGATATGGTTCCAAATATGGTGGAATCTGGCTTGTGCCGTAGATGGTCTGCACGCGCGCTTTAACCTCCAAATGAGAGAATGCGTGTCTGAAAACCAACTGTGTTACAATTAAAAATAAACGTTAGTGTTTCATTTGAGACCATACTACTCTTTAACAATTCATTCACTAGATGCCCGAGTACATAGTGTAAGTACAAGTGCACGGTGTACATCATTTGAAACACAACTAGAGACCATGCATTCGTGTATGATTGTGCTTTGATGCTTTCAGCACACATCTGTTAGGCTTTTCACAAGAGACAGGTGGAAGTCAGTATGACATTTGCTTTAATACAGTAGAAGTCGTGGGGGGGTAGATGGGGGGGCTGAGGACCCCTGCTGCTCAGGGGCCGGACGGGAAGCGGAGCAAGTGATGAGATTACCGTCTGCAATGAGGTGCTCTGGTACGTGGAGTATGACTCTGACGTTGAGGCTACAGGAGAGGTGAGACGCACAGACCAGGCCGATCACACAGCTCACCACGCTGATCAAAGTCAGGGTGGTCTTGTTGATAGGGCTCCGTGGGGAACCTGAGGAGAAGAAAGAGAGAGAGAATGCAATAAAAGAGCGATGCTACAAGACTGGAAAGTTCACATTTTTATGTGCACCTTGGGAAGGCACAAGGGAGGCAGTTAAAAAACAGCCCACATCAGGGTTGGTGGTCCATGAAAGGAGCACTGGATCAAACCAGCCAGCCAAACTCTGCAAGCGGCGGCAGATCTGGCACGAATAAAGCGGTGGAGAGATAACAGTTTTCCTTTTGAAGCCTGCTGCTTTTATGCTAAATACTGCAAATGGCAAAATATGAAAAAAAAGAAAGAAAAAAAAGTTGTTTTTGACCACTTTTTTTTGTAATACAGCCAAACTGGTTTGGTGTAGTGCTGCCCTGTACATCTGCTACATGTAAAATCAAGGCACAAGACACTGATGGTATTATAACAACGCACAATATGACATAACACACCAAATCACAAATACTGTACTGATGATCAGATATCGAGGACATTCATGTTGCTACAGTAGTTGTATTGCTCATTAACACAATGTTTAAAACTCTCAGGATAAACATGAACAATAGCATGCAGCAGGTTGAAAACAGCAATGAAATACATATGAAATGAAATTAGATGATGATGACGATTAAGATCAAAATACAACTGACAGACATATTTACAATGATTATATGCAGTGTGTAAAAAACAGAGGAGTTACAAAGCAGTTACGAATCAATGTAACTGCTAAGCATTGCATTAATGATGCAGCAGACCATATACACAAAAGGAGGAATCCCTGTTTTGCCATATTAAAGCATAGATACTTAAGATATCATCATCTTAAGCGTGGATGTTATATCAGAGATCCCTGAGATAAAAAAAAAAAAAAAAAGATTGACTTTGAAGAAATAAACACACTTGAGCAAAAGAAAACAAAAAGCATCGATTCAAACATTTGCACACATCTGCCAGCAATTTGTTTAAATGGTTTCAAAACACTGAATTATGTGGGCAAATTTTGGAATCTAAAAACTGGTTTGTTTCCTTATGTTATTGAGTATTCATCAGTTGATTTACGCTATGGAAATTGGTGCTTTCGCATTTTGTCAGTTTGACATACAGCAGATGAAACACTGTGCTTGGTCCTTTGCTGAGCCAATCACATCTTTCAAGGACTAATTACAGGCAAAACTATTTTAAAATAATTCCTTTCAGATAAGAATATAATCTGGCTTTTTTTGTCCCCTGGCTTTTCCCTCCTCTCTGTAAGTATTATAAGCTTTAAAATTTTAACTGTGAAGAATTCAGATAAATGGCAGCATATATATATATATATACCTTCACTTCACTCGCTTATATTAACACCAACATTTTTTAATGTTAATGTACACAAATATGCTATCAAAATCAATGCTCTTAACTTATCAACAATTCACGCAGTGATCTAGGAGAGTAAAAAAATGCGACACAAGCCATGTCTATTATTAACTTAAGTCCAATTAAAGGTGTTGTTGCTGCCACATCTGACTAGTGTTTTTGACAAGTACAGGGTTTAAGCATTTGGTAATTAGAGGGAGAAAGTATTAAAGCCAAAGTGATCGTCTGTTAGTTGCCTTTCAAGTGGCAGCTCCTCAAGAGTTTAGAGAGCTTTGCATTCAGGTCTCTCCAAAACACAATGCATCGCTCCTTGGGGGACAATACAGAGTTTTAGACAGACTCTAGCCATTAGCGTCTGACAGTACTGTCCAACTGTTTTGTCACACGCTCTCTTAGCACTTAACATGCACGCATTTACCGTGCTTAATGTTGAATGGTGGTCTGCAGATGGAGCTGCTAAGCTTAAGGTGCTTAAATACTTGTAAGCTTGCATTTAGTCGTCATTCATTTTCAGAGGAGGTCCATGGAGTCCACAAAGAGGCTCAGAAGAAACTTAAAAATTGCTCAGGGACCCTCAGTCCAATTTGGAAGACCGTTAAAAAAAAAGACAAAAAAGTGAAGCATTTATGCTTTCCTGTAAATTGTTTTAACACCGCATTCAACTGCAATGGCAAATCAATGGCAAATCTCACACGAAACGACATGCCACGGTCAATGAGGCAAGCCGCTTCACAACTAATGATTTGCTCGGGTTCCGAACAAAGTGTGACACGAACACCAAATGGCCACGGTGCAGGTTTAAATCATGCGATGGTGTGGAAATCCTCCTTACCCCCGGAGCCCCACGCGGAGTTGACGTTACCGTTTCTCATACCTCGACTGCGACGGCGGCTGCGGTTTGGGTCGGTGTAGAAGGTCAACTGCGGCTCACTGTCTGCCTCCGTTCCAGAGTCCCCGTCCGGGTTCAGGAAAACTGAACCCGCTGTAGAATTCACACAAAAACCATCCATCATCTCATTCATCAAACCATATAAAAAAAATAAAAAAAAATAAAGTATGTAGGCCCACTGTCAAAATGTCCAGACAAACCTTTCAGTTATTTTGTGTGTAAAATAACCATAAACAAATTAGACTCAAATTATGCTGGTCCCAGACACAAACAACGTCAACATTAATTGTTGACTGACAATCCAATTAAATATTCAGATTATTTCAAAGTCAGTTTAGAAAGAAAATAATGATTTCACCAACATACAACAACATTTCCAAACACAATATCATTCTGAGGGTTTGAGATTAAACAAATGTGACAGCATGACAATAGGATGATTTTTGTCTAATTGACAATACTTTTGTTTACTTATCTAGAATTATTGATTAATACAGAAAGTAATTATACAAAGCCAAACCCCCAAACAACAGATTCATTAGAAATATCAAACTCGAACACCATTTGATTTTTTTTTATGAGGGAAAATCATACAAATAATGCAGAAAAAACAGTGCAAAAGTTTTTGCTATTTAAGTCACGTTAGATGTCAAAGTGTGAATGAAATGATGTAATAAATGACAATGATAAGCACAAATCTAAATACAATAGAGTGAAATATTTACATCATATGATCATATAATAATGTTTTGACATCAAGCAATTGCATTGTAAAAAGGTCTGTAAGCATTCAAATAAATTAAAAACACATTAGAAACTGCATAATTGCAAACATACATCACATACACACAGCGCACACCAATGTGACATACAGAGAATAAGCCGGAACCCATACAGAAGTCATCGTTCTGTGAGATGCGCTTCTCCTCTCAGAAGAGTATTGAGTAAATATAAGTAATGAACAGGAGGTAAGGAGTGTGACTGAGATAAGAGATGCACGCCTCCTTGGGCTCTTTTTTTTTGCTGTGCACAAAAGGCACAATTTACTCGTCAGAGCTAGACAAACGCTTTCATTATGCAGCGCATGAGGAAGAGATGCATGAGCGCACTGACCCGTGGATTAGACTGCCTCGCAATGATGAGAAATAATGTTTGAGCAACTCTGTATCCACACAACAGTGTGGCTATCCGTTAAAAACATCTCTGCTGATGCAGAGGAGGATCAAATAATTATAATTTATAGATGAGCCATCTGTACGAGATAAACTGAACATGCTTATTTTTGAAATTTATTTTCATACCGCCATAAAACAACACATGAAACATTTAAAGCTGTGATGCAAACAACATTCAGGCGGGTCACAAGAACAGCAGCAGTTGTTTGGCCCTACAGTGAAATCAGCAGTATAGAAAGAGTTCTGAAAAGCAAGCATTTTATTTTAGCACATCACCGCAAATGATACACACTGTAAAGAAGGATTAAAAAGTACAAAAACAATGTGAAAATACCAGATGTCCTCAATATGTCTTCTAAAAGCATGCACACTGTCAAAACGATTTTACAGTAAACATTTTAACAGAATTCACTGAGAATCACTAATTACTGTGTTGCATGCGCCGTCTGCCCTGATTTAGCACCCTATTTAGTAAACACTATTTTGATGGATAACAGCTGCCATGATCAATAAAAATAGAAAGCACAATAAAAACATTAATCTTAAATAAAATTATGCTCACTGCTAATCGCTTGCAGGTAAATAGAATAACTTGTGAATAGGTGACTTGTGAATAAAGCACAATCCATAATGAGCCTATAGAAAGAAGGCACGTTTGCACTATTTTTATATTTCAATACCTGGTTAAACTGAATGCCAGATTAACACACTGCAGGCTTTGTGCTTAAATACCATGCAACAGTTAGTTAATTGGAGTACAACAGTAAAAATGGCTCAGCTTGATTATATAAAGAAAATCTAACAAAAAGTTGATAAAACACCTGACAAATAAGACTTCAAACAGTAACACCATTTCGAAATGACACATGCTGGCACGCCAAAGCCTCTTTTTGTATTCGTAACAAATGAGAACAAAAGAAGCACCTTCAAAGGAATTAGCCGTAAACCTCACAGAGCAGGTGAGGACTGTGCGCTAGGCTCCACAATTAGGCAGGGGCCAAAAGTGCAAAGCTCCGTGGAGGGGAATAAAAGATGAGCTTGTTTAAATATTCAACACGGAGCCCCAACAGCTTCTTGGCATGCAGTGCAGGTGCACACACCTCCTACAACAAAAAAAGTTATTTTGTACCGCCATTCAATTTCAGGGTGCTAGAACTCAATCGTTTGCAAGGTCTTGGAATCACAGTGTCACCAGAATGGTCTCACAATGAGGAGAGGTGAAGTACAAACACCTACGCCGATACGGTTGACCTAGAGATAGCTGAAAAACGTCAAATGCCGAGAGCGACAGTTCTAACTTGTGTAATGAAAAATGAGGGGTATAAATAGATGAGGTGAGAGAGGCAGGTGTGACTGAGAAAAAAAGAGAGAAGAACTTGAGAGGATCTGTGCACTCATGCACATTCTCCTCCGGCGACGTGAACGGAGTCTAAACATAGCCTTTAGCAGCTTTCGTGTTCGTGGATTGCTCGCTCGCTCGCTCTGAACAGTCATACAGAAGAATAAAGAGGAAACTTTGTCTGTAATCATGCAATAATAATAATAAAAAAAAACTTAGATGCTCAATAAACAAACAGGGCAATATCAGTATGAATATGAAAAGCTATGGAAATGTGGATCTACTAAGAGCCACCTCCATTTATAAAGATTCCTTCATAATAATGTGTACACCCATGTCACTTCTATTTAACTTGGCATAGTTAAAGAGGACCTATTAAGGTGTTTTTTTTGTGTGTTTTTTTACAAATTCAACTTTCTTTAGTGTGTTATGTTGTTGTTTGAGCAAAGCACAAAGTCTCTGAACTCTCTGACCCCCCTTGATTGTAGTCTTGAGTTTTCTTCTGGGAAGTCATAATAGTCCTCATTAGGGGTGGGCGAAATTACCAAATTCTTATATCATGATATGAGTTATTTCACGATAACAATATACTTATTTTTTATTTAAATATGGTTTTTATGATAATTCATAATTATTGTCACCATTTTCAATATCACAAAAAATAATACTAGCCTAAGTAAAAAAACAAAAAACTCTCAAGCTTACTGAAGACAAGTAAACAATGCAAAGAAAGAACAAAGAAACTACAATAAAACATTGACACAAATGAAATAGACCTACCAGAAAAACTTCAAGCTCTATAAATAAGAAATACTACATAAATTGTATAATCAAAAGTAATGTATAAAAAACACTGCATATTCTTCACTGTTTAAATTAAATACACATTCTTATTTAAGTTACAACAGTGATTCAGTCAAGAGCAGTGAGAGGGGAAACCTAGTTGAGTTTTGGTAGAAGTGTGTTGACACTTGTGGTGATGGGACAGGGCGTGACATTTCATAAACACACTCAAAGCGGTTGACCAATCAGAGCACATTGCTATTTTCAGAAGGAGGGGCTTCATAGAAACAGGAACTAAACAGAGCGTTACAGACAGATTGGGAAGAGAGGTGGTGCAACAATGAAAAATATGTGAAAAATTATATATTTTTTGAACATTCAATCATGAAAACATATTCTTCTACAGCCCAAAACCAACATCAAGACTTTGTAAAAGGGCATAATATGGCCTGTTTAGCAGAGATCAACAGCTCCCATTTAACCGTGACTATTCAACTATTACTTAAAGATACAGTCAGTAATTTTCTGTGTTGACAGATATGTCATTGGTCTATCTATATATTTAGACCAGTTGATCATGTGACACTTAGAGCATATATATAATAGCCATGATTAATTTATTCTGCGGGTGGTGAAAGTGTCCTATAAGAGGCGGGAAATTCTGAGATAACGTGAATAAGAGATAAAGCCAGTAGCATTCGAGTTATCATGTGATCTCAGCATGACCACACACTCTTATACTAGCAACTTTTATTAGGCTACTGATTTGATTGAAGTCTTCATCTGTGTAAAAAAAAATATATATATATATATATTCTATTCAATTCTGTAAAAAAATGTAATGAGGCAAGAATTCCTGAGTGCACCTTTACATTCATATGCAGTAAATGGAAAATCCAAGTGCATTGAGTATAAAAAAAAAAAAAATGCTGGTCTGAAGGTCAGAGAGTACGTCTGCTAGACTGAGGTAATGAAGCATTAAAGCATGAGCAGAGAGTCAAATATTTGTTCTGCAAGGAAATCAGATTCTTACTCAAGGAAAACACTTCACTGGACATCAGATATTCGTGCCCAAAGCAAATCTGAGAGAGTAGATATCTATAGGCATGTTTCCCTCGTAGAATCTATGTAGCTTAAAGGGATAGTTTGGCCAAAAATTATATTTAACCCATGATTTACTCACCCTCAAGCCGTTCGAGATGCATATGTCAATCTTTTTTCAGACGAACACATTTTCAGTTATTTTAGAAAATGTCTTAGATCTTTCAGTGGTTATAGTGTGAAGCTATGGGGTCCACCTCCTCCAAGTCCCAAAATGTGCATGCATCCTTCACAAAAGTAATCCACTTCCGGTAGCGGTCGACGCGCGTTCACGGAGATGGATGCTGGCGTAGGACGTAGCGTAGGAAGCGTCGTGACGTAGAACGAACGTGATAGCGCAGCCAGAGAGCAGAGCAAAACAAAACTCTACGTTCGTTCTACGTCACGACGCTTCCTACGCTACGTCCTACGTCATACGCCAGCATCCATCTCCATGAACGCGCGTCGACCGCTACCGGAAGCCAGTTATTTTCATTTATAAAGTTTTAAATGTGTATATTTTTACGACAAAACCGCACGGATTACCCTCAGAAGGCCTTCGTTTATCCCCCTGGAGCCGGATGGACTACTTTTGTGAAGGATGCATGCACATTTTGGGACTTCACACTATAACCACTGAAAGATCTAAGACATTTTCTAAAATAACTGAAAATGTGTTCGTCTGAAAAAAGATTGACATATGCATCTCGAACGGCTTGAGGGTGAGTAAATCATGGGTTAAATATCATTTTTGGCCGAACTATCCCTTTAAATACATGCAGATATCAATACACCTCCACAGCCAACCAATATCACAAGAGTATCACAAAAGCATATGAATACCTCAAAAGTTTTTGGTGGTCTGATCAGCCAAGCAAGAAGTTCAAACCAGCGGCGGAGCCAGACATTGTAAACATTCGGGGACATTTTAATTTGGCGCTAACAGCTTGACTAAAAAGCAACTTTGTTGTAATATGCTGGAGTAAAGTTCATAAAAGAAAACTAACAACAGATAACCAGCTGATCGGGTAAAAAAAATTTGCACTTCTCTTTAAAACATGCAGCACAAACAGACTGCCTATATACTTAATTAAATCACTGTCTTTTGCTGTTTTATAAAGGCACAAAGCCATATCACAGTTTCAGTTTTAGTTCGTTGGAAAAATACAACATTAGAGACCTTTATGTTAGGCTATAAGTTTTACATTTTCCGTTCATTATGAAACAGTGGCAGCACAGGGTCATTAATGGAAAACACTGAATGAATGTTTAGCTGACATACAGTATGTGCTAAAGTTGAGTAATATTATATCATCATAATTTCAACCAGACAGAAAGAGAGAGAGTCTGAGTGCCTGGCCTGCCGCTGTGCTGAATGAGTGACAGGAGGTGTGGCATGGCTGTGTAACACTGCTTAGTGTGTGAACTCACTGTCGGAGAGAAGAGAGAGAAAACGCTGCCGGTATCGAGCCCCACAAGCCACCCCCTCTCACTCCGCCCCCAGAACAGGATAGCAAAGAGAGTGGAAGACAAATATTTGTGTGTGGTTATGATTACAGACATAGACAGTGGTTGGAATGAGATCTGTGTGGAAGGAAGGGGATATTCAGTGGGGGTGTAAAGGCTCAGATTTCTCATAGTTCAGTCTGTATCACGCTTCTGTGGTCACGGTTTCTGTACTGTTCGATTAAAGCAAATAAAAATACATCTTTTTTTTGTTTTGTTTTTGCAGAAACACATCCTAATTGAAAAAATAAATGAAAAAAATAAATAAATGCAAAGAAAACAAATTATTATGAGGTCTAAACAATAAACATACACTACTGTTCAAACATTTGGGCTCAGTAAGACTTATTTTTTTGGTAAGAGATTAGTACTTTTATCCAGTAAGAAGACATTAAAGTAACAGTAAACTTTCACAAAAAAATATACATTTAAAATAATTGCTGATCTTTTGAACTTTCTGTTCATTAAATAATCCTGAAAAAAAAAAAAAAAAAAAAAAAAATTCAATCACGGTTTGCACAAAAGCAGCACAGCCGTTTTCAACATTGCTAAAAATAAGAAACAATTCTGACGGATCATGTGATACTGAAGACTGGAGTAAAATCTGCTGAAAATTCAGCTTTGCCACCACAGGAATAAATTATATTTAAAAAAAGATTAAAAAAAAATCGAAAACAGTTATTAAATTCAAATACTATTTCACAATATTCGTGTAATTGCACTAAACATTCCTGCAGTTATGTGTAGGGTAAGGGACTTGTAGGATACAAGTTAAGCAGGCTAATCGGCTTGCAGTATGCTAAGTTAGTACTGAACTACCTAACAGTACAAAACGCACACAGAACGATGAATGGTGAACAGTAAGATTACAGAAACCATTTCACCCCTTATGCCCAGACTCACCATGCGTTTTGCTGGACAGACGCTTGCGCTGGTTGGTGGAGGTGTTGTGTGGGAGGAGTGTGTTTTGCTGGTGATTGCTGTTGATAGGACTGGTAGCTATGATGTTATCCTTGTACTTGCTCATTAGGGACAGTTTTGTACTATCACTCCCTGATGGAAAAAGGTTACAATTAGGGAGAAAGAAAGAGAGACGAATGAGCAGCAAATAACAGTCCACCAAGGGCATGCAGAGACACTTTATGTAAACGCTTGTCATTCAGAAGGACGAGTCTAAGTGGTCTATGTGAAGTATTTTCAGGGTTATATTACAACGAAAGCAACTAAGAGCCTTTACAGCCCAGCGATTCTGGATATGACATTCCGTCATTCACCATTACGCAACATCGCCATCCCCTGTAGTTAGGCTGCCCCTTTATAATGAGTAAATTGCACAACAAAGACAACTGGCACTGCAGGGTTTCATTGTATTAGGCAAATTACTGTGACAGCATGAAATCGCTCCTCTCCTGCTTTTTAGGGGTATTTATAATGGGCTACTCTTCAAGGCAAACATCAACATCATTTCACATCTGATAAGGGGTGGCCACTCCAAATTCTCTGTGTCCAATGGACAGGACTAATCTGGCACAGACTCGGGTCTGGTCATGTGACTCACATCTATCCTTGACTATTACAGAGCGTAAATGGGTTCCATGGGTGCCATGCACCTACGGCCAAATAAGCAGTTTTGCTTAGCAGGAATATACAGTGTTATCACTTTGATATTATTTGGGAAAAATAGCTTTAGCTAAATAAATAAATATGTCATGTTGATTTCCTCTCTGCAGCTGTTTTGATATAGGCTTTATCCAATTTCTGGAGCTTTGCACTTAACCCGGGGTTTCTCGCAACCACATACCGAAAAGGCGAGCTCTGCTGCTGACTCTTGAGCTATTGAGGTGAAATAAATATTTTCAGGGCCAGCAATGTGCGAATGATGTGCTTAGTACATGCAATTTAAATCTCACAGGTTCCTGGATGCAAAAATATATTTGGTATCATGTTGTTTATATATACATAAATCAAAAGACGTTCAAAGGAAAAAAGACGTTTTTTTACAGCTATATCAAATGTAAAAAGAACTTCAACACGCTTTGATCATGTGTGTTCACTTATGCATTCACGGCCTAGTTGCCAAGTTGTTTATGTAACTCTGAAATTAGGCACTGAATCAAAACACTGAATTGGGAGTGTGAATTAATTTACTGAATGATTAAAGTATGCTATTAAATCATTAAGGTTATTGTCTGAGGTTTTATTGGAAATTTTATAGCACAAAATTTGCTGTGCATGTTAAAAAGTTAGGTCACTCAAATTTAAATTGTGGTTTACGCCCTCATGCCATTCCAAAGCTGAATCCGTTTCCATACAGCACAAAGGGAGGCATTTTTGAAGTCTTTGCAGGTTACTCTTTTACATGCAACTACAATGAATGGGCACTGAAGCATTCAAGCTTTAAAAAGGATGAAAAAGCACCATAGAAATTATTATAAAAGTGGTTTATATGTCTTGTGTGATACATTCCAAGTCGTCTGAAGCCATGGCTGTGTGTGAGAAAAAGCTTGCAATGTAAGACATAATTCATGATGTAATTGAAAATCGTGACATCCACCCTAGTTATCTTTGGCGCATTCATGAGAGTTTATGACAGAAGCACAGTTAGTGAACAAATCATTGTTTTGAGTCAGATCTTTTCAATTAATTGTTTGATTCAGTTCACTAAGTCAGTGTGAATGATTTGTTTATGATTGGTTTAGTAAGCATAATAAGACTTGGATATTTCTATTGAATCAATTTAATGCTTCACACTCATTTCGCATAAAATACGGTAATTTCATGTCGTCATCTAGTGGTAATGGTTTCCACAAAAACATTACGCAGCAAAACAGTTTTCAAAGTTGATGTTAAAAATAAATGTTTTTTGGCCACCAAATCAGCATAGAATGATTTCTGAAGGATCATGTGACACTGAAGACTGGAGTAATGCTGCTGAAAATTCAGCTTTGCCATCACAGGAATCAATTACATTTTAAAATACAGTATATTCAAATAGAAAAGTAATTTAAAATTGTAATGACATTTCACAATATGACTGCTTTTTAAAGCATCAAATAAATGCAGTCTTGGTGAGCAGAAGATACTTCTTTCAAAAACATTTTTATTTTATTTTTTTATCCTACCGATTCCAAATTTGTGACATCTACAATAATGGTCATTCAACAAATCTGAACAAATCATTTTGGTGAATAGATTCAAAAGAATTGAATAACTGGGATGAATCAAAATCTCCTCTACTACTTGAAAGCCTTATTCATTGTAATGGCATTGAAAAGAGCAGCCAGCACACATTCATTCATTTTAAATGGTATAAAGTAATTTTTAGTGAACAATCCCTTTAACTTGCAGTTAAACATTGATCTTTATATTCATACAGTGCAGTGTGCGGAGGGTTCACACACCTGGAGTGAGGTCCATGCCAGCTTTGTCATTGCACCCTTGAAGTGAGTCAAGTGTACGTGTCATCTGACTGGTGAAGTCCTCTCCGCCATTCATGCACTCCCGCTGAAGGTGGTGTCGTAGGTCTGTGATGTCATACTCGTACCCGTCCAAGATCGGAGTCTCACGGATGCTGAGGGTGCCGCTAGAGTTGTGGCCCTGCCCGCGAGAATTTCTCAAACTTTCCCGGGCCTGTCCACCCATCAGCACCGAGGGGATGTAGTGAATCTCATTGGCTGCTTCAGCACTAGCGCTCTTCTGCGGCTGAGGTACCCGGCGACGTTTACACCAGCGTCTACGAGTGTACAGGATCAACACCAAACACAGGATGGACAACAGAAGAGCGATCATACCACCCTACAGGGAAAAAGAAAATGGAAGAGAGAAAATGTATGTATAAAAAGATACTGCAATTTTTAACATATGTTCAGATGTATTTCATAATGGAAACCAAAGCATTTTTTGAGATTGAAAAAGAACATTGTGTTTTCTCCCAAAGTACCTCATTCAAAATGATATACCAGGATTTATAATGTGCATCAAACTGATTCAGGTCATCTGAATGATGACTGGCTCACACACCTGAGACAAGATATTATAAATCTGAAATTCAAACTTAAGGCCTAAATTATGAATTGCAGCACTTAGTTGCGCAGTGGGAGAACCACTGCGCCACTAAGAAACATATTGTACAAAACAAAGCAGCATTATATTCAAGTTTACATTTAAACTGAACTGAAAGGAAACAACTCAACTGAACTTACCCACACTAAACTGAATTAAATAATGATGAAATTTCACCCATTCCACATGTAAAAATCTTAAAATATTCTCATGTAGATGTCAGAAATTAGTTGGACCATGCTGAGTATTAGCATCCCAGTTCAATTTGCTTTACCATACACAAAAAGCTCTTATTCATATAGGTCACTTATGCTGAACATAAAATGTGTGTGTGCTTCAGAAAGAACTGAAACTGCAATAAATTGTTTGTTATTGATTACAAATTCTCAGCAGTTTCAAAAGGTATTACATCAATTTTCTGGTAATGCATGATATGTACAAGGCCAAGTACCGGGAGGGAAGGAATAGGAAAAAGGGAGGCCAGAAAAAAGAAAAAAGAAATCATTATTTTTCATTAGTTTGTAGCTATAAAATTTGTATCTATATAAATATTTGTGCCATATTTGCACTAAGGATAGTCTAGTATTTAAAAAGCATGTAATCATTATGATTTTAAAGAGCTATGCAACAGTGTAAGTGCATTTGTGTAGCTATGGCTGAAGAAAAACATGGAGTTGTTTTCTGTGCATTTTACAAAAATGACCATGATTATGACTAATTATAGTGGGGGAAAAAACACACTGCAAGACAGTGTGATTATAATCTACACATGCCACTAAAGACTGCTGGATAAAAACCATACCAAGACTGCAGCCACATATAGCACCAGATCCAACAGATAATTAGTTTTGTGCAATTCAATTTCCTTTGGGTCCATCACTTTGAATTAGCCAAACAAGCAAAATGTAACTTCACTGCGGAGAAAATTATGGAAGGCTGCATGTTACAGACGGTTTAAAATTAGACCAGATGGGATATCTCTTTATGAAGGGCAAACTATAAAGACCAAACGAAACATCACAATCTAGCAGCATGAGCAGACCTAATTGAATTAGCCAACGGATACAAGTGATGCTATCATGGGTTTTTCACATTCTTTAACAACTTTAAGCAGATGTCCTGTAAGCTCCCAAAATGGGTAATATTCTGCAGCAATTGATCCTGACATTTTCCTGCAACAAAGTTTTTATTAGTAAAGTGCCAACTGAGGTATTTGTTGTTAATTCAAATTAACTCCGTGTAATACAGAAAACAACTGAAATCATAATATACAGTATAATATACCTTTTGGTTTACAGCTGTTAGGCAACAAGGCATTTAACGAATCCTGAAAATGACTACAAAGATACTGCAAAGCAAGTACAAAAAGAGTTGCATACCAGTCACTTTTTCCAATATTAGCAAGCATTTAAAACACTGAAGCCACCTATAACAACTGTTTAGCAGAATCTGTATTTAAGAATTTTTATAAGAGCAATCTTAAGCATAAAATTTAAAATGTATCAATAAGCATTTTGTTAAAATCACACATTTTAATGCAAGAATATATGTGAGTGTGTGTATCAGTTAAATATTATGCCCTTCTTGTATATTTCACTAAATTGAGTAAGATTAGAATTTTGAAGAACAATCTCAACACAAGGCATAAAAGATTATTGAAGAACGCAACTGTGCAGAGGATGACGGTTATGCATTTCTTCTTGATAAATCACCTCCTGCTCCGCCTGTAAAATCAATGCAAAATGTGCATCTCATTGACTTTCATCCCTCTGAAAGTATGAGGATGATAAATAATTGTGATTGCTTAAGACAAAAGGTTTTTTTTCTTGTTTGTGTCTGCATGAGCGTGATGTAAGACCGAGGGACTGGGCCAATATTAATGAGTGGGTCATTGTAGGACAGTTTTCCAGATGGGCCTTTATCTGATCTAGGTGGCTTTTTCAGAATAAATGAGAAAGGCAAGAGGAAATGCCCTTTTCGTTCAAGGGTTCATGTGGACATAAAACAAGGTATTTTCAAGCACTTAAACTCTAAGTGTAGCGAAGGAGAATCCACAGGGATAAAAAGGATTTATTGAATTACCCATGTTTTATTGACTTATTTATTACACTTCCTCCATTAAATGCTATCTGGTGCCAATATCCTTCATCTGTGGAACAAGTATAGACAGTATTCAGCTGTGCCGTATTCAGAGGGGAAAAAAGGGGGGGAGATATATATGTGTATATCAGTTATTCTATCACTTTCAATTTATTATCAGCTTTCAATTACATTTTAAAGTTTTAGCAATTTTGTTGTGTTTTTGTCATTTTTTATAGATTTTTTTTTTTTCATGTCTATATTCAGTAGTAAGTTTTTAGTTAAGTTAACTTGGGTTATTTTAGTACTTCAACTTTTATTTCAGCTAGTTGCAAAGACAACATTTGCATTTAGTTTAAGTTTTTTTATATATATTTTGTTATTTCAGTTAATGTTTATTTTACTTCAATAATGAAAATGTGTTTAATGTTTTTAGGTTTAGTTAACGATAATAACCCTGAAATATATACATATAGTCAATTTAAAGTGTTAATGTATACATAAATAGTAAATAAGTAAATAAATAAATAAAAACACACATGTTAAAGGGGTGGTTCAGGATTTAGGACATCGGACCTCATTTCCAAGTTAGCCTGGGTGTTATTTATCAGTGGAGACAGTTTTCAAAATGTTTCATCCAGTCCTTCCTGTTGCATAGTTCGCCGGTGCTAGGCTAGCGCGAGTCAACGGTAACTGCTAGCCTGCCATTAAAACAGTTTTACCCACTCCACAGTACACCAAAATCAAATAAATTATAATGCCAGACTATCGATGTAAATGTCTGTTGAGAGAATAATGTTAGAAATCAAACTACCCTTTCATCGCATTGCAATAGTTATACTTTGTTCCCTGTATTTATTAGCACAGTCTACAGCAGCGGCGGAGTGATATTAAGTTACCTGGCAACCGAGACTACTACCAGCTAGCTAGACGTCCCGACTGTAGTGCGCTTCTGTTCTGTGTTTACTTTTCGGCGCAGTACTACTAACCGGAGCAAAGTAAAATTCCGCCACTGCTGAGAAACTAGTTCCTGTAAATGTAATGTGATCACTGAGATGCAAGAGTAGTTTGATTTCTAACATTATTCTCTCAACAGACATTTACATCGATAGTCTGGCGTTATAATTTATTTGATTTTGGTGTACTGTGGAGTGGGTAAAACTGTTTTTAATGGCAGGCTAGCAGTTACCGTTGACTCGCGCTAGCCTAGCACCGCCGAACTATGCAACTGGAAGGACTGGATCAAACATTTTGAAAACTGTCTCCACTGATAAATAACACCCAGGCTAACTTGGAAATGAGGTCCGATGTCCAAAATCCTGAACCACCCCTTTAAATTGACCATGATAGGAGATCAAAATACCACTGACCTCTTTCTTCTGTCATACACTCCAGTGAAGACCACCGTGTGCTTAAGAAGTGCACTCATGAGAGGTAGTGCATTTAAGAGAATGCATATGCATTACTCAATATAGACTTTTCTTCTTAATGTCCATGTAAACTGCATTATAAATACCCACCTCTCAGCAAAGAGCTTTGGACTACAGTGTAACCTGAAATAACTATTCCTGGAATGTCATCATCGTGACTACCTCACAGATTCATCTTTCACCGCTTTTAACATTGCTTGCCCCTCTTTCTAGCATTCTTAGCCATTGGTTACATTCATGCTGCCCTGGGCCCTTGGGAAAGAGTTTAACGCAAAGATATATCACTTTCCTCTTATGGCTGCAAACAGGGCAGAAACTCAAACCTCCAGCAGGTCTGTTTTATAAATGGAGTTGAGTTTTCAGGATGTTTACACTCGCATCCTGGCCTTGCTTTGCAGGTGCCTATAGAGATGCATAGTTTAGATGGGATTTGGAAAAAGAACAGCATGTAAGCATGAGATGCTTTCGGAAAGGTCAGCGTTTTGGGACTTAGTGCAGCTGTTATGTTCAGTTAGCAACTTCCTCCTTCAAAATACCCACTATCAATTCTGTCAAGGTAAATAAATCAGCTTCATACATGGAGGAAAGAAGCATGCGTTTTCTCTGACACACCTTCAAGCTCACAGAGTGTTTGTCAAGTAACTATTTTATTGGCTGTTAGCCAATGCGAAAATAATTGATTTCTGCTTTATTGCTTTAGCTCCCCTTCATATCCAATTCCGGATCCACCTTAATGCCACCCCGCCAGTTTCCTCTGAAACACTATCTTCTAATATTCCCAGAAGTGTGGGAAATTCAACATACATACTTCAGCTGGGGCACTTCAGCACTGTTTACCAAGAGCTACATCAGCACAAGGTGTGATGTTCCATTTTATGGGCAAAGGGGAGAAAGAAAGAAAACAAAGAAAGACTTTAATCACATCATAAATTCTGGATTTATTAGCTCAGACCAACATAAAAGATTGTCTGAGACATCAATCCAAGGGCCAGATTATTGCCGCCACAACAAAGAGAGAAAACCACAATAATTAGTCTAAATTCAAGAGGTCACAATGTATGTTCTTTTAAAAATTAAATGTGAAAGATTTATATAGAGTTCTTCATGACAGACGGAGTAACTGATAATATTTAAGGCGACAAAATCAATGTAAGATTTCTTAATGAAATAACACAGGAAGCTAAGAATGTTTAAGGAATGATTTAGCTCAATCAATACTGTAATTACGTTAGGCTCATATATCTCTCAACCACCACTCAATATAGTCTATGGCTTATGAACACTAAGAAAGTATGCGTTCAGGGACATTTTCTTTGTTTTTACAAAGGTTTTTAAGTTAGACATCAACCTTCTTAATATTACTTAATATTAATATCTGAATAATACAATATCAAAATAAAATAAAATAAAAAGAATGTCTCCTTTCTAATTTTTTTTTTTTTTTGGTAAAAAAGTATTTAGGGTTGCTAGCACAAATTACATAATAATGTATGGATATTTTTTTTTCTGTGCAACAACAATTGAATCTCTGAAACAATTAAATGACTCAATAAGTGCAATTCACCTTTATTCCTCAAGGTGTCAATGTCTGATACACAATGATGAAGTGACGTTTCACTCATAATTACCACAGGCAGAAAACAAAATAATACACAAGTATAATCAGCAAAACTTGAAATGGCTCAGTGATTTACTGCAGAGCAGGTATTGTGCGAATCAAATATTAGTGTCACCATCACATGATGGATCTGCTGAAAAAGCCGTAAGCGAAAATATTGATTTTAAAGACGTTGAAAATGATAGCTTTGAGAATGTTTGAGATTGCGAATATGAGCCAGATGCTGAATGTACTGGGAAATGAGCTGTGATGATGACAGTGATGATGGTAAAAAGCATCTGCTCAAATTGAACCCTTCCAAGTTCCAAAAGGTAAAAATATGCTTTATTTTATTCTTTTGTAATTGTTAATAAAATATCAGGAGAGTTTTATACTACTGCAGCAGGTAGAGATCCATCCATGCTATATATAGATCCAGGTCGCTAAAGACCTGAATAAGTAATAATGATTGGTGAAACATTTATACAAGAAAAGGTTAAAGGGACAGATAATAAACAAAATATACACAAAACTATTTAAAACATGTTATTACCAGTTCAATCCTCTAAAAATGGAATTCCATACACCACAACAAATGCATTGTCTATTTTGAGGAAATAATAACATCCAATATACTCCATATATATATATTTGTTTATTTTTTTTATTCATTGTTGTGTTCATAAAAAATTAAAATAAAAAATGCATCTATTATTGTGCTAAATCCAGTACACAATACCATCTGTTTCTGTTGCCAATTTGAGGATGGCTGTCAGGTGTTGTGATATAGATGCAATGAGGACTGTGTTACACGAGATGCCCGTCTTTCCACCCAGCGTGTGCAAATGACTGCAAGGGCACGGCGCAGCTGAGCCAGCCAACCGTAGAGAGATAAACCACTGGGGAACAAGCTTCAGGCTGGCAAATGGGAGAAACTGGGGTCAGGAGCAGCCTATGGATGTTCAGGCTTGCTGAGTAGAGCAAATTGCAGCTTGTAAAACGGCCATCTGAATGGAGGGGGAGGTGTGCCTAAAAAAAAAACCTTCCTCTTGAGAATACAGCCACCTCTAAGAACATATTAGTACAAAACGAGTGCGGAACAAGATGGAAAAATAGCTCGCTAAATATCAAGGTCCCTTGAGTGCCAGTGGAATGTGTTATTTGATTGTAGGTGGGATTTGGTGACTTGGTCATTTGTAGAACCCCCCACCTGCAGCTGACTCAATTGCTCATCTATTACAGATGCCCAATGACAGCGGCAGGAAAGAGGGTGGTCGCTCTTTGACAGTCTGGGTAAGCAAGCCACTGCTACTTTCAAAAGGTTACACATTACACCCTTAAGAGAAGAAAAATAAGCTGAGATGGAAAAAAAACACTTTCAATTTGCAACATGGCCTTTGTGATAGCAGCTGGAGATATGAGCCGAAGAATAGATTGTTAAAAAAGAAGAAAAAGCCTCATCAGAGTCAAAATGACAGCACAGCTGGGCTTTCATCAAGGCACATTTGACGAGTGCTTTTCCATTCACAAACCCTAAACTATCATGGTGAGACTGCGAGGCTGGCGCTGAACGACCACCGTGCACCACTGAGCCGAGCAAAAGCCCCAGCTGGCCAGAGGACCGCCACAATAGACATGGACCGGTGACAGGTGTCTACACTGGCGGTCTGCTTTCTTTGGGACTGGCATCGCGGCAAAGCACTCAAGGAAGTGATATGATTTTAGGGGGTACTAGGTTTAGGATCTTGCCCTCCGACCGAGACGAGTCAGAGCCAGAAGGGGATGCGGCGTAGGTACCATCTGTCACAGAGCCTGCCCGTCACACCACCAATAAAAACCTCCCACTTCTCTCCCACCTTTGCAATAACATAGTCTGAGCTCTGAGGAAAAGAGTGGCAATATGAGAAGAATAAAATGGTCAAATCAAATGGGTGGGACATAGGGGGGAAGTTTTTTTTTCTTCTTTTGCATCCTTGGCAAATTTGAATACGTTCATATTGGTTTGTTTTTCGTTGCAAGTTGAGGACTCAAGGTCATCCGATAATTTCACATTCAGCAAGCGTCCATGTAGGCTATAGCAAAGCAGCTAAACGGCCTGTTTTGCTCAGATTTTGAAATAGAAATGATCAATCACTTTGAACAACCTGCCTTTGAACAATGCTTTGAGATTATATATATATATATATATATATATATATATATATATATATATATATATATATATATATATATATATATATATGTATGTATATGTATATGTATATGTGTATGTATATATATATATATATAAATATAAAGGCAAGTATTTTGGCTATATAAAACAGTATAATGGGTCCGTGCGTCATGTCTTAAAGTAACAGCAGCCTAATATACCGGCTGCCAAATTATGAGATAATATTAAAAATATCTATATGGCATTTTTCCACTATGGTATCAATGTCAAAATTGTGGCCAGTGAGAATGCAAAGTGGCTAGTAACTTTGAAAACCACTAGCCTAGCCACAGTGGCTGGTGAGCAAAAACGTTTATGTCAAACCCTATATATATATATATATATATATATATATATATATATATATATATATATATATACACACACACAGTATATAGGGCTGCATGATATTGAAGAAAAATGCGATATGCGATAACTCATCCCTTACAGAAAAAACACATGAATTTCACGTTATCACATGTTTTCCACATGTGATTACATGTGACCTCATGTGATCACATGTGTTCTCATGTGAACAACATGTCACCACATGTGAACAACATTTCACCACATGTGAACAACATGTCACCACATGTGAACATAATGGAGCATGTGGCACATGTGGAAAACATGTGTTTCACATTCAATCACATGTGCAAATGTTCCAAAAGCACACATTTCCCATGTGCAAAACACATGTTTCACATGTGATCCACATATTTCACATGTGCAAAGTCACATGTTTTTACATGTTAAATTTCACATATGCAAAATCACACGTGCATGTGGTCACATGTGATCACATGAGTTTTTGCACATGTGAAGTTCATGTGTTTTTTCTGTAAGGGATTAAAAAATGCGATATTCGATATGCGATAAGACAATGCTTAAAGTGTTCTCTTTAAAATATATTTAAAATTATATAACCAACATACGTGTTCAACATTCTTTTTGTGACAAGAAAACATCCCTACAACTTCTGAAAGTGAACAGCAGTGTTTTACTGTAGCATCAGAAGTGTTATTTTAAAATCAGTGTAAACCACGGGGTTTCAGGTTATCCTACATTAGGGTTATTTAACAACAGAAACTGAATAATCATATTTAAAAATAAAACACTGCTTAGTTTTCACTGTATGAATTAAATATATATATATATATACTGTATGTACTGATTCTTATTAAAGCTACAAAAGTTATTCAGCGAGCAGTGAGTGATTTTCTCTGTCTTTTGTTCATGACAGAGAAACAACAATTCAGCACTCCTGATTGAGTATCATAAGGTAATATGCAGATTTGTGTGCTGTGCTTTTTAAAATGTATCATGAGTTCTGAGCGTTCTCACAACTCTGTACTCATTCATTTGTATGTTCATCTTTTTATTTGGGCTGTTTAATATTAGGATTTTGTTTAAAAAAAACTCTACCATAGCACCGCACCACAATATCAATCCCCGCCCATTAAGCCCCGCCCCCAGCACCCCCCTGATAAAATATGTTCCCGCGGCTATGCTAAAAGCTGTCACAAAGAACCGGCAAAAGTAATGATTATGAATATGTCAAATATAGCAAGGAGACATTTTAATTGTTTATTAATAAACAAGTGTTTTCTGTGTCAGTGTCGGCTGCAAAGATGAAGTTGACGATGTTGACTCACGATCTTCGCAGTAGAGAACGCGCCAGAGAGAAATGCACATTTAAGCAGAGAGCAATCTGTTTTCTATCGTTTTGAATTGTTCTGTTCAAAAGTAGACATGTCTGTGAGGCAAGTAGGCGCTGAGTTTCGGTTTATTTATGAGACGAGCTCCAGTTTACGCGCCGGCGCCTCCGTGTCCTGATTTTCTCGTCTACTATATTTACTTCTTATTTATTAATCCAGGCAATTGGTTGATGAAACATTGATTAAAATTAAGATACAATTAATACAAAACGAAATTCACTTTAAAGAAAGGCTTTGTGCTTTCTGTTTGAGGTCTCTGTGAAAGTTTTAAAGCAGTATTTTAGTGTCGCTTTCAGAGCGGTCACGTGCGTAACTGAGAACTGACACGTCCGTAACATTGTTTTTTCCTCATAAATGCGAATAAAATAAAATGAATATATTATGTTCTGTGGAGAGAACAACCCTTCTTCATCTGGTGGGTAGTATTACTTTTGGTTTGCTTAGTGTAATTCACAGAATTACAAAAAAATATTTTGCTACCTAAAAGTTAAAGATTTTTTGTGTCACGCATGCATGCATGTCTATTTCCCTCATATTAAATATAAAACGCATGTGTAGACTGATATTTTTCTAATATCTGGACTCCTTTATTAAGGGAGTAGCCTATGGATAATATAAACAGATGTTTCAATATATTGGTATTAAATATATTTTCTGAGAATTTATATTTCAAGTTTTGACTGCAAATGTCACGTCCATAACGCTGGAATTGCCCAGTTTTGTGGTGTAGGTCTACGTATTTTATAATGTTAACTTCAAATAATACTAATAGTAATTTAAAGATGTGGTACATGTAGCATTGGATCTGAACGGAAAGGATAACTCTGGGGATTGGAAGGGACGTGTCGCGATTCTGCCTTCTCACACCGCGACACAGGTTCGTGGATCTGAGTGTCGCGATTTCGGTTTCATATCGCATATCGTTACAGCCCTAGTCATTTTAGAATATTAAGTTTTACTTCTGTAGTTATTTTGGTGAACGTAACTCAAAAGTAATACAGGAGTAATGTAACGCATTACAATTCTGAGACAGTAATATTGTAAGGTAAAGAATTACTTTTAAATAACAGTAACAAGTAATGTATAATGTATTACAGTTTGAAAGTAACTTGCACAACACTGATCGCGATATATACATTTCAATTGCAAATATTTATATACACAATCAAATTCTAATCAACAAATAATTAAAAGTATATGTTTTCATGGTGCCTCGTTAAAAAAAATCAGATGAGAAAAAATACTCAACTCACTCATCAGAAGCAAACTGAAAAATCATGTTCTAGCAAAAATCTTTATGGGCCAACATAATTTCACCCTACAAAACCTTAAATGGTAGTGGTGTCTCAATCAACCAGTGATCGCACAAATCTTGTTTGTGCATCTGTAGTCTAAATAATTAAGTAATTAATGACCGGGTCCCAATCTTTTAGCTGTTTACAGACATTAAACACACAATCTATTTGCACTTAAATACTGCGCTGTCCTTCATGAAGCAAGCAAAATTCTCTGAGAAGAGAAAACTGTTTGGATCCCGTTGCTCACCTCAATGAGGTTGAATCATCTGTTGACTTCCTGCATGTTGCCTTTAGAATACTAATAATTCTCTTTGTGGGGATATCAATTTCAGAGGCTGTGTTTGAGATAGGAGGCATGCAATATTCTTCAGCTTCTGAGGGATCATGCAGGGTTCGCTCAATAGAGGAGGTTTCCCGGAGCTCGGAGGAATCATATTCCGACAGGGATCTTTCAGTAATCAGTGGCTTTGCACAGAGAATCAACTAACCATCCAAAACAACTGCTATACTGCTCTAATGTGCAATTACAGGATTTAGAATTCAAGCAGCAAAGGAAATCCAGCAAAGCCTGGAGCCCCCATATGTCCCTTTTGCTTTATATAGAAATAATGAGCCATTTGTGCATTTCCTATAAAAATATTTGCATACCAAACACTTGAATATCACAACAGCTCATTCATTCAACCTGTGTTCAGAACTCTCCATTCATCTGAGCTGCTAACTTTGCCCCCATTCAAATCCCACTGCTGTTCAGCATGACAATTTACAAATATGGATTTTCCACTAATTATACAGAGTATGTTTAAAAGCTTTTAAAATCCTTATGCCCTGAAGAGTCTTCGCTCCGATTGTTCTTAGGGTAACTACTTCTAGGGATGACAGTAGTATAACGATCCGAGAGAGGAGAACCGTAAAGCCAGGAGGCATAACCACTAATTGACTGAATCTGAACAAATGTTATCATCCTTTCCATCTAACACACAACGCAAACTTTTCTTATCTAAGTAATGTGTTTTTCTCCTGGCTTAGTTCACACAAAACCTGCAGGACTCCAAGGAAAGATTGGAAGATTATAAATACACTGTAAAAATTATATATATATATATATACTGTATACTTGTTTTGCCCCTTGAAAGTTTGTTAATGAGTTTTTCTTCAACTACATATATTTTATGTCTTAAGAGTTGATTGGTGAGCCTTCATCATTTCTTTTTGCTAATTATCAAATTATTTTTATGGATAGACTTCTTTTTTTTAATTCTTGTTCCAGACCCAGAATTTTGACCTTATAAAAATATGACGATCTGCCCCAAAAATCATATATTCATTGTGTGAAAATGATTTATGCAATGTTTTACTCAAATTACTATACCCAACTATCACAACTATCAATTACTGCATTATCAGTACAAAGTCCATAGTGAATTACAAACAAAAGTTATTGTACTCAGTTATCAAACTCGAGACAACAGTGTCAGTGAAGAGAATGCATTTGATGAAATTTGAAACGTGAAGTGTGAAGAAAAAAACTGAACAGAATGTTTTTATTGAGTGTCGTTTCCAATTAAGCTGTAAGTTTCTTAACTTATGCAGAAGTGTGAATATATTGTTTAATTGTCTGTATTAAGAATACATAAAATGCAAGCAATTAAATTAGCCTTAGGAAGACAATGGAGTCAGACATTTTATTCCAAAATATTTAAAAAGTAATTTCCATCACAGAATGTTATTTAACCAAAAAAAAAAAGTGACTTTTTTTTCTTCAAACACAATCCACAGGTTTGAAAGTCTCCATAGTTGAAGTAAAAACTTTACCTTTATCTGCATTTAGAATTTTTCTGGTACCATTTGAATGTTTTGCATAATTTAGAAAGGGAATTTGTCCAAGAATTAGTGCAGAAAACATCAAGTACTGGGTTGCATACCATGACAGAGATGTGTAAGATGCGAAGCTCCTCCTCTGCGGAGTCACTAGCGGGGTAAGCGGTGGCCGCCGGGCCAGGCAGGTTCTGACTGCCGTCCTGGTGGTGGATGTGGAAGAGCAAAGTGCCATTTTCCAACCACTGCTGCCTCCAGCGCACCAGGGGGATGTCTTCAGAGTTCCCAGAGATCTCTGCCAATATAAACAAAAGATGTTTTGTGTTGCATTGAGCAGTATGTGATGGTTTGCAGGATAAATCAAAAATGCTCCTGTCATGCAAATATACGCAGTATACTGTGACTATACATTATTAATATCACTCAAGATATTTTTAGGAATATCAAAGCAATCCCTACGGCATTTGAACTTCACTTTATAAATATACGTGATCAGTTTAAACAGCCTCAAGTCTGGTTAATGGATGCAGAGACATAGGACTAGAGCATTAATAGGAATAGTGCTACTAGACATCACATTAAAAGACAATTTAGGTGGAGAAATGATAAATGGGCTTTCCTTCTGCTCACAACACAAAGCAAACTGAGCATTTGTTCTTGACATTGCATAAATTCTGTTTGATATGTAAGGCCAGAGGATTTCGATAAGCCTTTGAAAAGGGTAACGTCATTTTATGACAGTTTATTGAACTATTTGGGTGGGATGATAAACTGGATAGGTGTTTTGAATTTTTAATGGCTGCTTTAAAATTCTCTTTTTGATTGTCTGATTAAGCGTTTGTTCTTAAACATACTGATGTACTCCTGAAACAAATGAAAAACAAAGCTTTTGACCTGTGCTGCCTCTTTTGCATTAGTAATATTTTAGACAATGGGGAGGCAGTTATCTCCTTTCAAAATGGTGCTGCGGACTGCAAAACAGAGGAGAACCCCTGACCCACTTTATGAGTTGTATATGCACAGGCATAAGCCAGAATGACTCTGCACTTCATCACTAGACATCATACACAGTCCCAGGGGTCCGGTGTGGGAAGGTACCTTTATTAATTAAACAACATGCATGATACAACACAAACAAAGGCATGTTACAGGGATATATTACTGCTGTTTGCTTCTTTCCAATAAGGGTGTTTCTTCATGAGCAATTTTGCCCCTGCGGACTTTTAGAAAATAAACTCTTTTAAAACACACCTTTGCACACTATAGTTTCTTTGTTTCTTTGTCTACTAACAATGTGTTTCTGGGCTTTTTTTTGCCATTGTGTTTGTTTATGTATATATATTATGTATATATAAATTATGTATTTGGTTTAATAGCATTCTGAGATGAACACAATTCCTTTGTTTTGCTAAGCCACCCCAAATACAAGCTAAGGATCCCAAATACATACAGTTAAATAATATTTTAACTTTTTGCATAATTTGACGACAGACAGACAGACAGACAGACAGATAATACAAACATAGTTTAAGATTGAATGTATGGATCTTTGTACAAAGGTAAAAAAAAAAATATATATATATATATATATATATATACACACACACACACACACAGGCATAAAAGGCAGTTTGACAAGAAGCAAAAATAACTGAAAAGTTTTCCAAGTTCCAAAAGGTTTTCAAGACAGTGTGACCTTCATATAAATAAAAAAAAAGAAATAAAAAAAAGCTGCAATCTTTTGAATGGAATTTAACCCCTAGGACATAAATGTGTTCAAATATTAAGAAACATGCATAAAATTGGCCTCATTTCTACATTCAGCAGGATACACTTTTGATCTAAAATCTGTTTAATTTGACATTAAATTATAACTTTTTTATTTTTGCTGAAAATATTTATTTTTGTCAAAATGTGCATGAATAATACAAAATCAAGAACCCAATAGTTAAAATTAACTGTGTTTAATTAGCTGTTAGAAATCTGACTTTGAATTGTATTATTATCCAGACAGGTCACACATTCTGTAAAATAACTTGAATACTTTGTATTTCACACCCTGAGTTATACCAGAGTTTTATTTTCTTGAGGAGGCTGTCAGTTCAACCAGAGCAGTGCCAAGACAAATTTGTAAAAAATAAAATAAAAAAAATACACAGATTAATAAATCTGCTATGAGCTCTAACATGAAAACAGGTGTTTGTAAGGGTCACTGCTCACAGGCTAAAAAATGCCCCATAGACCACGATAACAAATTACAAAACATACAGGTTTATAATGACAGGGGGTGAGTAAATGATGGCAGACCTTTAATTTTTTGGGTGACCTAACCCTTTAAGATACAAATAATGATGCCCAATTACCCATCTATCCTGGGCTGCCCTCTTTTCTCTTTTTGTTGTTTGTTCTGCTTAGTTTTGTTGTGCATGCCTTTTAGTAAGGCCACCCATGAGTTAACAAAAAAAAAAATTATGCCGTCCAAAACGTGTAAAATTTGGTGTAAAAAAAATAGTACGAACTATTGTTTTTTTTATAGAAACCGTGGGATTTGAAGGCTGACTTTTGATAGTACCGTTTTCTCTTTTAAATGCATATATTGGGCAATCGTTACACCGAAATGCCTGTTTAAATGCAGGAAAGCACAAACCAAAGGGAGAGATGGAAAGAGAGAGAGAGAGAGAGAGAGAGAGAGAGAGAGAGAGAGAGAGAGAGAGAGAGAGAGAGAGAGAGAGAGAGAGAGAGAGAGCACACACAAGAAAGAGCAGGCTGGGGTAAAAAGCTAGTACTATTCATCTCACATCCTGATGCAGTGTTAGAACCTGCCCTCCCCTCTCTTTCACTGTGTCTGTGCTTACAGAGAGCCACAGACTCAAACATACAATCTGGCCTTTGGCTAGATACAGCCATTTACAAAGGCTGCCTCTGAGGAAGAACCTTTCTAGAGTTGGCCAGGGTGTTTGGCATTATATAAATGCTCATAATGCGAATAGAACAAAGGCTAACGTCTCAAAAAGCAGAGTGGCGGCCTGCCATTATGTGGGATTCACATTTTCATTTAAAGAGTTACTCTCTCTCTGAACAATTTTAAAATGAACTTTAATTTGAATCATTAGTGCTATGCTCATTTATTAAATGCTAGTAAGCAGTTATTATAAGCAATTATCATTGTCTGAGACTAGGCTGTGCTTGTGCAAAAGAAAAACGGCATCCAATATGGTACAATTATCACAACTCTTTGGTCAGAAACACATTCAATTATAGAATAAATCTTGGGGGATTGGGGAAACAGGTTACATGCATACTATAGCTTGGCAATATACCAGATTCAGTTAATAATAGAAGTAAATATTTACTGAGGATATTGCTAGTAGTAGCAAGAAAAAAAAAAAAAAAAAGCGATTACTTGCCTATAGCTCCAACAACGTCCCCCAATGAGAATTCAGAGGGAACAAATTGTTACAGAAATGTACAATATGGAAATACTGACATTCAAATTGAAATTACAAGAGAGAGTCTTTGGAACGACACTGAGGAAAATGGACAATGCATATATCAAACCAGAGAGAAGAGAGATAAATATGTGAAAGGGGAATGTATATACGCATATATGTGAGCATATGTACATATGACTTTACGGCAGCCTTTTTCTTTTACTCAAGGAACTCTTCAACATGGTGATTGTAAATTATTACAATTCTTCAGAAATGGATTTACCTGATTTATACTATACAAAAAAAAAAAGAAAAAAAAAATTTAAATAAAAATTTGTTTAAAAAATCCCAACAATTCAAAATGATAATCCATGCTTGTATATTGTTGAATTCGCAGATGTCTTCAGTTATTCACAGCATTAGAGAAAACAAGAATTGTGATGGGTGAACATGACACACACAGCAGATCAAAGTTTGCCTTCACCAACCTGTTCCAAGGTATGTTTCCTTTAATGGTGCCAATTTTCTCCCTGAATAAGAATTCAGGACTATGCAATCAGTCAAAGTCAGTTTTATTTTGTAAGCCTATCCAACACTTCGAAGCACAATGGCTAGCAAATGGTAATTTGTTAAGGATTCATACCCATGTTTAATATTTGATGGTGGATAATTAGCCTAAGGACTGAGCACAACGGACAGAAAATATATTCCTTCAAAACATTCCATGTTAAATCATTATTTACAGTTAAAAGTCACCAATCATGTCACATTCTGATGTCCTCATTGACACGTAATTAATGTTTTACACATATGCATTTTTCCTGGAAAAGGGGGGAAAAGATTTATTTTTATTAACCCTCTGGGTCTCTCTCTCTCTCTCTCTCTCTCACTCTCTCTCACACATAAGATATGTGTTCATCAAACATCTAGTTCATCAAAAATATAGAAACAATGACAAGAAATACGACATAATGTGTGAAGAAAAGTAAAATCAAGGTAAATACTTTGCGCCATTTCCAATCACGCTGTAATTTTGTCAAATTATGAAAATTGTATTTTTAGGATACATAAAATGGTAGCAGTGGAACTAGCCATAGCAAGACAAACAAGTCAACAATTTTATTTCAATAATTTCCATTACAGTGAGATTAAACATTTCCATTAAAGATTTATGCTAAACACAAAACATAAAGATGATTGTCTGTATGTATGTATGTATGTTAGAAGACAAACTCTCTTAAAACACATTTCATACTCTTAATACTATATTTTCTAAAGGTCCACAGGGTCAAAAGTGCCTATAGTCCAATTATGCAATATGTCACGTGGAATAAAAAAGCTAAACCGTTACATATTTTAAACACTGGATTTGTGCACTTGTAGAAAGTTGTAGGTAATGTGACAATTGCAATTCAATAAGACTCATCAGACAGGCAAAACCCTGCTATTGCACTACACCACAGAGCGCTGTTACTGAGTCTTATCACAAATATTCAGGGTGAGCCACAATAGACCTATCACTAGTCTCTTCCTCGGTGGGATGCCGGTGGAGCGTCTGCTGCATATTCAGTCAAGTACGTGAAGCTTCTTTCCATTGATCATGTACACCAAGAGGCTAATCTGGGGACACCGCTTTAAACTCGGAGCTCTGCTGAAGCAGCAAAGTTTTTCAGGATAATACATATATATATATAAAACCACCTGCATGACAAAGAGGCCTCTGCCTCCACCGAACCAGCAGGAGGCAAACATAGCAAGTCCCTCTGCACAGACTCTCTATTTGCAACACAGCGGGTGGGTTTCAGAAGACATTTTCAGGGCAGTCAGGCTGAAGCGTGGGCATGCCAGTGTCGATCACAGATACTTAACTGAAAAGCATATGCATTAATGCGATCAATAACACCATGCTCATATAAGTGGTTAATTGCACACATGTCCAGTTTTTTAGGAATTAGCATGCTCATTTGATTTTCTGCAGTTCTACTCAGTCATGCCCACCTAAGACTACCTAAGATCTATTTGAAATTGATGCTACAAAAATGCTACATTGATTATTTTCAACGATATTGCCTAGAAAAGAAAAAAATATGGATCAACAATTAAATAGAGGGTATGCGCATGACGTCAGACAGAGTGACTGCGGTTACACCCAAAAAGTGGCAAAAAGACTAGATTTGACAAGAAATCTGAGGTATATTTTTACAAACTGCTGAAAAGCTACAGAAAAGAGGCAAATGGATCGCTGCAATTCATAGAAACAACTGGACTCCAGGCAGCAAAAGGTGGATTTGCATTTATCATTTTGAGTCAATTTGCTGAATTTAGAGGTAAAAAGCATATCCTATATATTGTATTGTTATATATTGTATTGACAACTCATCAATTAAATATTTACCATCGTATATTCTGCATAATTGGACATTTTTAAATAAACACTAACAAAAAACTATACAAGTTTTAAGGCTGGACGATATAACATTGATATAAGTGATCACATGGATTTAGACCTGCTATGTATTTATATAAAGCGTTCACAGGCAAATTTGCTTTATGTATTTCCCCGGCGTCGAAATCAAGCACATATAAATGTCAGGAAACACGATTGACGATGTCAATATCCATGGATCACTGGATCTTTGGTAAGTTGTAAGGAACACTATGTAGAGTCCAACCTTTAGTCTAAACTGATAATTGTTAGTTTTACTCGCGTTTTCGCAGTTTCCCCTATTAAATCCAGTCACGCAGCAGGCTCTTTTGCCACTCAGTCCGGCTGAGGGGGGCGGGTTCCGACGGGAAAGTGACATCTATGCATATTACTATAATTACAAATATAAATAAATATATATATATAAAAAAATATATATAGTTATATAATAATACAAATATAAATAACCATAGTATGTTTACCATATATATGTCCATTATTTATAAATTATTAATTCAAGTATTATATATTGATGCATGCATGCATGCATGCATAATATATAATAATAAAATAAAACTAAAAAGGGTCATTAGCAGACATTTAGACCCTTGTCCTTGAAGCATAAACCCCTGCTATAGAAAGCATGTGTGTAATTGAATTTAAGATGCCTGACTCTTAAACCTTGTCGACGACTAGCCCCAGCCTCCCCTACACGATGCATTATATCGCCAAGGCTGGTCTATTATGGCCGATTAGGTGAAGGTTACAGGGCTTGGTCTTAAGTTGCGTGCACCCAGAGCTCCCTCACTGGCAGACAGCCTCCCTTAAGCTACACCTGAGGCCAGTATGGAGTTAAAGCAGGTGCTGATGTGGGAGAAGACGAGAACAGAGGGTTCTGAAAAGGAATACTCATTTAAAAAAAATAAAAATAAAAAAAGGCCGGAGGGTCTTCGCATGATTCTATTTATAGTGTTGAATCAAGCCAACAGGGCTTAGGGAACTGGCGGGATGAAAGCAAGCAAGGACCTGCTAATGGAAGAGCTAAGACAACACAGACACGAAAATGTTTCTCTTTGCCATTCCACCTCTCATCACATGAGAGATGAAATGGCAATGTCTCTACAGAGAGAGAAATCGACAGTAATTTTGCACAAATGGTAATACGATTTGTTTTGAGAATAATTTGAGGCTAACAGTAAGCTGTGACAGAATACAGACACAGCTTGAAGTGCTTTACTTCTCTTCTAAGGTTATCGCAGATCCCTACAGCAAATGACTGTGAATAAATTGTATGATTATTGAATAGCCTAGCCTATCCTCTAAAACAAAATCATGCATTTTATTCACTTCTGCCATTTCTGTGGTGTGACAGCAATACCACAGACAACTGCTCAAAGGTAAACTTCATAAACAGGGCTCTGGAGTGCGACCAAATTTTGTAAGGGTGCGACTAAAATTTTTCCTAGGTCGCACCAGTGCACCTAACGTCCTCGCATCTGCTGCCTCTCCACGAACTAAGCTATGTTCTCCTTTGACGGAACTCACACTCATGGGAACTCACACTCTTCTCTCACGCGGTGCCACAGCTCGCACAACACTACTACAGCCCTGCTTAATGAGTGACGACGGAGGACAGAATTAAACATTCAAACGTAGCCTGGTTACACTTAAGGTCTGTGATATTAGTCTGATTTTATTTCGGCTTCCAAAGATTATAAAAAATAATATATTGAGGTAAAACCATTAAAAACTATAGCCGCATTCTGTCTAGCGCAACTTCTTGTCATTTCTCCCTAAAACTCAAACTTAACGACAGAATCAGCATCAGCACGATCGGTGATTGTTGTAAAATGCAGTCTAGCTACTGTTGCTAAATTGCGGGACGCGTTAAATAATGAAAAGAGCTATTAAAAGCACAAAAATCTGCGCAAGAGATGCTGTTCACAAGGCAGCGCGCGCTCCGAAACAGACCGAGACAAGCACATTTTTACGCTCGCATGAGGTGGTTTTTCAGGCAATTGGAAAAATAAATATTTAGCAAAACTGCAATGGAAACAGTTTTTGCGCATTTACAGGTTAGCTGACGTAGATGACGCGGTATGTTTGGACAGAATACGAGTTCTTTATTAAATTCATAAAAGACAGAAGAATTACAGGAATACTGGATTCTAAACCTCAAAGAAATGCCACAATCAAGACCTTGAAGCAGAAATGAGTGAGAAACACCCAGAAACACTTCATATGTGCAGCTCAAGTATAGGCTAAGGGTCTTTCCTTGCCATTGATGATTGGATAACACACACGTCTCCCTTGATTAATAATAATGGCCAGTGCGGTGGCTGAGATACATAAACCTACCAACGTCCGTTGCTATGATTTTTGGAATGAATTATCGCGAGAGGAAAAAGTGAAGTTTTAGTAGCATAACGGGTTAATGGAAACGCCGTCATTTCGCAATAGTTCTTTGTTGACAATAAAAAAAAAAAAAAAAAAAAGAAGAGATTTGCGCAAATCTCCAATGGAAACGCGTCTAGTGATAGAAAGTCACAGGGGGATGACATGTTTTGTTCTTTTTCCCTCTCTGGTTTTTGATCACTTTAGCATCAAATGAAAAACGGCGAGACAAAGCATAAGAGGGAGAAACATCCTCAAATTAATACAGACAATTTGTGAGTGACAGTCATCTTACATTCAACATAAGTAACATGTTTCAAAGGATGCAGGCATCTGACACGCATATGTATACAGTAGATAAAAGCATGTGAGAGTTTGCTAAAGCACATGAAAATAATCCTGAGACTTTCTGTTCTTTGGTTCAAAATGAAGATTCTCTGCAAATCCAAAAATACTCAACGTTCTGCCTTGAAATTAGCAGATAATTAGAAATGAATGGGGAAATTACATGACATGCCAGACTGAAGAGCACTGCATGTCTTGTCACTTTGATATTAGCTCTAATCTTGCCTTCGCTTCCTTCACAGCCTGTTATTCCAACATTTCTTTAATTCATTGTTTCTTAAAAGCTGCAGTCCGTAACTTTTTGGGTTAAAAATTATGAAACAATTTTTTGGGAGCAAGCCAGTGTCAAAACTATCTGCTTGCCTTAGTTCAATTCAAAACAGTAAGCTTGTAATAATGTTTTTAATTCCAGTGGTACTGGTGGATTTCCGCGGGAAATTCAAGCATGTCTTTGCGTCATTACATCACATCTGTACACATAAAGAAGGTGTCTCGGGTAGTAGGCTATATTGCATGTGAGGATGTTGAGATGGAGATTTATAGCCTTTTCTCACAGCATTTGATATAATTAAACTTATCAATTTTATGGCGGATCCAGAAAGGTTCAAACGACAATCACCAGTGACAACTGGAGATTCACCCGTTGTAAAATGCAAAAGACTTCAGACTTCGGAGTGACTACAGAAAAAAAAAGAGACTGCAACCGGGCCCATGTGAAAACAAGGATAAATACCGGAAGGGCTTCTGAAAGGTGGCGTGAACTCCGTGTTTTGAAGGGGTTCAAAATGGATGCAGAGACAGCTTTTTTTCTGCTGGACAGGTAAGACATAAGCGATCATTAGATTTAATCAGCGTGATTTACTGCAACGCTTTTTTTCCCTTAGTTGGTCAGAACAAAAGTGGATGTTACTTACTTGTTCAGATTACATTTTCCAGTGAAAATTCTGTTGGTCATACTTCCAAAAAGTAGAATCTGTGATTACGAATGACAGTATCCACACCGGCGCGGTGACTGACAGCCGCACATTCTCAAAACATTGGATTCATCCGCGCTGTGCCGTGCCGAGGCACAACTCACATAAAGTTGATAATTCCGCGAATAACTGGAATTACAGATTTCAAACAGAGATGGTGACAAAGAGGAAAAACTACTGACTGCAGCTTTAAGTTTTGTTGCTGTTCCGAGCTGTACATTGTTGTTTAATTATTATTACAAATGGGCATTATATGCTATTATACATTATATAGGAGTGTGATATGGCTCTATATCAGCACAAGAGCACGTCTTTGATTCGGTTGTAGGTAATCACAGCCATGCATGCTGATACAGAGACATATCGCATGACTACGAGTGTGATATTGCGTTTATACAACAGTTTGATGGCACAAGTGTGTAAATAAATAAGAAACAACAACCCTATTAAAAAAAAAAAACTATTGTGTGTGGAACTACTTCCTACTGCCACCGATTCAAAGTTGACAGTTTAACAAATGAGCCTGAGCTTCGGTACCTAATTCTAAAACGTCTCTGTAACCCTTGTTCCCTGAGAAAAGGAACGAGAACTGCGTCGAATGACACTTTGGGGGAACGCCCCTCAGTGTAGCGCCTCTGAAGTATGAATGAAACTAAACCAATCCTGATTGGTGTTGCGTCATGACGTAATGTGTGACGGCATATGCGGAAGCTACAAAAGGACGCCGGCACACAACAGAGATAGCCTTATGTGATGAAGCAAGCATCCCAGGCAGGGGGAGGCGTGGCGAAGGGACGCAGTTCTCATTCCCTTTCTCAGGGAACAAGGGTTACAGTCGTAACCCGAGACGTTCCCTTTCGAGAGAACTCGAACTGCGTCGAATGACACTTTGGGGGAACGAGTACCCGCTATGCCACAACGAGCCCTGCCTGTCCTAGTGTGAAGCTGCACACAGGCACACTTAGGACGAGAGCACAAGGGTGCCAGGTGTCGATGGAATGTCCAGGCTGTAAAATCTAATAAAAGTGTGAGGGGTGGCCCATCCTGCTGCATCGCAGACTTCCTGGATCGGGGCCCTGAGAGGAGGGCTCTAGAGGACGCCATGCCTCTGGTAGAATGAGCCCTCACGGCCAGAGGTGAAGGCAAATTGCGCACCTGGTAGGCCATAGATATAGCTTGGACAATCCAGTTGCTAATGGTCTGTTTGGAAGCGGGAAGCCCCTTTTTGGGCGACCCGAAACACACTAACAACTGGTCTGACTTCCGCCATGAGGAGGACCTCTGGATATATATTTTGAGAGCTCTGACAGGGCAGAGCAGGTGAAGTCTCTCCTCATCCGCCGTCACGTGAGGTGGAGGATGAAAAGTCTGCAGAACCGTAGGCCGTGCCACATTAAATGGCACCTTGGGCAAATAGCCCGGCCTAGGATGTAGGATGGCTTTGATGTTGCCTGGAGCAAACTCCAGGCACCCGTTAGATATAGAGAGCGCCTGGAGATCTCCTACCCTCCTCAAAGAAGTAATGGCCAACAAGAAAGCCACCTTTAGGGAAAGGTTATTGGCCTCAGCCGACTCCAGCGGTTCGAAGGGGGCCTCAACCAACCCTTCGAGAACCACCGCCAGAACCACCGCCAACCCTGGTACGAGCCACAGGTCTCATCCTCCAAGCCCCACGGAGGAAACTTACGACCAACTGCTGTCTCCCCAGAGGCCCATCACTCAGAGGAGCGTGGAAAGCCGAAATGGCAGCCACGTACACCTTGAGAGTGGACGGGGTAAGACCAGCCGAGAAGCGATCTTGGAGGAACTCCAGCACTGAAGCCACTGGGCAGTTAACTGGGTCCACCTCATGCTCTCTGCACCATACGGTGAAAACATTCCATTATAGGCCGTACAATTTCCTCGTGGAGGGAGCTCTAGAGCTGAGTATGGTCTCCACTACTCCTGCTGACAGGCCAGCCTCTCGGTACTGTGCCCCCTCAGGGGCCAGACCCACAGTTTCCATAGTTCGGGCCGAGGGTGAAATATTGAGCCCTCTGCCTGTGTCAGCAGGTCCCTCCTGATGGGAAGCTCCCATGGAGGGCCGTCCAGGAGTAATATTGAGAACCATACTCGGGCCGGCCACAATGGGGCTACCAATAATAGACTGATCCCGTTGCGATGAACCCTCTCTAGAACTCCTGGGAGCAGAGCGATCGGGGGAAATGCATACAGACGCAGCCTCGGCCACGTCTGTACCATGGCATCCAACCCCAGCGGGGCTGGATGTGTGAGGGAGAACCACAGTGGAAAGTGAGTCGTCTCTCGAGACGCGAATAGATCCACTTCCACTCGGCCGAACCTCTGACATATTAGCTCCACCACCTTAGGATGGAGTCTCCATTCCCCGGGCCTCAGCCCCTGCCTCGACAGGATGTCTGCTCCCTGATTCTGATTCCCTGGGATGTATGTTACTTTGAGAGACAACAATTTCCCCTGGGACCACAGGAGGATCTGATGCGCCAGTCTGCATAGAGGGCGATACCTCAGACCCCCTTGATGGTTTATATAGGCCACCACCGACATATTGTCCGTCCTCACAAGGACGTGATGACCCTTGAGGTCCGGCAGGAGGAATGATGGTCTTGCCATAGACATCTTCTAAAGCGGCCGTCCATGACCGCGCCCCAGCCCGTGAGGGAGGCGTCTGTCGAAGCGGCTTTCCGGCGACATGACGCTCCCAGCACGGGACCTTGGGACAGAAACTAAGCTTTCTTCCACATAGATAGGGAACGAAGGCATCTGCGCGTAACCCTGATCATGCGAAATGGGTTTCCCCTCGGGGAGAACCCCTTGGTTTTCAACCACCACTGCAAGGGCCTCATGTGCAGGAGACCGAATGGAATGATGTTGGATGCTGCTGCCATGAGCCCTAACACTCTCTGAAAATGTTTTTCAGTGATGGCCTGGCCTAGCTTTATCCTGGTCACCGTGGCCAGGATGGATTCG
This sequence comes from Rutilus rutilus, assembly GCF_951802725.1. Classification (NCBI taxonomy): domain Eukaryota; kingdom Metazoa; phylum Chordata; class Actinopteri; order Cypriniformes; family Leuciscidae; genus Rutilus; species Rutilus rutilus. The sequence continues at coordinate 16,760,860 of NC_140214.1, forward strand.
ATCCGTGCAGGAGACAATTGTGCCCGCATCGTGACTGAATCCCACACCACTCCCAGGAACGTGGTTCTCTGGGCTGGTGCCAACACGCTCTTTTTCGGGTTGAATCTCAACCCCACACTCTGGATGTGGGCAAGGGCGACATCTCGATGCCGAACTGCCAGCTCTTGTGACTGGGCCAGAATCAGCCAGTCGTCGATACATTCCATCCACTACCGAACTGTAGTCTGTACCCCTTTTGAATGGTGCGCAGAGCCCAAAGAGAAATCTCGAGGCTGGCTTCGGGTATTAATCGGAATTCGTTCTTGGCTCCCTGAAGCGGGTCTCCGGCAGGGTTCGACCGAAAACGATTCTCGATGTGCGGACGCGAATGCTGCCTGGCCGTAAGCCTGTGGGGCGGACAGTGCAGGGCGCGTTCGCTGGAAACCGATGCGTCCCGAAACGCACTTGACGGCGGGAAGTCGACATCGATTTCCTGCGGGCTCCGCGGAGGAGGCGACCTCGATCGCTCCCCCACGGGTGGGGCCGCCCGCAGAGGACCTAGGCTGGCTTCGACTGAGAGCGTCGTCTATGCCCCCATGCTGTTTGAGGGGGGGCTCTAGAAGCGACGCTCTCCTTTTGCGCCTGTCTGTAGGCGGAGGAGCTTCTTAGGTTTGGAGCGGCGAGGGAGATATTGCCTGAAGGCCGACGATATTAACGGAGTGGCGAGTCATCCCCAAAATCCCCGCCTTCGATGCTGAGCACGTCTACTTCCTCGGAAGCAGACAGCTCAAGCATCGGGCTCTCCACTCGTGCGGAAGAGCATCGGAACTGGCGGATGAATCACGAGAGCGTGCCTCGGCAGTCTTGGGATCACCCGCCAGATCCACCTGCGAGCCCCATGAAGAGCGTTGCACCACGGGGCTCGCGAGCCTGGCCATCCTCATTGAAAACGGCCAGGCGGGAGGCGCAGCACACGGATCTCTCACATCTCTCACAATCCTCGCAAGCAGCCCCCTCGAGAGCTGCCCGCGCGTACTGTGCTCCCAAACAGTGTACACACACGGTGTGTGTCCCCACCCGTAATGTAACGTGGGCAGGGATGCACACATCTCGTGTAACTGCTGCTCGCCATAATATATATATGCTTGTGACTTTGAGACAAACAACACCAAATAAGACATACAAGTTCAGACAGAGAGCGCTTTGCTGAAGAACAGAAAGCTATGTCTGTTGTGTGCTGGCGTCCTTTTGTAGCTTCCGCATATGCCGTCACACATTACGTCATGACGCAACACCAATCAGGATTGGTTTAGTTTCATTCATACTTCAGAGGTGCTACACTGAGGGGCGTTCCCCCAAAGTGTCATTCGACGCAGTTCGAGTTCCCTCGAAAGGGAACATCACTAGCTACTAATGAAGGAACACTGAGTTGCCTCATTGAAGTTGAAAGCTATTATGTAAAAGTATTGTTTAAAATACTACATGTCACAGGCAGTTGTGGCAAAAAGCTAATTTTATTTTTTACAAGTAATATCGCAGATTAATTTGCTTATGCTAATTGTAATTGTCTTATAACTAACAATTGCCATGTGCTGACCAATCATGTTCCACTGGTATTGTTACTGACAGCATGCTGAGTGGAAAATATTAGCTTGACATTTAGAAACCAGTCCCCTTGACAAACGGATGTCCATGATTCTCCCCAACACACACAGACAGGCAAACAGACAATAGTATGAATAGATATCCAACAGCAAATCTGTGTTTGCATGAGCCATACGTCAAACAGATGAGGAAAAAACAGAGCTCTATCCCTCTGTGCTCTTGCTTAAGCCTACATGACAGTCATATGTAGGTTATTTTCATGGTATAATCCAAATGGAACACACAAAGCCATTCCGGCTGCTTCAAATTGCACAGAAACACATACAGAGATGAAAATACCCATAAACATTATATGCATCCCCTTACACTAAAATATAATAATGTTGTTTGACAGTTAAGCAACAAACCTCTGCTGTAAGCAGCTTTAACCATTAGAGTAAGTGATAGCTCAAACAAATGCCACTTTTTTCCCATTAATCAAATTTTTATGGAATAAAAACCATTAAGTTTTACTCTTTGTGATAAATAATCAAAGTACCTGCTTTAGTTCCCCAGGCAATCAGAACCTGCATTTTCCCAACTCTAAACGACAACACAGTCTAACATATTGGAGGAACTTCATTAATCACGACTTGATTAATCATACTTGATTATTCACAACTTCATAATTCAAAAGAACGCACATGAGCTCGCTCTAGTTCATATCCATCATCCTCAAACTCATTCACTGGATATTGTCTTTATAGTTTACAGTAAATGGATAGTATGCACAATAGAGGTGGTGTTTGCCTCTGCACATACATAATCAAGATCGGAAATAAATCTAAAGAAATTGCTTTAGATTTAATACTGCACAGAACATTTTACTCAGGAAATATTTGGCAGGTGAAGTAATCAGCACAAGAAAAATAATAAACCATGTTCTGGTGTTAATAAAGCACATCACAGTCACTTGAATACGGTTTACAATTAGTCAAAACTTTCCACAGAAATATCACTGACCAGTGATGCTTCAATTCAGCATCCACTAAATACTCTACAATCTGGCCTTCACGTTAATTTGTGTCTGGGGCGCTGGGTGGCCAAGCATTAGTGCGATCCATTGTAACCCACATCTCAGCACAGTAGGAGAGTTTGTAGAGTTCAGAAAGTACCGCATTGCTAATTGCAGAAGAGCTCATGCAGGGGGCATTATAACATGAAATATTAGCCCACCTACTGTTGTTTACTGCAAACAATGGGTTCTCTCCAAAAAGTTAAAAGAAGTTCCTGATGAGCATAGTTAGTCATCAACTACCTCATTAACCAAGATTTCTATGGCACTTCGAAAAAGCACTTCCGGAAAAGTCTTCCGGTTCATCCACCATCTGAATCTAGCTGACGGCTTGTTTAATTATAAGACTATGTATGCCTTCGGGGTCAGCTCCTCATCAGAAGTGCACATATAGAATGCAGCGCCATTACTGTCACAACCATCTTCACACGTAATTGAATACACCTCAAAAGATTTTCACTGAAATGATTCCAACCGCTTTCTTGTGATACCACCACTTACTTAAAGTCAGCATGAAACAGAAGTTGTGATCATCTTTTGGTTGCTGTGCAAAATTAAAAGATTTTCTTGCCTAGTATTTTTGTGTTTTTTTTTTTTGTTTTTTTTATTAACTGCATTGTTTGCAGTATAAAGGGGAGAGGTTACTGAAATCCAAAAGATTTATATTTCAAATAATGTTGTTATTTTGAACTTTCCATTCAAGAATCCTGAATTATTATTATTTTTTATCACAGTTTCCACAAAAATATTACCATGATAATAATGAGAAATGTTTCTTGAGCACCAACTCAGCATATTATAATGATTTCTGAAGGATCATGTGACATTGAAGACTGGAGTAATGGCTGCTTAAGTTACATTTTAAAATGTCTTTAAATGTAAAGTTATTTTAAATTCTAATATTGTTTCACAACATTGTTTTTACAGTATTTTTGATCAAATAAATGCAGCCTTGCTAGTAGACATAAAAGATTTCTTTCAAAAACATAAAAAATCTTACCGACCCAAACTTTTGCACAGTAGTGTTGTCACATTTGTGTCTGTTATTTATCTGTTCTGTTCATTTGTGTGTTTCTAGATTAGTTTTCATTTTATTCAGTTTCATGTTTGCCTGTGTACCCGCTCACTTGAACAACTCTCAGTATTTCTGAATGTTGTATTACTGTCACCTGTTTATTTAATTAGCTTGTTAATTATCTCACTGGTGCCTTTGTTTGCTCTTGTATTTAAGCTCTGTGTTTTTTTTTTTCAGTTCACAATCTATCCTCGACCATACCATGTTGGTTGTTTTGTTCCAGAGTCTCTTCAGTGCTTCGTCAAGATTCAAGTTTAATAAAAGTAGCTGCTGCAATCTAGACCATGCCGACTTTCCTTTGTGCTGCAACCAGCGACCATGACAAGTGTATCCTTGCAGCTGTTTTATGTTTTTAATACATTCTTGTGTAAAAATGTCTGAACATGTGTCAGTCATTTCAAGTAGTAAAATGGAAGATTAAGTCAAGCACACTGCAATGTGGGACAAATGTACAGAAAATGTGCCTGCTGTGCACAATACATATTGTACTGCATACAGCAAAGAGGTGAGAAGTATGGTGGTGTGCTATTCCAAAATCTGTTCTCCCAACCACAGAGCAATGACAAGTCAATTCTTACTGCTTTACCTAGAGGGACTCCCTCTTCACGAAACTGCAGTGGTGCTCCTAATATATGCAAATAATACGGAATGGCAGCACTGAGCCCTAAGTGCTACTGTAACCAACTCAATTAACCTAATATTTACTGGCCCTGCTCAGCAGAGGTGCCCACACACATCTTGTCTTCGACTTCTCAGGCAACTATTTTCAGCAAGAGCTAATGAAACAATTATGTAAGTGGGCAATTAAAAAACAAAGAACATTGGAACACTCTAACAGTGCAAAAGCTGACATGCACTTCGCACCACAGCCCCCCACGGAGAAGTGTGTTAAAAGACCATGAGACGCATTTAAAACATCAGCTTTTCCAGAACAAAGAAGATTAACATTTAATGTGAATGCATTATTATATATAAAATGCTACAAATTAATTACCCAGTGAGTGCAGCTATTTTTATAGGCTGAAATAAAAAACGGAATCACATTAAAAGCAAAACACAAATAGAGAGAAAGAGCTGCATATCTGTAGGGACCAAATCATTATAAATGGAGAGACAAGCATGTGGTATTGAAAAGTGTGAAATTGAGTCCAATTCTCATGTCCAGTGTTTTGACTAGGGTTCAAAATATTAAACATTTTTGACAAGATGAATTTAGTGAATTAGTGAATTGAGGGTGAAAAAGAAATATATATACTGTATATATATATACACAGTATGTCATGATACATTGAGCAGACAACTTGGTCTCTTAGATTTATATACGCAGCATCACTATATCTGTGACTGTCCCCTGCAGTTAACAATCAATCACAATCTCCATATATTGATATATGATATTATATATATATTTTTAAATATATATTTCAACAAAAATATTATGCTGCACAACTGTTTCTTGAGCACCAAATCAACACATAGAGGCCCATTCACACTGCACAGAGGGACGGCAGACACTTTGTTGGGTTTTGTCGGATCAGTGTGCTCAGGGCCGTCCCAAGCATGGGGTGGGGCCCAGGGCAAGGTAGCGGAAGCGGGCCTTGGGGTGTGGTCCCCATGGTCCGTTCGCGATCGTGATTTTGTATCTTAAAAAAACGTAATACTAATGCAATAGGCTATGCACGATAGCTTCCGCGTTTTGTCTCAGCCCGCCCAGTTACATCTGGTGCGGCAACGGAAGCTGTTTTTGGTACTATTAATACTAAAGTATTCGGTGGAGATAATGGTACACTACACTTGCTGTTTACAAGAACTTCCAGCGGTTAACGTGAATGATGTTAACAATATTGTGAGGCAGTTAGCTGTCACACCTAAGAGTAAGAAAGAGAAGGGCTTTAAATTATATATTTCGAGCTACATCGACAACTTTGAGGGTGAGTATTCTCTCATGCGAAATCCGACTAGAGCTCTGTATAGTGACAATAAATGAGGAACTCACTATTTATATATAGCCAATTAATAGATTACCAATGTAGAGACTACAATATATTAACTATGAATTAACTATAAACTAATAGTGTGCAAACGATTAGTAAGTACTTTATTGCTGTATACTTATAAAGTGTTACTATGTCCTGTGAACACCTTCTGAATAAAATATAATAAAACTGATCCCTTTTGTCATAACTATAATAATCAAACAAATTGAAAATGTGTCTCTACATGAGTAATTTTATGGGGAAAGGCCTTGTATGTGACACAGAGGCTCTTCCCTGAAGTTCAACACTTCTAAAAGACTATGCTTCTTTTATTTAATAATTTATAGTCCTGCAGAAAACAGCATGCCCACTGTGCATGACCAATTAGTCCTGATGGTTGAAACTGTGTGGAAGTCAGAAACTATTTCATTGTTATAGCCTGAAATGTCTTTCCCCCAGTGAAGCAGTGGTAGCAATTAAAGTACAAGAGCAATACATTCATAATAGGGATGCACCGATACCGATACCAGTATCGGTATCGGCCCAATACTGAGCTCATGTACTCGTACTCGTAAAAATGCTCCGATACCAACAACCGATACCAGGCAGCGTTTGTACACTTGTGTCCAGACAAAGAAACACTGACAACAGGGAGTAATGGATAATGGCGAGCTGGTCGAGCGCATCCCTTTTTCACAGACGTCAGTGGAAAGTTTGTAGTTCAGTCGGATGTCAATGGCAAAGAAATTAAACCGAGGCATGTAGCTTATTATTAACGTTAACTGACGAGAGAGAGAGAGAGCACTTCTGTTGAATGCTCTTGATTGCTGATTGTTCACTCAGCACGTGTTATTTGGATTAAAACTAAATTGTAAATGTAAATAAAACATGAACTGTTACCTGATTTATGTATAACGAGTGGTTCCCTACATTATTACTTACAGGATGTTTGCAGGCCAAGAAGCGTCACATACAAGAAGTTCCAACACACACATCCAAAGCGCGCGCCCCGAAAACCAACGTATCAGACGTTCGGACGAATTCACACAACATTATGTAAAAACGTCTGACTTGGCAAGTATCCTGGTAAACAAAGTCAGTTATATCTCAAGTGAATGTAGACCGAATATTCAAATTAGGTATGTGCATTCGGTCTTAAAGGGGCAGCAGTTCTAATAAACCTGCTGCTGTGTTTTAATGTTCAAACATTGTTTAATGTTCAATCAAACAAAGGACAAATAAATGACTCACTGCTCGACTAAATAAAAAGATCCATCTATATTTATACAGTAAAGAATATGCAGTGTTTTTTTCACATTTTATTGATTACTGTAGTTTTTGTTGTAGTATCAAAATTTGAATAAATAATTGATATTTCACTTGTGTATAAACATTTGTACCACTGACCCAATCCTCAGCACTGAGCCCTTCTGGAGCAGCTCTAAATATGTGCTGTACTGTTAAAGGGGTGATTGAATATGATTTCACTTTTCTAACTTTAGTTAGTGTGTAATGTTGCTGTTTGAGCAAAAACAACATCTGCAAAGTTACAACGCTCAAAGTTCAAAGAAAATGGAGATATTTTCTTTTAAAGAAATTGCTTTTTAAAAACTACAACAAACGGCTGGTAAGGACTACACAATATTCCTCCTGGGTTAGTGACATCACCAACCCTAAAATTTACATAAACCCCACCCCCAGGAACGCGAGTTATAGATTATCAAGACAGAATATGCTAATCAATGACGAGAAGATAACTACACATCAGCTACATAAATTCACCCACTAACCCTTCAGAAATGTTGTATACATGTTGTCACTTCTTCTCGAGTCTCTCCATCTTTCTGACTTCGGTTTGAACATAAAAGGCAAAAAGTTTCAGTGCATGTCTGTGTGAGGTAAAAGGACAAAAGCTCCTGAAGCTCCGCCCTCTGTGCTCAGAGAAGCAGCTCATTTGCATTTAAAGGAACAGACACAAAAACGGTGCATTTTTGCTCACCCTCAAAAAGTGACAACTTTAACAATGCAATATGAACAGTGAAAGTAACAGAAGTTCATACAAAGCATTTTAGCAGGCTTTATTAAGCATGAAAATAACTTAGCTAAATAACTAATATGATTTATATTCTTTTGGTTGCTCTACCAATACATTTAAAAATTACAAATGCAGTGAAAATACAGGTATCGGTTACGGTATCGGTATCAGCGAGTACCAAAAAGGACAGTATGACGGACTCGTTCTGGAAAAAGTGATATCGGTGCATCCCTAATTCATAATATCACTGTTTTCTTGTTGACTATGTAGGACGGTTGTGAATCAATCCTAATTAATCTTTAGATGTTTGTGTTTACAGTTTAAACCAGGCATATACATACTGACTGCTGCTAATAATTTGAATAAGTATTCATCAAATTAATAACAAATTAAAGGGTTAGTTCACCCAAAAATGAAAATTCTGTCAGTAATTACTAGGGGTGGGAATCTTTTACCATCTCACGATTCGATTCGATTCCGATTCTTGAGGCCACGATTCGATTCAAAATCGATTTTCGATTCAAAAAGATTTTCGATTCAAAACAATTCGATTTTATTCATAATGATTTCTAATCAGGTTTCTGATCATGATCTACTCTCATCTGCTTTGCAATACAGAATGACAAACGGAGACATTAAAGTGTCTTTTTCACATTTATTAAGTTCAATTCTCAGGGAAGTGCCTTTTATCAAAAACATTGAAAAAATATTTTTACTTGGTACTTTTAAAGCAAAGTATTTATGATGACCCATAACGAACTTACTTCCAATACTTCCTATATTAATTGTATTAATAAAACAAATGGAAGTGATTTGGCAAGTCAACTGTAAGGTTACATTTGCCAGCATATGTCCCAACATTGCTGAGAACCAACAGGAAAATAAATGTGTGCCTGTACTAGCAGCATACTTGTAGTAAATTAATACAAACTTCAGCATATTCTGAATCTCTAGCATTTAATAATAGACTTCTAACCAACATCCTCTTGTAATTTCCAATGAGCAATATAATCCTTCAGACAAAAAAAAACATTTTGCTGTAGCAAATTCACAAACAGTTTTCGTTCAAAAATATAGAATTATGTACCAGAAGCTATCATAACGTATAATGCTTGTGGACTTATGCATATTCTGAATAATTAGTAACATACAAAGTCGCTCTTGACTTATACACAACTAAATAATAAAGAGTTATGACTTGAAATGTTTGCTGTATACCACAATCAAAAATAGCAAAAAAAAGTGAATGAACATCTGCAGAGAGTAACTTACAGTCAAAATGTAACTTTTTGTGACTGGCATTGCACATATTGCATACAGATCAGATCGGTTTACACAGCATATGTGAAAACTAAACAATACAGAAATTAGCTCTCATACAAAAAATACTAAATAGATCACAATGAAATTGCCAATGTTCCATACGTTAGCTTTTAACGAAGACATTCTCTGGTGCCGTTCGGATTTGGCGCTCAGCCATCATGCGTCTGTTAAGTGCGCGTCTCTGTTATGTGCACGCCACAGACTGTCCGCGCACTGCACGTCCGCTTCAGAGTTCCGCCTTTTGCGTTCCTTCAATGTTACGGTATTAGAATTTTTTTTTTTTTTTTTTTTTTTTTTTTAGAAAATCGATTTTTGACATTTGTGAATCGATTCAGAATCGTCCACGTCCCGAATCGCGATTCATCTAAGAATCGATTTTTTTCCCCACCCCTAGTAATTACTCACCCTCATGTTGTTCCAACCCCGTAAGACCTTCGTTCATCTTCGGAACACAAATTAAGATATTTTTGATTAAATCTGTGCGTCACACGCATCACATACATGACCAGCGTCGGCCAATAGTGAGCCTATGTGGTGACGTGTAACACAGACGCGCTGCGCAAAAACACTACGTAAACTAACTCGAGGCCCAGATAGAAGGAAATGAATAGTGGAATAAAGTCGTTATTTTTGTATATTCTCATCGCTTGATATACTTAAGATTGAGCCACTGTCACTTGGACTATATTAACGATCTCTTTAATACATTTTCTGAGCCAGCAAGTTTCAGTCACCTAGAAGTCTATGGAGGAGTGAGCCAGCTCTCAGATTTCATCAAAAATATCTTAATTTGTGTTCCGAAGATGAACGAAGGTCTTACGGGGTTGGAACAACATGAGGGTGAGTAATTACTGACAGAATTTTCATTTTTGGGTGAACTAACCCTTCAAAGTCTGATGCCATGAACTGCATGAATTCTATGGGAAAATGTCTCTATTTCTGAAACCATAATTTCATGATCTCCCATTTTGATGAGGCAGCATGTGCTCCAGATTTAAGCAGTTAATTTTGTCTAATAGAGCTCCAGATGTGAAGATAAGATTATCTTCTTTCCTCTATTATTGATGTAGTTCTGTGCCCAAGGACTCCTGGCAGGCCTAATGGAGAATAGAGGAGATTTCTCTCACAAAAATGGAATTAATGATTACATCCTAAAAATATCTGGAAAGAATCTGAACTATTTTAACACGCATACATAGTTTAGAAATCTTCAAAATCAATAAACTTGAGTTCTTTAAAAAAAACACTACTACAACAAGGCTTCTGACAAGTGCAATGGATGATTTAGTAATAATGACTTTCAAAATCATGCACATAGACCGAAAGCTACTTTTCTCAATTAACTTTTCTTTTTTCACACAATTACCTTGCTATAGCGGCCTGGTCCTCACTTTAGCACTGTGTTCTGAAAATTCCATCTATGAAGTTTCCAGTAAGTGGTTAGTGGACCCAGTGGACATTTACGGTTACTTGTATAAGTGAAATGTAATGTAAGCCAAATACAAACAAACCTGCAATTCAGTTAAGTAATTTAGAGGAAGCATTTAGACTAAGTGATTTAGGCTAATTACTACTTCCTTATTTTTCTAAATAGAATCAGAAGTGAAATGGATGCACATGCCACTGGAAAAAACAGAGGGCAATCTGCTTAGCTGGGAGAATGAATGTGACTGTCAATTTATGAAATTGCGTGATTTTTTTTTTTTTTTTTTTAAGACATTCTCAAAAAAGTTTACTTTACTTTGACAACATTAAAGTACATACTTTTATAATTAAAGGTCTGTAATTGTAATCACATTCTAAACTGAGAAAAATAACAATTACCAAAAGTTCTCAGCACATAAAATTTTGAATAATAATAAATAAAATAAAAAAGTCTGACGGAAGGTCTTAAAAATAAATGCCATATGTCATTTGATTTAAGATTGTTTTCAAATGCAAACACATTTAGACATTTTTGAGTGTGGCCTAAGTGTCCAAACATTTTATGTACTTTTGTATATTTGTATATTATATATATATATATATAGCATTTTATTTTTTATTATCCTCTATCCTTTGTATTTACTGTCCAACATGTTCCACAGCCTTTTGTCTCTACACTAATCATAGCTTGCTGGGGTGAAAAAACATTTCACTGCCACCCTGTTGAGCATGTGAAAAATAAATCTTTAAACTTTGAACAGCAACAATACAGAGGCTGATTCATACTATTCCTATTACAATTGTGGCCTCAATCAAAAAGGCTTTATGAAACTCAAATTGCGGCTATTTTTGAAGGTTTCTATAATGTAGCTTGTGATTAAAAAAAAAAGGAAAAAAACTGAAATTCCCCAAAGAAATAATAAAGTACTAATTATTTGAAATACATATATTTAATGTTTTAAAATAGGGATATAAAAGGACATAATGAGAACAGCTCAAACCCAGGCATCATTTGCTGGTCCCATAAAGCTCTCACAACCTTGCCAAACCCTTGCCACCTTTTCACACAGTTTGCGTACATCAGACTCTCTGGAGCATTCCTAGAGAAGAATGAATCTTGGATGAAGGACATGGAGAGAATGCAAATGTTCTGTCTGTGTTTCCACTAAACTACAATTTCTCAGCTTCAGTTATGTAGACAGGTCGTCTGTCTTCCTCCTCAGGGGCTGCGTGATGACATCTGTCGCCACATATGGTGGCCAGAAAGAGTGTTTGTTTTTAAATCTAATGATAAGCACGACAGTGGGATCTATTATGTGGAGAAATGATAATGGTATTGCTGATCATATTTTCAGGAAATGTTTTATCCTATTATAGTGCTTGTTGTGTGTTATGGTAGGAAAAATGCAAGAATGATGAAAAAAGGTTTCAAGTGCCAGAGATGGCAGCTAGAATAAAATTGTAGAAGGAAAATAATATATGTTTATGGAAAGGGGAAGCGCTTTTATGTGATAGAGGCTATTTTCTCTAACGCAGAACAGCCATCTAAAATGATTGCTTTACAGTGATGATAAACACTGACTTTTGCAAGTCTTTTGGCACATTTCCTTTTGCACTAGCACTAGGGTCTGAGTGCTCTAATGGCCTCATCTACATAGATCTATAGCTGTATATTTAACCTCCTAACATACTGTGATCTCCTGCCAAGGTGTATTTCAAAGATATTAGGGTATGCTTGCATAGTATTTATGCCACCTACTACCTGCATTTGGTTCAATAATGGCTATTCAGGGCTTATCTGATCAGCAAAGGGAAATTTGATCACCAAAACATGTAGATCCAATTGTTATTGGACATGCTGGCGTTCAGACACCTAAAATGGATGGAATAATCTCTAAACCTCTTGTTTTCTGAAAACATTAGCAAGCCTCTGGTCAAATTACTAACATCAAATTTAAGAGTCTATTTTTAAAAAAAGCACCACTAAACAGAACAGAAGTGTTATTGAGATTCGAGGTTTTATTATATTTTTTAGTATTGATGTCTGTGCATCATTAGGTGATGGAAGAAAAAAAAATATTGTTTTGCAAGATGAGTCAAGCCTTTCAAAGACAAATCTAAGCAGCTGCTTTACTATTGTAAAATATCCATCTACAAACAATTATATATTTGAAATAAGATATTGGTAAATCTTTATGCTGAAATAATGCTAATAATAGTATAGTTTTGACTAACTTAAAATCAGCCAATTAGCTTATTATTTTATATTCTAGCTTGTCATTGTTTTAACAAATGTTTTCATTTGGCACACTTCTCACTTAGCTAGATAAGAAATTTGAATATGAATATACAAGGTCCAAGATCCCAAGCAAATGGAACACTAATCACCATTATTGTGACTTCAAAACAATTACAGTACTAAACAATATCATTTCTTACAGTAGCATGGTTAAAGACGACTTTATAATGTGAATTCACAGTAAAATAAAATGTGCAGTTGATTAACAGTAATTCACGAGTTCACACTTTCATATAATTTGAGGGGGTAAAGTTTAATGCGTATTTGGCGTGCTGTCCGGAGGGAGGGCTCCAAGCTCGGAGTTCGGCCCGAACCCAGAGTACTCCCCCCGTATGTAAGTGCTTAGGACTAGAAGCATGGAGAAGGGGTGGTGGAGGGATGCTGCAAAACTGTCAATGGAATGAGGTGAGACTGCTGAGTATATATACACACCTCTTACCATTGATTACTGAGTGCTCTCCACTTGTGTTAATTATCTGAACGTGCTCCTCCCGAACCTTGTTAATAAAACATCATTTTGTAAGAAAATTACTCTGCATGCATTAATTTCACTGTAAATTTCTGACTACAGTAATTTATTGTAAAATACTCTTTAATCCTGTAAATTATGTAATACTGTAAATATATACATGTATATATATATATATGTATTAGGGGTGTAACGATACACAAAACTGACGGTTCGGTACGCCCCACGGTTTTGACATCTCGGTTCGGTTCGGTTCAGTGGGGTGGGGGGTTTAGAAAGCTAAAATTGCTGCTTCTTTTTTTTACAGTGGTTTAATGAACAAATTCTGTCTTTGTCTTTAAATTAATTCAATTACAATTAAACTTTTCGCAAGGATAAAAAAAAAAAAAAAAGATCTGCTAATGCTGTAAACTATATAGGGAGTCCACACATTACTATAACCTTAAAGGTTAACAACAGAGCCTAGACTTTTAGCCTAATTTCAGATACTATTTATTTTTAGATATAATAATCAACACTCAACACATTGTATGAAAACATGTAAACTGCACATAAGGCAGTTTTCTCATTAAATTATATTTTCTACTTTAATTTGTTATTGAAATATAAATATTTACACAGTTGCTGTCATTTTCATGACAGATATTTAAAACATAGGCTACATTAAATAATCAAGATATCAATCATTAACATGTAAAGTAAAATATATTATATAGGCTAATATAGTGCATTTATTTAGTGCAAGAGTTCATTTAGGAACCAACAAGCTGTGGGCACTGAATGACTTGCCTGAGGTAAATATAAGGCTATGTGACAAACTAAGACAAACTAAGACGTTTTATTGGCGTCTTTCCGCTGCTGAAACACTGATCGATTGATTACACAAGTTATGATGCCTTTCAGTAAGTATTCTGTATCTTTTAACATACCTTCAGGTGTCCATTCATGTTTATTCTGTAAATGAGGAAGATAATCGCGTTTACTCGCGCTCCGCGCTGCTGCTTTAAATGTACAGTGATCTGTCACGCCACATCAAAGAGCGCCAAAACGGCATTTATTGTTTGAATTTCGTGATCAAATAGACATAATTTGAAAGATTACACCTTGCTTATTATCGAAAGTAACAAAATACGGAGCTTGCTATTATAGGGTGTTAATGGTGGTTAGGCTATAACGCTATATTCGTTGTGTACACATAAGACATGAGGTCCATTGAGCCGGGGCTGGGCCGGGGCAGCAGGGGGCGGGGCGTTCTCAGTACGCCATGAGAGTATCGCGATACGTATCGTTGGTGGTGTATCGCGGTTTTTCGGTTCGGTTTGAATATCGTTACACCCCTAATATGTATATATATATATATATACACACACATCTGATTGCAGATGGTGTAGTTAGAAACTAGTTACTAGTTACATGAACCATGTCTACATTGTCCCACCCTCAAACACTGTAGTTGTAGCTGAGGCCTGGAACTAAGACATTTGTTAGTGTTGTTGATATGTTGAGAAGACGCTGTTTTCTGCGCTGCCAAAGCAAATCCACTTTGCATGCTTACTTGCATGACTCAAACTGATACAGTACAACTGACGCCATCGTTACCTTCTCGTATCACTGTGTATACAAGCGCCGAGGAAGCATCCACCTTGATTTGCATTTATTACTGCTCACAGTGGCAGGCCATAACTTCCATGTTGCAGCTTAATAAAACACTTCCCCCAACACTTGTGTTGCTTTGGAGCATAGTTTTGAGCCCTCCATCTGGTACTCGGCCACATGGCAAAGTCACCATCAGCCAATAATAAACGCCTTGAAAAAAATATGTGTAATTCTGCCTCTAGGGTCCATCCATCAACCAGATATGGAAGACAGAAAACAAAGTCAAGCGACTGGATGTGTACACTATAAGCAGCCTTTTCTTAAGAAAAGCCGCCTGCAAAACTGGAAGGCTAATTTTGTTTTCTTTACACCTTTCCAAAAAGTCTGAAACTGTTGCTCAATATTTGAGTTAAAAAAGTTGGCCTGGTTGGGTTTCAGCCAGAGCAAATCATAGACACTCATGTCATCTGTTTTACTGTATCATGCAACTGGGACAAAAGATAGGTAAGTCAGATCTGGCCCACATTGAGCTCATTGCAAAAAGATTTAGGGCCGCTAAACTAGGGAATGAACTTGCGCTCTCTGGGCGGTTCAGCGCAAAAAAGGAGGCGTGTTTTGGCGCAAACGTTCCCTGGTGCTATTTTACTGTTCCATAAAACAATTGCGCCACTGGCCAGAAAAAACCTAGTCTAAAGTCAGTGGCGCGTTGCGCGTTGTTCATTATGCTATTTTAAGGGCGCATTCTTGACCATAATGTATAGAGTGCACAAACGCTCATACACTGTGATTCTCTAATCTACACAGAAGCAGCAGTTTTCATTTTTGCAAATCATATTATTACAAACGATAGATAGATAGATAGATAGATAGATAGATAGATAGATAGATAGATAGATAGATAGATAGATAGATAGATAGATAGATAGATAGATAATTTATTATAAATATAATAATTTATTATAAAAGCATACATCTAGCTTACACATTTACCCACATTATTATATGCCTGTTTAGCCGAAGCTAATTTGGGTGTGTTTCTCCCATCCCCAATGTCACTTCTCTCTCTTTTACGGCCGTGAAGAGAGCGTTGCTCTCCTCGGCTGTGAACCGCTCTTGACGCGCGCCTGGCAAATCCGCCGTTATAATAGCAATACGCCAAGGAAAAAGTGCGTCTGCTCTTAAAGGGAATGTGAGATGATGCTCTGATTGGTTTATTTCACGTTACGCCCAAACCACACCTATGAATAATGAAGCTACTTCAGACCAACCCCTTTTAGATTTGCGCCCGGCGCAAGAGTCATTTATCCCGCCGGGAAAATAGCAACAGCGCCAAGACCCGCCCACAAAGTTACTTGCGCTTTGCGCTTTGACACTTGCGTTTCAGATCGTTAAAATAGGGCCCTTAGTCTTGTTGCTATCATTTCTGTTCACATCTGTGGTTACCCAGTTTGGAAGAAAAAGATTTACATTAAAAAGCGAAAAGAATCATTTCGACATTGCATGTCAACTTTAATGACTGCTCTATAAAAGAAAATCATTAAAATAATGCTTACAGGCTTAGGAATCCTCAATAGCAACAGATCAATGCCTTCAAAAAAAGCTTTGTATCATAAAGTCAAGATGTAAATGCATGGTGCCTTCAGGCAATACACAGCCTGACTGTATGTGTTGTAAATCTGCATGATTAGGTCATGCCAAAAAAGCTCTTAAGCCTTCAAATTCCCTTAAGCTTTGGAAAATGTGTAATGTTTCGTTAAAAAACCCAGATTGCTTTCAAAGCGTTACCCAATCACATTATGACACTGAACAAGAGGGAAGATATTTTTGCTTTCTTTATTTCTCTCATAAGTGTCTGAAGTTGAAAGCTAGCTGGCTTTAGCATCTAACAGTGTCCAAGCTGTCAGGAGCGAGGTATTTTAATTCTAAGGTTTAGGGGTTGAAAACGTATAGCTAGGTGTCAAGGCCACAGTCGATACGGTTCAAGCTTTCATCTGGCAATTAGCCGACTACTGGATTGACAGAGTCTCTATGCCTCACCTGGCTGTTCTTTCCCCTCAAGTTAACATGTCAGTCTCTCCTTCCCTGCTACTAACAGATGTTCACAGATGGCTAGTATGTGTGCTCTTCAATGTCAGACCCTTTCGGTTAACCTCTGGTCAGGGCGGGGTTAAAGACAGATTTATCAATGCTATTAAGACCTTCTGGTGTTGTTTACTTCGAGTAGACAGAGACAGGCCTGTCAGCGGTTCCTTACTTTTTCAACTTAACACCATTCGTACATTTCAATGCATTTCTCAGAGATCACAAACACATCTAGTTTTTTATGTATAATTTGAACACTTTGAACTGAAGATCAACAGAAAGGGATAGCTTGCCCAAAAATGAAGAAATACTGACATCATTTAATCATCCTCATGCTGTTCCAAGCCCATATAACTTGTTTTTTGTTTTGTTTTTGTTTTTATCTGAAAAAATTAAATAAAAATGAAATTACTGTCAAAAAAATTCAAGGCAAGATTATTAATGTGAAAGTGGATGGGGACTAAGGAATGTCAAGATCCAAAAAGGTATACTGTAATAGACTTTTAAATCTGCTAAAGCCATACAATAAGTTTGTATGAGGAACAGACTGAAATAGAGGTTATTCATTAAAAACAATGGCTTGAAAATCTTGCTTGAAATTCATTGTATGTAAAAGAGCAGTTTGGACATTTAGCTATAAATAACTCCCTTTGTGTCTAGTGGAACAAAGAAAGTCATACAGGTTTTTGAAAGACATAAGGGTGAGTAAATGATACCAGACTTTTTCATTTGTCTGTGAACTATACCTTGAAAATAATAATGTGACAAAAAGAGGTGTAGTATTCATAATTAACCTTGATTTTGTGCTTTCTGAGCTGACAAATTACATAACAAAACTTTTATAACGGTGTCAAAAAGCTGCCAATTGTCAAGGGGGTTTAGCAAGTACTGTAGTATTTTCTTTTAGTGACAACCACTGAGCAAGTTTTCCATGAACCAGCGCAAGGCAATGAAAGTAAGGCTTCTTTGTTTTATTGAAGTTCTCAGACTACTGTACCTCCCAAGGCGGCGCACTCATGTTGCATTATTGTCAAACCAGGCATTTGAAACTTTGTAAATTATAAAATCTTGACAGATCTGAAATAATCAAAGCATGATATCTGCACCACTATGCTCTGACATATTATCCACTTTGTTGCAACCAGCTGTAAAAAAATATGCCTTCTAAATAAACGTGATCTAATTATAGACATTATTGCAAGGGCCTTAGGTGCCTAGCGAAACAATGCAGTTATACCACAGAGAGAAGCGAGTCAACAGTTCAGCCAAGCAGACGGAAAGAAAGGAGGCTTTTATCAAATATTCTGCGCACAAACAACAGACCGAATTGAGCTGGGAGTGAGCCTACGCTTTCAAACAAAAGTATATCTCAGGAACTAAATGAAAAACAATGACCTGACCTTCAAGAGCACTTGCTCACCTCAAATGGTCCAACCCTCTTTTCTGACAGACAGTGGCAGCAATTCTCCAAGGGCATGTTACCATCTCATTCTGACCTAGGGCAAAACTCTCGTCAACCATTTTGGGTTTCTATTTGCTCGCTGCAGACTAGTGAAGGCTGGAACAGAGAGAATGTTGGAAATGAAACATAAAAACAATGACAATGGCATGTTTGTCGTTTGGTTTCAGGTAACAGAAAAACAATTTGTCAGCACACTTCTGGAATGGCCACATCCATTACAGATATGTGTATTAAACAATCATATTACAGCACGTGAAACGATATGCTATGCTCCATTAAATAAACAAGTCTTTGAGCCTGCCCTACGTAATGTGGTTACGCTCGCATAGTTATCAAATTTATTCCACCCTATCATTTTAATGTGCTCCTTTAAGGCATCTGAGGTGAAGACAGACCGTGTGCTAAGCTGTCTGAATTCTCCTCTGAGTACCTGGCAGCATATTTATTGTCCAATACAGCTGTACCCTGGTAAAAGATTTCACCTTGCAATACAATATGTATATACTGCCAGGGCTCCAGACTAACTTTTTCACTGGTTGCACTGGTGCTACCAACTTTCTCAGTTGGTCGCACCAGCATATGATTTGGTCGCACCTTTTTTATTTGCTACATGCCATGGGATTAATCAATGCATGCTGATGAATAGTGCATACCCTAGTTTTGCACTGATGTAAAAAGACTGACAGTGACAAGACCTCATGTTAGCAAAATGTTTTAATCTTTTAACTCTCAAAAAAACTATTTAAAAAACATGTATGTTCTTTAATGTTTGATTATAATTTTACTGTCTTCACATAGGGATTTGATCAATATCAATGCCACTGACGATTCTGCTTATCGATCCGATTCTTTAACGATTCTCTTATCGATTCTTGATAGCACTGTGTGGAAAAATGTAGTCATATGCTTTTCAAAAAAACAAGTGGTTTTATTTATTTTAAAGCTTAAGCTTGAGTAAGCAAACTGTACTTTTTATGTCATTTATGTAATAAATAGAACCTTATTGTAAAGTGTTACTGATTAGTTATACACCGATTCAGACGTCTCCTGAGTTCACTGTTGGAAAGATCAGTTGTTTTAACCATTCATTAAAATTATTCGGTTCAAATGAGTCATTAGTTCGCGAATTGGACGTGTCTTGTGCGTTGTGTGATTATCCCAGCAATTAGGACATGGACATCCAAGATTTCTGTCAACACAGAAAATATTTCATCACTGGATAGTTTTTTTCGTTTAATTAAAGTGTTGTTTTATGTCAGCTGAATGTCCGGAACACTTTTCAGAGAAGATAAGGCAACTTATTTAGCACAATTCACACCCAGCGGTAATTCAGAAAAAAAAAAATCTCCAAATGCTCCACATGAAACTTTGGTCTTCCGACCTTTTACCATTGTGTCGATTTGTTTTGATGAATATGTGCGAGGGAGAGAGAGCAAGACAGCGCTTAGTTTGGAGACGGTGAAGTCTTTTTTACACTTTCGCCTGGCTCCGAAGAGAGAGTGCTCTCTGCTCGTTCTTTCAGTTAAACATGCGCCCTGTCACAAGCGCAGCAGTTCATCTACATTACTCACCGATCAAATAAGACTTTGGCGGGACAAAAATTCACTTTGGCGGGCGCTAAAACAAGTTCAATGCAGGAGAATTCATGCGTGAATTTAACGGAGTAGTACATGACCATGCACTCGCACAAATGCGACCACATTCAATTTTAACTCGCACATTCTCAAAAAATGGTCGCAGTCTGGAACCCTGACTGCATATATGCACAAATATAAAAATTGTGGAGTTGTAATGCATACTGACAGTGCAATAATCAATCTGGGGAAAATTATGAATACACTACTATACGACAA
The DNA here is from genome assembly GCF_951802725.1 of Rutilus rutilus. Classification (NCBI taxonomy): domain Eukaryota; kingdom Metazoa; phylum Chordata; class Actinopteri; order Cypriniformes; family Leuciscidae; genus Rutilus; species Rutilus rutilus. Next base: position 16,781,093 of record NC_140214.1, read on the forward strand.
TTCACCATGACGTCACAACAGTAATAGACTAGACGTTCTTCCGGGTGGCAAAAGTCGAAGCGTTCCTATAGCAACGCTAGTAAATTGCTTGGAAGGGAGGCCCACCGTCGACAGTAAAAAAAAAAGAAAAAAAAAAAGTAATTAAATATCATGCATTTTTTTTATCATAATAACAACTGTGTTTAATGATATAAGTAAAAAATATAATAAATATGTAATATAGTAGGCCTTCACAAAATTAGCAAAATACTCTCTATAGCTCTTTTTTCTAGCCAAAATAACGTGCTATATAGCCTATCATAGTCATTAAATGGCTTTCCTGAGGTAAATGTTATGTGACAATTGTTCTCCAGCTGTGATATTGACCTTTGCGCGGTTGAAAAACACTGATTGGTCGATATTATGTATGTATGAGGAATATACATTTCGGTAAGTTGCGTGAGAAAATGTGTGGCGTGAGAGCGTGCGAAAAAAGTGACAATTGCGTGAGTCTCATGGTGAATGCGTGAGAGTGGGCAGCCCTCTTTTACTTCAGGCAGTGACTGGCAATGAGTCTCTTCATCAAAAGACACAAGTTTACTAATATTAGTCTCGAATTTCCCCAGCGGAAGATAAATGCTCTGCTGTGATTTTGTAGATGGACCGTTTTGAGAATACACGAAGCAGAGTTGAAGGGCAAGCAGGGTTGGCAGCAGAAATGTAAACGTTGGATGAATCATATAATTTAGGGGATCGTTAAGATTTCCTACTTTTGACGACACGACGTCCACTCGCTATAACCTATCACCCACAGGAAATCGATGAAACCCCTACACCTTTTGCTGTATATCTGCCAGCACAACCCCAAACACAACACGTTTTCATCATCGTTTCAACTTTGATCAACAACAATGTTTTTAACTGTGTAACTGTTGCAGTCGCCGGCTGGATCTCTTCAGTTAGTCAGTGGAAGCCGCTCGCGTTCTGCCACCCGGAAGTTACTCGGTGCCTATTGTTTACAAACATTCTGAAAAGGCCTATAGAAGCGCATAAGAGTGTTTTTGGAACAGCATTGCTAGTTTGACAGTGGACAATGACATGGCATATCAAGAGACAACTATTCTGACAACATAATTAGCGGTTCAAGCATGAAATGCTGAAACCCTATTGTAGTTGTAAGGATTCGTAAAACGCATCGTGCAGGCCAAACCGTAAGGCCTAGAGACGTGAAACCTGGCCAGATGGTAGGCCTCAATTTGGGGACAACCTATCAGATTATGACCCCGATTGGCCCATAGGTGGCGCTACAGCAACCAAAAGTACAAAATCGCCCATAACTCTCAGGCCGTTTGACCTAGACTCAAGTGCCTTACACCACTGTGATCCCTGGAAAAATTTTGCGCTATGTCGCATTTTGTCCAAAACATACTTTTGCGAACTTGTCCCTGGTTTTTGGCCCGATCGGAACCAGACAGTCTAGGACAATTCTCTGGACTCTCTAGATCAATAATTATAAAAAAAAAGTTGAACTTTTGCATCTGGCTGGCTGTAACAGGGTCATTTAGTAAAGGGGCGTGGCAAAATACACTAAAAAGCCTATAAATCCTAAAGGAAAACTCAGAACTTCACCAAAATTTATGCGCATATGTGTCATAATGTGGTGAGGAAGCATGCAGAGTTTCATGGAGATCGGACCATAGGTGGCGCTATAACTGGCAAAAAGCTTTCATTCTTATTAGGGGTTCAAGCATGAAATGCTGAAACCCTATTGTAATTGTAAGGATTCGTAAAACGCATCGTGCAGGCAAAACCGTAAGGCCTAGAGACTAGAAACTAGGGATGGGACTTTTTCTCGACAAAACGACCGACATTCGACACATGCTCCACTCGACAAAAAAAATAGAGTGTCGACATGTCGAGCGGGCGGGGCTTGTGGGATTTCCAAAGTGCATTTTTTATTTTTTTTTGGCTTTTAATTTATTACATTTCCTCGGTTACTTTAACCTCGGTTCCCTGAGAGATAAGGGAACGAGTATTGCGTTGCAAACGCTATGAGAAAACTCCTTTTCTCGAGAAAAGAACGACCATGGTGTGTAAACAGAAGCAGCAGCGGAAATATGCACGATCCGCGAGTGCTGAAGACGTTCTGCACGGCTTTGATGGGTGCGCAGGAGGACACAAATGGGCGGTGACAGCTTCTTACAGTGGCGGGAGCTTTTTCCTCAGCGCCGTCAACAGAAAGAGCGTTAACTGTAGGTACGTACACACCGCCGCCGACTTGAGCTGCAAAGAAGCTCTGGCCGCCCTGTCAAGGACGCTTGTCAAAAAGTACGGGAAAGCTTGACCGCTCTGAATGGTGAGTGCGCGCGCGCGCGGCCGGGACTCGCTCTCTCTCTCTGCTCGTGCGTGCGCGCTTAAAATTTCATATTTTGTTATGAACATTCACCCGCCAGTGTGGCGGATAGCCTTTTGAGATTTACTCGCCAAACAGAAAATCTACCCGCATTTGGCGCTTGGTGGGTGTTAATTTCGGACCCTGATGTAGAATATTTTCCACCCTCCGCATTGCTGCTGCTCTTTAAAAAAGAAAAAGAAAAAAAAGGCCGACAATCCGACAAAAAGTCGACACATGGGCCTCGACAGTCGATTTCCCAAATCCCGTGTCGTTCCCATCCCTACTTGAAACCTGGCCAGATGGTAGGCCTCAATTTGGGGACAACCTATCAGAGTATGACCCCGATTGGCCCATAGGTGGCGCTATAATAAAACTGAATAACTTTTGATGCTTTTGTGCTTAAAGGCCTTAACTGCTTGAACCCCGATAAATGCTGCTTGCAGCTTTAATTTTAACATGATTTTTCTCAATCACTTTGGCTCAATTCTCAAATTAGACTTTCTTTCAGATCTCAAAACAATTAGTTTCTTGTTCACATCAGATTGAATTTCTTATTGATTTAAGCAAACTGCATGTGTTTGGCACATGCGTGCAAAGAATCACACTATAAAAAATTGCTGTAAAATTGCAATGTACAATGTTTGTTTCTGAGAAAAACGGTCTCGCGCTGTAAAAAGCAGCACATGGGGGCAGGGCACTTTCAACACGACACAAGCTCTCGTATGCAGAAAGCGGTCAACTGAATCTCTTTCAAACTCTTACCGTCTGCGTCTACTAAAGAAGGAAACAGTTCAAGATAAGTTTATTTCTTTGTTGCTATTTTACTATGTTGCACCCAACTTGTAAAATCGCCTTTTTTAACTGTACTAACGTTACTTGCCGCAAATCGTGTTGCAGTCAGACAGACCGCTCTCAACGGGTGAGGCATTTCACTAGTCAGTGTTCTCCATCAGATTATAACTCTAGGTTTGGGAATAATTGATGACGGGCTGCTGAATTATTTGAAAGATAATGCACATCCGAGGTTGTAATGCAGCCATGACTCGAAGTGCAATTCAACGGATCGTCATCAGTTACTCATCCTCAATCACCACACCTCAAGACATTGTACAGATGTTGTATTTCAAAACATCTGTCAGGTTTTTGTCCTATTTCTTATTATCCGATATCATGGGTGTGTGGAAAACACACAATCACTTCCTTTTACACACAGCTAAACTGTCATGTCTTGGCCCGTTTCTGTTAAGATGATATTTTGTTGTTTTCTCTACAGTAAAATCACCCAAAAATGTATTATTCACCCTCGCAGCTCAAAAACTTTAATTGCTGAAAAATGCAAGGTTGTGTTTGCAAACAGAGGAAGTGGTGCTCTCGTGAACGCCCGTCAGAGACTGATACGGAAGAGAAGAAAGTGTTGAATAAAGTCGCTATTTAGTTTTTTTGGCACACAAAAAGTATTCTCGTCGCTTCATAAAATTAAGGTTGAACCACTGTAGTCACATGGATTATTTTAACGATATATATATATTATATATATATATATATATAAACTTCACATACACACTCTGGGGACAACAGAGACTTCTTTAACATATTGTAAAAAGGGGCATTATACCACCCCTTAAAGCAGCCATTACTCCAGTCTTCAGTCACATGATCCTCCAGAAATCATTCTAAAATGCTGATTTGCTGCTTAATATTTTTGTGGAGACTGTGATACTTTTGCTTAGGATCCCATGAATAGAACAGAACATTTATTTTAAAAAGAAATCTTTTAAAACGTTATAAATGTCTTTACTGTCACTTTAACAATTTTATGCATTCTTGCTAAGAAAAAGTATTGATTTAAAAAAAAAAAAAAAGATTGTCAGTTATTAAAAACATATTTTACACAATTTAGCTTCCGTAGTAAAATGTATCTGGTTTTAAGAATGTTTAGATATTTTAACTGGAGACCAGAATAGTAATACTGTTTAAATAAAGGTTTTTTTTTTCTTCTTTCCCATTTTACTCTCGACTGAACAAGTAGAACAAGGTGCTAGCCAAGGTCAAAAGTTCAATCCTCAGGGAACACATAGTGGCAAAATGTCCACCTTGAATGCACTGTAAGTCAATAGAAATAGAAATAGAAATGCCAAAATGCATAAATCTGTCCTGAAAAGAGCAAGGAGTGCTGAGATAATCTGTAGCCTCTATAATCTTTGGAATATATATTTATAAAAACATTCTTCTTGGGGCTTAAATCAGAAATCCGTATATGTAATGTTTCGTGTTGGTGTTGTTTTGCCTGGTTTTTTTAAGCATTTCTTTTGTCGATGGTGGTGTTTTTTATATTATTTTTATTTTTTTATATATGTGGCGAAGCCAACACACTTCACCAGGAATCAACACAACACATCATTTGTGGCTGTATATCATGTGGCTGAATGACCTCACCATACCATTGCCCATGAAATGAAATGCCCATTACCTGCACCATAAGCCATTCTATTCAATCTCAGCTCCTGTCATGACCAGACAAGTGCGCCGTCTGTGTCATCTCATTAGCCTGGGCTCTCCACAAGTAGCAGTGCAGAGCAGTGTCAAAAAAAAAAAAGCCTGAAACCTACATAGAATGTTTCTTTGGTCTGCAATCCAAGTGGTTGAAGGGGAAAGAGATGGAAATGGAAGTAGAAAGGTGTAGCATGGAAATATAGGCTCATATACGGTTTTGAAAGCACAGGGTCACTGTGAGGAAAGTATTAAATGAGCACATTTGAGGATTTTCTCTCAGAAAGTGATAGAGGAGACACCTTGTTCCTGGTTTGGCATTAAACAGGGTCACTCCCACAGATCTCAAAAGTTCCTACTATCGTAAGCTCTCACTGGCACACTTTTCAATTACAGATAAAGCTCATCTCATCATGTACAGCCGTTGAAATGTTCCATCAAAAATATGATGTACAGCTGTACTTCCCCAAGTGTCCTTATATGCTGCTCCATCTTGAAGTTTCTAATCATAAAACCACTGCTTTTGGCAAGTTAAAAGCAATCCACAAGAACCTAATTTAAAAACATCTGCTTTGTAAGGACAGACAGATAGACAGACAGACAGACAGACAGACAGGCAGACAGACAGACAGACAGACAGACAGACAGATAGACAGACAGACAGACAGACAGGCAGACAGACAGACAGGCAGACAGGCAGACAGACAGACAGACAGGCAGACAGACAGACAGACAGACAGATAGATAGACAGACAGACAGATAGACAGATACATAGTTAGACAGACAGACAGACAGACAGATAGACAGATACATAGTTAGACAGACAGACAGACAGACAGATAGATAGATAGATAGATAGATAGATAGATAGATAGATAGATAGATAGATAGATAGATAGATAGATAGATAGATAGATAGATAGATAGATAGATAGATAGATAGATAGATAGATAGATAGATAGATAGATAGATAGATAGATTATCATCTTTCTTTATTCTAATACCACTTCAGGAGTCTTCGGAAACACTCCAAAACAATACAAAATCTTATCAGTCGGCATCCGAGTTTGGGTTTCACTTAGCCTAATACACATCACAGATTCACTGTGGAAAAAAACACAATGTCAAGAACAAAACCCTCTAATCTTTAGAATTTCAAGCTTCATTTATCATGAAGTCTCACTCTCTTATTTGAGGAAAATAAGAGAGACTGTTCATTAGTAAGCTTTTAGTCCAAGTTTATGCAAACGAGCTAACATAAGCAGCCCATTCTTCTTGATTATCTCCTTGAAAGTTTGCATAGTTTTTGACTTGAAAAGCATTCATGGATTCTTCAAAGTTGTGTGAATAAGGGGAGGATGTCAAGGTCGACAAGTGAAGATTGCGGCAAATTGAGAAGATGATGAACTGTGGCTCGTAAAAGCAAGGGAAAAAACACACTCAGCTCAAGTACCCAGTGAGTGGAGGTGGGAAGTGTCCATTAGAGATCCCTGTGTGGGTCACTCTCCTCTTCTTACACACTCAGTACATTTTACACTTCAAATCCAGCCCTGACATTAGAGATCAATACAAGCAGAACAGATAGTTGGCTCTGCTGTTAGATGTTTTATAGGGTTCTTCATTGTTCTAAAGTGCCACAAGTAGGCTAAAGCATGGACAATGAAGCTGGTAAGATGGTATGCAGTTCAGACTATGAATTACGCCAGAAAAACAGATTAAAAAACGTGGGACTCTACTTCTAATGGTCATCATAAATGACCATATCTTTATCATCCACTGTAAAATGTAACTGTAAAACAAATGCTAATCTATTGTCAAAAATATCTACACTCCCGTTTTTTTTTGTTTTTTTTAAGAAATTAAAACTTTTTAATCAATGACGCATTAAATTAATCAAAAGTGACAGTTTTTAAAAAGACATTTATAATATTACAAAAGATTTATATTACCGATTTAAATATAAAAAAAACCCAGCAAATATTAACTATATAATATAGTTATAACACTATTTCACAATATTACAGTTTTTACTGTATTTCTGATCAAATACTGTAAATGCAGCTTTGGCATAAGAGATTTCTTTCAAAAAAAAAAAATATATATATAGGCTATATAAAAAAAAAAAAACTTACTGACCGCCTCCCACCCCCCCACCCCCAACAAAACACGACTAACCAACTACAACAAAACGACTTAAATAATTGATAATATCAACCATGATACATCCCTGTAAATCCCCATGCTTTTTACATAAACTATTCACATAATGTTTTTCAAACAATCAGTATCAAATAAGAAATGGAGGATTGCACACAGATCAAACAATCTCCTGACCCTGGCTAGACAGGGAATTCATTTGCTAGTCATTTCAGACACTCTTTCTTAAAACTGATATGGTTGGCTAACAGAAGTTATGCTGGATCTGCTAGAGATTTTAGAAACACAAGGGCTTTGACATTGAACTTCTTAACAAAGAGAGTCCATCAAGATTCACCTAGGCACCTCATTTTATTTTAAGTGAACAAAGGAGACTGACAATGAAAATCCCCTTGAAAAAGCTGTAGAAGAACTTTTTCATATAATAATGTCAAATGTGTCAGAGTTGTAGTGAAGTGCATGCATTCTCACTGACTGCGTCATGTTGCAGCGCTGCTGTCAGCCGCTATAGAATGCCTTAGAACTTAAAAGCCAAACCATAAAACAACATGTTAGAAAGTAGAATGTTTCTAGAATTATAACTACCAATGTGGGCAATTTAATTGACTATGTGCTCAATTTTATATGCAAACAAGCATGCATGCAACTATATTTGCATTGCTTGAGGGTTTCAATTCATTAGCTAGCCTCCAGCTATAACTGCACATAACTGCTAAAATGCTGCATCTATTTACCTGCTAAAACTACTGAAGTGATAGTAAAACCTGTGTAGAATAATAATAATTGTAGCCCCAGGTGCTGAACAAGCCATTATGAACAATAAAAGTTAAATATAAGTAAATGTCACAGCCATAAACAGTAATTAAAATGCATCAACGTATAACAGAAGAGTCCAAAAGAGTTAAACCTTTATCTGTCATGAAAAGTTTTTTTTTTTTTTTTTTTTTTGATTCATGATGTCTTTTTTTCCCCGTTTGCTCAAAGAACTACAGGTAGCAACACGTGGCGTGTCATACATTATACCAGCAGCCTGTTAATGCAACTGCACTTTCCTTCAAAATAAAGTTTGCAGAAGCCAAGCTCACTCTGTTTGCTTGTCCTGTGCATGGCCCTGCTGACAACACGTGAGTGTGCATAAATATCTTCAATTCCTCTGCCAATACCTCAAGGTTTGCTGTGCATTCTCATATGCAGACACTCGAAACCATGTCATCCTTGGGATGATTCAGGGAGTGACTGATCAAAATTCTTCACCGTATCTCCTGGATTTTATTCTTAAAAGGGATGTTGTTCAAAGTCATCATGGACTATTTTCTCCTGAAAGCTGTGTGTTGTTCCACATAATCCGAGAATGTAGTTTCTGTTGTTGAGGGAAACTGAAGGGACTCAAAGGCTAAAGACATTGAAAATTAAACAGCAGTGTAAACTGTGAACTGTGACGGAAAGCAAAATCGGACATCATCCATTTGCTTGTCTTAAAATGTTTCTACGTCAATGTCTGTACTCATATGCTCAATCGTCCTCCCTTTGTTAAATAAACAACAAGGTATTCAAAGTAATTAAATTTTTCCAATTGTTATGATTTAGTCATAACAAAGGCATTTCCTAAGACAACTATAATCGCACTGTGCAAACACCATGGAGCTGTTTGTTAGAAACACAAAATTAACATACATCGATTGTGACAGAGATGGGACTCGAAGCCAATGCTTGCGATTATAAACTAAAAGATCATTTACATTTGATTCTTTTCAGATGTAGTTGGGTAGAATTGCTGTTTCTCTCCTGAGGTGGAAGCGTAATGTCACCACTCTTCAAGGCATCCTTTAAGCGCCAGCTCTTGTTGCTATGGAAACCATTCATTGCCACACAATCTTCCTGTGCTGTCTCGCAGAACCTTCCTCACAAACACGCAGTAAATCTCACCTCTAAATCCTGGATTTAACTGAGAGAGAGAGTCGAAACATGGATCATTTTATCTTATTGTATTTGCTTTACTTCAGTACACCCCTATAGGAAAGGTCAGACAACATATTCAATTATAATCTCCTATTTTCTTTATAAAGTATAATAATCATACAGCCCAAAAGTTAAGAGGCAATACATGAAAAAAGAAAAGAAATTAATGCTTTTATTCAGCAAGCATGCATCAATTTGGTCATCAAAAATGACTTTTTAAAACAAATGCTGTTCTTTTGAACATTTTGAAGATTTCCACAAAAATATTAAGGAGCACAACTGTTTTCAACATTGATAATAACAAGAAAATGTTTCTTGAGCAGCAGCGCAGCAAATCAGCATATCAGAATGATTTTCTGAAGGATCATGTGACACTGAAGACTGGAGTAATGATGCAGAAAATTCAGCTTTGCATCACAAGAATAAATTACATTTTAAAAAATATATTAGAATAAAAAACTAACAAATTAAAAATTAACTAATATTTCACAACAATATTACTATTTTACTGTATTTTTTCACCACATAAATGCAGCCTTGGTGAGCTTTTGTAAAAACTTTAAATTCCAGCAGTGACATCATAACTCATGACATCACAAACTAACAAGATAAAAAAACTGTGCTTCACAATTCAGTGAAAATAAGTAGTGAAGACAACATAGGCCATCGCAAAAAAACAGTGATGACTAAAATAAGGATGAAGATGCTGCAATATGTTTACTAAACTAAACATGTTGTGGTTAATCATGAATCAGCTTCAGGGCTCCATTCTTTTCAAATCAATGATATGCTATAGCCAACACTACAATGAAACAGAAGCCAGCTAAAGCAAATAAATAAATAAACATTTTTCCTAGATAGGATTTCAAATTTCATCATTAGGTTTTAAAACACGTGGAGGCAATACGTGTTTTAAAACCTCCACGTGTTTTAAAACCTAATGATGAAAATTGAAATCCTATCTAGGAATTTTTTTTTTTTTTTTTTTGCTTTAGCTGGCTTCTGTTTCATTGTAGTGTTGTCAGCATTGTCTGCATTTGTCTGAATGAAAACCTTTTCAACAACGCCTCATCTATGTGTGACTCTTAGCCAAAAATCAATTAAATGTGAATCCCAGTCTAAAACTAAAACTTTAATTCTAGACTTTTCCTTTAGGGAATCCCATTGCCATAGTCTGCCCCTGGAAGTTATTAAAAGCAAAAGAGGTCTTTGGTGTATCCTCGTTTAGAGAGCTAAGTAAACGAGTGTGTGCAAGAGCAAGTGAAAGTGTGTGTGTGCGTGTGTTTGTGAATGCATTTGTAGACCGTACCAATTACCCTAATGTATCCAATTAAAAATAGCTTGTTCAAAGACTAGTGGCGGCTCTGTAAAGACTGCATTTATAATCAGGAAACAAGACCACAGAGCGAAGGGAGGGACGTTCAAACACCTTAGGCAACATTTATAACACTGACTTGAAATTACTCCCCATGATCATTCCAATCAATCTTATGCAAACAAAGAGCCTTTGGAGGAGGTAGAGGCTGAAGGAACAGAGGAGACTATCTAGCAAGAGTGAGATTTATGAAGTAAGGCAAGGTGCAGTCTGTCTGAAAGAAATGAAAAAGCACTTAGTCCAATGTGAATTACTAAAGCAAAAAGGATGCCAGAAAGAATATATTATGGTTTGCAAACAGGTTTTCCATGTCACCTATTGGACAAAAACAAATAGTCACACCCCAATCTCATGCCAGATCAGAAACTAAAAATGGCTTACTTCACTGCATATTTCTTCTTCATTCCTATTTCAACTGTATGTATTCTGGGACCCTCATCCACAATAAATATTGAGTTTGGTAAGTTTATAGGCGAACAGATTAAGCTAAAAAAAAAAAGACTTGAGACTGGTTTCAAACATTAAATCCAATACATTCACAATAAAAAGTTATGATAAAGATAAAAAAAAAAAAAAGCTTCCCAGTTTCCAAAAACCTAGAAAATTCTATTTTGGCCTATATAAAAACCAGCAGGTTTCTGCAGAGGCGGCGCATGCTATTTTTGAGTGTTTTATGCACTCTAAAGCGCTGAGCTTATTTTAATTCTGTAGGCTAAGTATTAAAATCTTGACTACTGAGAACTTTGTGCTATGAAAAATGCAGTCGCATCTAAACATTGTTAACAAACTGAAATCTGGTTACCTCTGCATGCTGACACCATTTTTTAGACTCTAAGGATTTCTAGTTATAAATATGCAGGTCCTCATGCATTCAAATATCACTGTATGCAGATCAAACTGTGCTATTCCCAGGTGTAACCTTTCATCAGTTTGCAAGAGTATGTAAGCATAAATTACATCACAGATCTTTTTTTTTATAAAGTACAATAAATACTGAAATTAGAATATGTGTCTATCATTTATGTATATTCTTTATATGTATATAAAGAATATACATAAATGATAGACACATATTCTGTGTATACACATATTTGTGTATACACAAATAAATGCAATGGCGTAGCAATCACTAAAACTTAGGAGGCAATGTCAATGTCCCACACCTTTACCTTTAAACTCACTATTGAGCAAAATATTATTTTTTTCTTTTTAAAAAAAGATTTGCCATTTCCCCATGTTTACTTCCTGTCTAATATTTTTTCCAGACATCCCTAAAGTGAGAAACAACATGACATATTTGACAATGCTATGGCAGTGCCATATAAACAGTCAACCCAGCACAAATGTCAGAACTATTCTATGACACCCACAGACATTTCACACTATCTGATTGCCTAGAAATGACTTATACAACTGTCAGAGTGAGCGGCAGACGTGCATATATTGTTCAGCACCATGGACAGCGGCCAGTGAAGCTGCTTGTGATAAATGATGAACACACACAGTACTTTATATATATATATATATATATATATATATATATACACACACTTTGGTGTAAATGGTAACACTTTAGTTTAGGGTCCAATTCTCACTACTATAAAACACATATTGATGGCTAACCATACAGACAGATAGATAGATAGATAGATAGATAGATAGATAGATAGATAGATAGATAGATAGATAGATAGATAGATAGATAGATAGATAGATAGATAGATAGATAGATAGATAGATAGATAGATAGATAGATATGGTTATGGATGGATGGATGGATAGATAGATAGATATGGTTATGGATGGATGGATGGACATTCATTTCTTTCTCCAAAAAAAAGGCTCACCAGACATGGTTGTAACACTTTCCAGTGTACTTCTGGACCCACAAAAACTTCACAAAATGGGGCTGTTTATATACCACATTTGACACACACACAGAGAGAGAAACAAACAAACAAACAAAAACATTATGTATGTCTATTTAGTTGCTCTTTTAAATTAAAAAGCACATGTAAATGTTTAACTTTTAAATTCTTACTTAACATGTTTAAAAGCATGGGGATGGCATAATGATTGTTTTGAACAAGTACATCTAATTACCACAAAAAAAATGTGTGCACAAAAACAATTCAAAATGTGCAATAACTAATTGTGGTAATCAAACTCAGTTCAATGTCTCGGCCAACTCGTGCAAATAACAACTGCACACTTTGACACGAAGGCACACGGTTTAGTGTTACAGAATGTTGCATATTTAAACTACTATTTCTTCTGGTTTACAGCAGACAATTATGGAATATCAAAGTTCTTCAACTTTGTTTATATTATATCAAAGGCACTGAGTTACAGATGTCGAAACAAAATGTGTTACAACACTCCCTGTTCTTCAATGCTGTTGTAAACATTAATATAACACTGGAGGATGAGACCGCTTGACACATTTGTGTAAAATAAATTTGAGACAAACTTAGAAACAAACACAAACTATCTATCTATATATGGAAATGAATAAAAGCATAATTTGTTTTTGCTGTTGTTGTTTGCTTGTTTTCTGTTTTTGTTTTTTTTAGAGTTCACAACAGGTGAAGCTATATATGGCACAAACTTCACACAAGTTTACACAAGAATGTTTTCTCACAAGAATGTAACCCAGTGACCACTTAGTCTCTATAGGATCACAGCTGTATATGTCACGCATGTTCATAATTATAACAACTGTTTGCATTTCTCACCCTGCCAAACGAACATCATGCTTCCCATTGCGCAAATGACACATATCTGCAGGTTACCTCGTATTAATCCGGACGAAAAACATAATAGAACTGATATATTTGAGTTTCTGCACTAGGCCTGCATCTGATATTTCAATTTAAAATCACAATAGTTTATCACAATCAAGTTCAAGTATATATCTTCAATAAAAAGTTAAATTGATTATAAATAACAGCACTCACCCAATACAAAGTACGGGAGCTCGGTATTTTCCAAGTCGTCAACAACGACTATTTCGCCCGGAAAATCGTTCCTGACGGAGAATAACAGCTTGGGCTCGGAGGCCGACGGGCTGTGCATGATGCTCAGGTCGTTCTCTCGCAAAAACGGCAAAGCGGATACCGTAACGCTTTTCATTTTGCACTCCATGTCTTGAGACTGATCTTCTTCGCCGTTCAGACATTTCACCCCAGCGGAATTGAAGATGACAGTCCAGAGAACGCCGATAAGCAGACCGGAGTGTGGTAGTAGCATCTTGCCGGAGACTGTGTAGCGGTTGTCAGGCTGCGGCAGTCGGTCAACGGCACACTGGGAGCTGGAGGAGGAGGAGGACCGGGGAATGCGTTAGCAACACACTAATCTAGATGTTTGCGTGAAAATACACGATAGAGGCAGGGTTTAAGATTCAGATATTCTCCATCCGACGGCTAAATATTCTTGTTGTCATCATAACACGACTCGGCTTAGTGATGACAGCGAGAGAGGCGGAACACCGCAGCAACGGAGCCCGTTATTGGGCTTCTCCACCTCAAGCCATCAATAACGATTTTTCTTGTTGCAGTGGATAACCATTAGCAAGAGCTACATAGTCCTGTAACACTTTTAAAACTGACTATTGTTTGCCATTATTTCTACTTTATCCATTTAATTGCCCTCATATCCTCGAGTTTGTTGTTTTAAAAGTCAAAATACTTACGCTCTCTTTTTTCTTCTGTTTTTAAAATGTAACGCCATTCTATAGCCTATATAATTAAAAAATGTTATGCTAGTTTATAGGAAACATGTGTTGCCTATTTGTTGCATATTTTTTATCATTTTGTACTCTGATTTACATTAGCCTACACATTAAATAGCTAAAACAGTAAAAATGAGTTTATAGATAAAGTCATGAATGTAAAGAAAAAATAAATATGCCTTGGTATAGACCTCCCTATTGAGGAAAAAAATATTAAAATCAGTCTAATCTAGTTTGCTGGTCGTTGGTTTGTTTTAAATAGGTTTTGTACACTTTTTTTTTAGCAATCAGACCATGTTACCACCCTAAACTGTTTAAAGCTGGGGCTTTTTTAGCAGGGCTATTGGATATCTTACCATATCAATGAAAATATATATTAGATTAAGCAGGATATTAATTAGAGAAAGTAGAAAATATCTATCTATTAAAGTAGAAATATCTATACAGTGTCAACATCAGATACTTTTACAGTAAACTGTCAAACTTAAAAAAAAAATATAAAACTATATATAAAAAATATATAAATATATTATATATAAAAAAACATTATATATGTATATATTTTTTTTTTATTGGTTGAAATGGATACGGTTATTCTTTCTGTATCGTAAACTGAAGATAAATGCAAAATGAGCATCAGTAGAGAATGTGAGAGTAAGTTTTATAGTTCACTGACCACTGAGGAAAGAAGAGCAGAACTGAAGCCAACAGCAGCTGCAAGCTCTGGAAGAAGGAAGAAAGGAAGAAAGAGAGGAAAAAAGAAGCAGGGCAGTCTGCCCAAAGAATGATCTCCCTGTGTAATCTTGAGCTTATACCAGCACTGAAGCAAGGCTTTAGCAAAGTGTGAAGCACTTTTGTGATGAAAGGGCACAGTACTCATTTCAGCTTTGACCTGCTCAATAATTGAACTTTGAGGGTGTTCGGGGGAGAGAGGGGTATCGACACACTTGTGGTCCCATTGCTGTGATATCCTGCTCTCTTTTAGGGTTCTTTCTGTAACACTCGCTAATCTATTACTGCTTGTGGTTTACACATATATAAAGGCAACTGGAATAGAGAACTGTTAAAATTAGGATGTGTCTTTGTTGCCATCATTATTACATTCTAAAAAGGCAGATTATATGATTATTCGAGATGCTAATGATAATAACAATTATTATTATATTATTATTATTATTATTATTATTAAAAATAACATGTAAAAAGAGAATATCACAGCAATGGCACTCAATTTCAATTAAAATTAAATATAATATAATACAATACAATATATTATATACACACATATATAGGCTACATACATAATTTTATATATAATTATATATATATATATATACATATTTATATAAATAATAATAAATAGTGATAATACAATTACTATTATTATTATATTATTATATATCCCATGGTAAATGCTCTCTCTAAATGGATAAGTGATGCTAGATTCAAATTTTAGCTGAGAAATTGGAGCACCTATAAACATGTTTTGAGGAATCTAACTAGACATGACACACATTATTGGCCCTTTACTGGCATTGGCAGCAATACTGGTAGGCAAATGTTTACACAGATGACTGGAATGCCTCCATTAGTGGAAGTACAGTCCCATCTTTAAATAAAAATAAATAAACAGACAAAAAATTGTCCGGACTGTTACTCTGAATAGACATGGGTCTGTTATGGCAACTACATACGTTTTAGGTATCAACATAACACAAAACATATAATGGCCTTCAAATGAGCATCATATGCAATCCAACGAAAATTTAATCTGAGCAAGCCACTCTAAAATATTCCTAAACTGCTCAAGGAATTAGCAACCAAGACATATTTTTAAAAAGTGACACCTTTTCAAAATGCTAGTTGCTTGGTAGAGCACACTGAAAAGCAAATCTTGAACTGCATGTGCAGCTAGGGGTCGCTAACCTCTTACAATAACAAAGGCGTAGTTTGATGACGCAACTTTTGCTAAGAATTATGGATCTTGTCATCAACGTCAAGCCGACCGATCTAATAATGTTTATGGATGACTGAATACATCTATGTTTTTATCATGACTGTGATATGAAGCAGTTCGGGATTGCTAATAGACAGCTATCAGCTCCACACGCGACGCGAGTCTCGAGGATATAAAAGGAATATGGACATTTCATTCTACCGAACTACACGCAAGTGCAGAATTACTACTCACAGGTCAGTTTATTAGACAAATTAAACTTGTGAGGTAATGCAGCGCTGTTTCACTTGGTCTAACATTACACTTTCACACTAAACTGCATTTAAATGTGTTGAAATTGATGTGATAGTTTGTCTGTATGAGACTAGCAGTAAGCTAGATCAATATTAGAATAACATACAGATCATATTCTAACATTTTATCATTGTTGAACTATATAACATTGATTAGTTTTATGTAAATGTCCTCACCTGTTTAATAAAGTACATGTAGGAGCGGTCGAAGTCTCGGACGTGGAGCTCTCGGCATCTCGAAAACGCCGCGCTGATATTGATTCTCGTTTTAGTTCTCCTTTTTTATCCAAAGTCTGCTTGCCATGGTCCATAATGTTTGAACGAAACAACAACAGCGTGCAGATAGACATTAGGAACTACACAGTTGTCCACGTCTGTCGCCTGGTTACTATCAAAGGGCTCTGGTTCATAGCTCTGGTTGCTATGGCAGTACGAGCGGAAACCAGGGACAATGCGGATATGACGCCATTGACGGCGACAAAACGGAAATAAAGAAACGTGTCTTTGAATTAAATTACAAATTTCTCCTGGTTTGAAAGTTGTTGGAAACAGTCGGGATAATGTAAGTACACAACAAAAAAAAGATAAGAACCTCTTTGTGACATGAGGAATCTATGTTATGCATTGGCATCTTCTGTGTTCTGCATTTTTTGCATTCGTGTTGGCCCTTGTGATAGCCATGGCAACTTCATGCAAGCCAGTTGTTAGATTTAGAAAACAATATTTCCACATGTTTTCTGTAAGGCTTAACAGCAGACTATATTTGACATGACAAATTATCACTCAGGGATTTGCAACCTTAGGATATCCAGCATATTGTTCTTATGCTTAATAAAATGTCCTTGCATTTTAAAAACGGTGTGAAGCAGGGATTAGAAATAAGCTTCTTTTCTAAAAACAAATCATACTCTACATCACAATATACAACAGCACACCATGTCCACATCTACGCAGATTCTTTTAAAATGTCAAATACAAGCTTCTTATAGGTTGTCGAGGCACGTACATGCTATCAAACATCCTCAAATTTATTTAAAAAGTTCACAAAGGAAGAAACTGGAAAGGGTTTTTAGCCAAGCAATTAGAACTTCATAAACTTGTGCTAGCCATTTCTCAATTACGGCTGCAAAGTGTTTCCCACTGAGTTAAACAGCTCACAAAATGATCTTCAAACAGTATGACTGCACTTTAATAGAGGACAGACTATGGTTCTGAAAAATAGCACTCGATGAAAGATTATGTACAAGTACTGCTGGAAAATTAAAGATCACGTGTTTGGTTAGATTTAGCAATCTCTACATAATTCTCATAATATGAAAATCATTAGTACATACATACACATAAAAAGATATTATATTATGCTCAGTGGCTCTTATTCTTAAGCTAACAGCCATGCTTAAGCCTTTAAACTACTGTATGTTCCATGAAACATCTTCCTTATAATACATTCCTGCTAAGAGATGTTCTACTACAGACACCATACTCCGTAACACGGGTAATAGGTGTCTTTCCAGCCATGCTTAAGCAGTAATACAGGCCAGATGTTTGACAAAATGAGGGACTTTCCTCCCCTCATGTACAAGGTGTTGCACCTAACCAATTAGCTGGAGAAAAACAAAAAGCGCTGCATAAGATGGTGCTGAGACAGCACACACAAGAAACTATGAAGTGGTCATAAAAAAAAATTGGAAAAAAAATCCAGGTCCAGGCACTCAGTAGGATGCAAAAGTTAAAAAGCCTTTATTATTTTAAAAGGCTAAAGCATTAAACCACCTACTAAAGCATAGGTGTTTTAATGCTTTAGACCTTTAAAATAATAAAGGCTTTTTAACTTTTGCATTCTACTGGGTGCCTGGACCTGGATTTTTTTCCAGTTCTTTTTTATGAACATTTAACCCTTCCACGAGCACCAGAGGATACAAGGGATACCAGCAGCGCTCCAGTTCCCCTTTGTCTAAACTATGAAGTGGTGTTGTAAAATTCAAGAGGTGAAGATTTGAATTTGCTGTTCTAGAAGTTTTAAGTTATTTGTACTGTGTAAATGAGTTAATGTAAAGCAAGAATGTTTGGGTGTTACATTTTATACAAGTATCTGTATTTTTAGTATCATTACACATACTTGTGACTGTTTGATATTCTTCAAATTCAGACAAATATTCAACGTCTGATTCATTTATTTTGTCATATGAGCTTTGACTATTTCATCACAAACACTTGCACTACAATTCTTAATCTACAAGTCTTGAGTTTTGAAATAATTGTATTTCTATTAGATGATCGATCGATTGATTGATTGATTGATTGATTGATTGATTGATTGATTGATTGGTTGTTAAACGTCCCCTTTCCACTCACCCATGTTTTTTTGTTTTTTTATATTGCCAGTTTTTTCAGTCAGTTATGTTGTGCATGCAGAAAACTGGAAAATAAATATATTAATAATTTTATATGTCCAAAGTCACAGTCACAGAAGATCATGCGATTGGCATGAACTGCAACCTTTTTGACCTTTTCAGAACAAATAAATGTGTATGCTAGCAAAAAAGATGTCATTCTGTAGTCTAATGTTATTTGATTCAAAATTATAATGAAAATATTATTACTAGACTCATACGCTTGTAAACAACAACAGTTTGTTCATGGGTTAACAAGAGATTTCGAATTAGATTTATTCCCTATGAGTCAAAGCAATTGCCCTGACATATGCTGATCGCATTCATTCAGGTTGCAAATGCTAAAGATCAGTGTTATGACAATAGCACAATTAGATTACTCTATATTCATCTCTCAAATGTTCAACAAATATAATTTATCTCCTATGAATCTGTGAAGTAAGCTCAACCAAACAAGCCTTGATGCAAAAGAGACACAAAGAGACAAAAAAGACATCAGGAGGTCTCGTCCAGACTGACTGTGGACGTCCGCCAGGTTTCTCTCCAGAGATTGTGCCCTCTGAGTGTTTTTTATATGTCAACGTCACAAGACAAATAGCGACAGGGAGTATCTGCCCCCTCAGCCCCAAAGATGAATCACCCTTGTTGTCCAGTTTGCCAGTCTCCAAATGCAGTCTGGGCCATGATCTCACTGGCAAACGCTGCCATGGATTGACCTTCTACTCAAGGTAATGATTACCCCCTTGAGCATGCGGCAGCTGGCAAGGTAATGCATTGTTGGCACGTAAAAGTGATGCTGCAAGAAGCAGAAGGAGATCAGGAGACTCGTGTACCCTAGAGTTTGACCATCTGTGGCCTATTGGTCGTCATTAAGGTTTCTAATTTGGGACGACTGGGGAATAAACCAAAACAGGGCTGAAAATGTCATTACCTGACTCCTAGTGAGGTGTCCTCCCATATTTACATATTTATACACCTTAATTGTCTTTGCCTCACTGGAGTGACATTGAAGCGGTTAAAACTGGACCAATATCTATTCCAGGTATCACATTTGATGAAAAGCCAGAGCCATTAATGTGATATTATAACTCTGTGCACTGAGACGGACCATTGCGCTTCAAATAGAAAGGAGTTAAGGTGTAGAATATTATTGTGACTGTTGTTTTGAAGGCCTGGTCACATTAACGATCTCGTAATTAGAGCTTTGTTCAGACTGTCAGATGGTGGTGCCTGAAACTGCCGCTCAAAGCATTTTATTAGGGGTGTAACAATATATTGTGTCTCAATATATCGCAATATAAATGCAACAATATGTATCGTGGATAGTGACAATATGTATCATGGGTAGTTCACCAAAAATGAAAATGACTGTGTGAGAAAATAATTCAAGTTTACAGAGTTTTAGTGTCAGTACTACATTAAACTACATTAATGTAAACTACCCCCAATGAATGGGGGGATATTTGTGGGTCCTGATAATGCCAAATGTCTTATGTTACCAGTAAAAGGTGGCTTACATTATTTTAAATATATCTAGTCAGTGACAGAGTGCAAGCATATCTAAAGCATAGTCTAAGCATCTTCTAAAATAACTCTGTATCTTCAACTTCAGATTCATGAATATTTTTATTCTGGTATCACTATTGTCCTGTGCATTGGGTTATCAGCACCAAGTCCAAGCCTATTCATTTACAACCCCAATGTAATACCAAATTCAGCATTTTAATCAACAGTACATTTTGTGTTAACCTTTTACCATTTGTCTTGGAGTATCGCAAAAATATCAGTTCAGTATCATGATATGTATCGGATCGTGACATGGGGGTATCGTTTATTCCTTATAAATAAATATAGACTACCGTTCAAAAGTTTGGGATTGTCACAAACGGTTGCACAAACATGAGGAAAACAATCTATTTGCAGCAGTGTCAATATATTTATTAAACAAAGCTCAAAATACTCAGAAACAGGAGCAGAACATCCGTAATATCACAACGAGAACTGACAAAGAACAGAAAGAAACACAAGGTTTATAAGAATAGTTTACCCAAAAATGAAAATCTGTCATCATTTACTCACCCTCAAGTTGTTCCAAACCTGTATGAATTTCTTTCTTCTGCTGAACACAAAAGAAAGTTGATGAGCCCCATTGACTTTTTTTTTTTTTTCATTCATTCTATGGAAGTCAAATGGGGCAATTCTGAGCATTGGATCTATCTGGTTTTGCCTGTGCCCCTTTGACCGTGTTTTATGTTTAAATGTACTATGGTTTCCACAAAAATATTAAGCAGCACAACTGTTTTCAACATTGAGCACAAAATCAGCATATTGGAATAATTTCTGAAGGATGATGTGACACAGAATACTGGAGTAATGATGCTGAAAATTCAGCTTTGCCATCCCACAGCAATAAATAAACTGTTCCTGTGGAATAAATCTAATCTATAAATGTTGATGTTGATGAGCACAGCCAAATATGCTGAAAATGATCTATGATCAAGAGGAAAATTAAAGGCATTAACCCATCTTTCTCTATCTCTAGCTAACTTCAACACTTTTGTTTTACTTTGCTGTATTTTCTTTAGACTGATAACTTGTGCAGTTGCACAATAGTGACAAGGTTTATAAAGCAAACAGAAATGCAATGCTTCCAGCACAGACAGAGACCTAGATTATTTTTATCAAGCCCAGGCAGGAGACAAATGATATGCAGAAAATGTTCCAGTTGGAAGCAGGGAAAAGCTCACTCAGTTGCGATGGATAAGAATAGTTGTCAACCATACATAATGTCAGCACTGGTTCAGATTATCTAGACTGGTAATTATGTAGTGTACGCCGCAAAGCATAACTGAGCCAAGCACCGAAATATCATTAATCTGACTGTAAAGAGGGAGAAAGGTTATAATGACCTTATTTTTCACAAGTGAGACTTAATTTATCAAAATTTAAAAGTATATGCCTCAATCTAAATGTATATGTGACACAAAGTAAACTTAATTTGTATCAATGTGATTTTATATCTCACAATGTTACTTTATGTAACAATATGACCTTACGTCTCACAATCTCCTGTCAAACGTATCAGTTTCTACCTCACAACACCACAAATCTATGCTTTTTTAAGGAACAATATATTATTACAGCATTGACACCTTTGAATTTTGTTCAGAGTTGTGCGGCAGTCAGTCACTGTTTGCAGATACCATAAAAATGAATGAGAAATCATACCTGTCACACAATTGTCTTTGACTTCTCTCATAAAACGCTTTTTTTCGGTGAAAACAGATCAATCCAAATCGAATGTTTAAGAGCAAACATGTTGAAGATTAGCCATTGGGCTGTCTATTTATTGAATGATAAGCTATTTCCACGCAAAAGCAGTTTATTCAGAGTAGTGAAGCCTCTACTCCATTGATATCCATTTAAAAAAAAACAAAAAACGTTTTGTCTCCTACACGGTGTACCGCAGCGTTAGGCTTTTTTTTTCCGGCTAAGATTGCAGGCTTCCCTTCAAGTGGCTTTGAATATGTCCTTCCTTTTTTTCCCAACTGCACTGACTTCAGACTGTTTCCACATCAGAATGAGATGTACAAGTTTTAGCATTTCCTTCAATATTCCCAAGATATCTGGCACTAACAGGGCACTAGGCTGACAAGAACTTACTTTTGGCTTTATTGTATGAAGAACAAGATACATCTCCCTTAAGAAACTGGAGACTTTGTCAGTATGAATTCAGTTTGCCAGGAGTCACAACAAATTTGTAGCAGACAAATTTGGCTAAAGCATTGGGAGAAAAGCATTTTCGCTTTCATTAGCCACCCTGTCCCTCCAGGGCTCACAGAGCCCGGTCTACCCTCCCTCCCCTTAAACACACTATCTCTCTCTCTCTCTATCTCTCTCTCTCTCCCCTTCCTTGTCACATCGCTGCCTGCTGCCGGCTCAGCCAATCAGAGTGAAATGGGTGGAGCCTCTGGTCTCAGTTGGACAGAGCTTGTTGAAAAGAAAGAGATGCTTTCCTGAAAGACTTGGTGTAGCTCTCCTCTGCGCGAAGCTCACCGTTTTGGGGCTTGGCAGTGAGTGATGACTACAGCACGAGCAGCTCAAGTCTAGCTTTAGCATTCTGGCACACACACACTGAAAAACACAGAAAGAGAGAGAGAGAGAGAGAGAGAGAGAGAGACAGTGGATGTCACAAAATCAACCGTGGCAGGTGCAGTTTTTCGACTTGGAAGAAGCAGGATAATGCTAATGAGTTTAAAGAAGAGATCAGCTTCATATGGATGTATCTGTCTGATTGTAATCTGATGTGATCCTACTTGTTTTGGAAGATCACACATTGTTCAAGAAGATCTGAACTGCACCTATCCTGCTTGGACAAAAATCGATTTGCTGGGACTTTGCATTCTGAAAGAACTCAAAGTTTGTGCATCTTGTTTTTAATCTTTAATCAAGAAAAAGGAAAGAAAAACAACTAACGGCTATCAAACATTTTAATTGTACCCATAAAGAGCGCAATTAGGTAGCGCACTCAATACAATGCCTGGATTACCCTTTTGACTGCCTTGTGAACTCGTGTGAAATCACCGCGGAGGAGGTACGGCGGGGGGCTGAGCGGGTGGGAGCTGCATTCCTCCACTGGAATCCAACATCCTGACTGCCGATACAAGCCGATCGGATACAAACGCTATAGGGAAAGGAGTGAAACCACCCTTCACGGTCTGGGTGAGTACTCTGTCACAGTTCACTGGACACTCAATCTATACTGGTTTTAACCACTTCACTGAGCTCATCTTGTTGTGTTGGAATCATCTCCTGACTTAACTGTTACAGCGTTACTGCTTATATCTGTTGGGTATCTGTGCACACTCCTACATCTGATTAAGGATAGCTGCAGTGTCAGTCAACTACGTCAGATTAACGTAAGCTGCAGGTAACTTAATTTTGGATCCCAAAAAAGGATACGGTTGGTTGCGATAATTTCGCTGTAAACGGTGATTCTATTTGACTAGGATAGACTTCATTTGGTTTTAATTATGGATTTCTAAATTCAGAGTATTTCGGAACGCATTAAATGTCTAAGTGATAATGAGTTTATAATAAATATAGTCGTCTTTACTGGAGTAGCAGCCTTCTACAGGGCATTTGCCTCCATCTCATTAAACTGGATTTGATTTCATCCCACAATGCTTTCTCAAACTAAATCTAGAGCTCGCCCCAAGAGTTTCAAGCTCCTTGCACAACGACAATAACCCAGAGGGGCGCTCTCAAAACAAGCAAGAAGTCCTTAACTCCTTTTCCAAACTTTCTCCTCACTCCGAAGCTTTTGAACATAATACAGAAAAAACACGAACAGCAGTGGAGAGCTAAAACAAAACAGCCCCACAGCTACCGTGACTCACGGGATGGCTTCCTCACAGTTTGGCTTGGACCTGTGCCTGGACACCACAAGAAACCCAGAGAAGGACTGCATTCCTTGATTTCTTAGACATGTGGTTCCTGTTTTGTTTTTTTGCTCTAGTCTGGGGGGTAAAAGACGGACTGCATTGTCTTACATTGTACATTAATCCTCTTTTCTCACTCTGACAGTGGCAGACCAGATGCACGCTGACTTTCCACTGTCGAAGGAGAATATTTAATGCCCCTTTCTTTCAAAATATAAAGCAGCTTGCTTTTTAATCTGTTACAGAAATATTTAAGCTGTCCATGGAATCCCTCTCTCTCTTCCTCTCAATCTTTCACTCTCCCTCGCTTTCTCACCGTCTTAACAGTAGGTTTCAATACATTTCATTTTGGAAAAGCCGATTCATGGTGTGATTTTGTCGTGTCTACACAACAAACCCACCAGGCCATCTTTCTGAGGGAAGAATAGCATTTTAATCCACATTATTCAGCAGTGCCAGCAATCGTGACTTTGTATTTTGCGCTTACACCTACCCGATAGTCAACCATTGACTATTTCGTCATAACAAGCAATCAGAAAACAATGGGCCACCTTCATTTAACAGAAAATAAACTCTTTGAAGACAAACATATAGGCTGACAGCGCTTATGCAGCACTTTTGATTCTTAACTTACAGAGGGAGCAGTTCTCTTAGCAAGCACCCTACAACCTCAGACGAACAGAATCGTATTCAGAACGGCCAAAACCATTGCAAAAAGAAGAGATGAACACTTGATTATCAGTTTACAATATTGATTTGTTATTTGAGAGGTCTATCCATTCTATCTAACATCCAAACATGATCAATTTCCACTGATACTGTCAAGGGAGATGTAATTTATGAAAGGTGAGCAGAAGATGCTGAATATTTCTGCATCTGTGACGTGCAGGCCCAAGTTATTGGGATGCAAGTCCATGACGTTTCCCCAGTGAACATACTCTCCTGCTTACTAAGAAGCCCTCTGATGTTTTTGAAGTGTTAAAGTGGAAGAAGAACACAAAACTCCATTTCCAGTCCCGAAGGGGACGCTGATATGTGTGTGTGCATGTGGGCTGTCATTTGCTCTGTGAAGTTATAAAATAAATATCGATCTGCCCAAGCAATATTCACCGTCTCAGAGGATAATGTAAAGTGGATTCAAAATATACTGTGTATGTTCACTGAAATGGAAATATAAAAATATAACAGTAGTCTGAGGCTTTCTCACTAAGAAAAGACACTTAAAGTGCAAGATGAAATGTATATTGTAAAGAAAGGTACATTGTATATATATATATATTCATATATGAAGAACATTTTATTATATAAGGTTTACGGCAGACTGAAATGAAATCTCATAGTTTAGCTGTAAAGCAACTTGATATTTTTCAGTATGTGCCAGCTTTATAATATACTCCTTGTGCTTTTAACAAATACATTTTTTGTAAATAAAACTAATTTTATCCAACTGCTGTATTAGAGAAAGCTAAAGGCCTTAGGTTGACTGCACACACACACGCACACACATACACACGCACACACACACACACAAAAGAGTGATGGGAAAATAGAGAACACTAAAGATTTATGTGAGCTGTACTGCAGTTAGCAGATAATCTTTGGGAAATATTCTGGCTTTAAAAAATGTAAAATTCATACAAGTGCATAATGAAAATGAATTCTGATGTTTGGTTATCTTGCTCATCACTTCTGTTGCCATCAACTCAGAAAGCGTAATTTGCTTGGCTCATTAGCATGCATAATTACATGCAAAATTTGAAATAACCAAGAAACACCCTAATAACTTTTATAGCCTGAGCTCCTTTGAACCTACTTGTGTGTGTCGTGTAGTGATTGCGAATGTCATTCAAAGTTCAGAATGCAGAACTGTGGGGTGGATGACATCGAGCTCATTTTCATGCAAAACTCAAATGAATCAATTGTAATGGGGGGAAAAAATTCATGATATAAAAATGATAATATCTATCATAATGCCTAAAAGCAAGATGAGCGGATATGAGAAAACCATAAAAATGCATGAATAATTAAATATAAAAATATGATATATTCATAAAAAGATGAGGCAGATAGACATATACATAGATAGTGTTGTCTATAACTTTTATACTGCGTTCACCATAACTAAAAGTTGGCTTCAGGCCTTCAGTAAAGTCTAATTAGTGTCCAGGATGAGTAAATGAAGTCTTTCATGTTGGTTATCATATGGTGTATTAAGTCACTCATTAGATAAGCTTCAGTAGTTTTCAAATCTAATTTCCAAGAGGATCCCAGGTCTACTGCTTTAATGGAAGGGACATTTAATTTAAATGAATTGGGTAATTCCCCTGCCCAGACCAAACTAAAGGCACTATGATAAAAGAGCATACAGATAAGAAGCTGGGCTGCTTTGATATATGGATATGGAATATGGAATATGGATTCTGATTTGCCAGTTATGGTAGAAACTTGAAATTTACAGTTGTGGTAGTAGTTTTTTTGTTTTTGTTTTTGTTTTGTTTTTGTGGACAGATGTGGGCTGATTCTTATCTTGTCATTATTATTATTTTTTATTTCCTTTTAAATCAAATTTTTAATTTTAGTTTATTTGTGCAACAAATTATTAGTATCATTATTATTAATAATACATTACAAACAAATACAACAAGTCATATAGTTGCAGCAACAACATTAATTGTGTGCACACAAAAAAAGGACTAATCTAAATTGTCTTGCATTACCAAAAATGCATTGCAGTTCTTATTAGATTTCATCCTGTTTGGATCTGTAGCGATTCACTACCTGTTAATACATCCACAGCATATCCAGTTATGTGGTATGCACAGCCACATTCCCAAGTTAATAGTGAATTTCACCATGACATGAGGCATCAAAATGGGAATACTCCCCGCCAGCTGGTCAAGGGGCCAAGGGGAAAATGATATTATTTGACAAAGATTTAAAGATCAAAGGCAATGACTAACCAGGAAGCACCAATCTCCTACTGCAGATGATCACAGAAGGAGTCTCCACCAATCAGCCCTAACAGCAGGACCACTTCTCTAAGTTTTAATTGGTTGCTGTGTACCGGCCGGCCTTCACAGACATCAAGCTGGACGACATTACATGTGGCGACAGGGTCAGCTATTGCGCTGCCTTTGCTGTTCTCCCTGCAAAGAAACTCTGTGGTAGAGAGTAATGTGAAAACTGTCATAACTATTCATAACCTAATTTTTCAACACGGAAGTAAGCCATTTCCTGTGAATGTGCAAGACTTCTGATTAATTAGTTGCTATAGGTAAATAACTAAGAATAACAAAGAGATGTAAACACTAAAACTTTTTGCGCTACACAACGGTGTTTATGATTACACTGAAATAATATGATAAACAACGATTTACAAAATAAAGCACCATAACATTCAGTTTTTGTAGAGGTAAAAAGTGTGCAGTTTTTGTACCACTTCGGCTGACACCAGAAGCCTTACAATAAAGGCCTTGCCGGCTCGTGCATTAAAAATAAGGTGGATAAAAAAAGGCTGGACACCTTTTTGCTGTTGTGTGACTCAGCAAATTTGACCCACGTGAAGCATAAATTCACTTCAACAAAACAATAATAAAATTAAACAGAAAAAAAAAACACAGAAAACAAACAGAAAAATATTACTGATCATAATGCCTAAAATGAAGGTGAGAGAACCATTCTATGGGACCATACAGAAATAAATAATTACACACACACACACACACAAAAACAATCAACAAGATGAGTCTTTGCTACTGTGTTGTGTCTGGTATTTGAAACAGAACAATTATACTGCATTTGCTATAATTAGCTTTTCTTAAAACTAACTGGATATAAAACATGAAGGGTACTGCTGGAAATTGGCACTGCTTCCTGCTCTGATACAAACCAAGGAGGTTGTATCTAGTTTTATTTAATGCCAGGATAGATTATGGTCCGTTACGATAGTCACTGAGATTATGTGATTTGACTCTTAAATTATTGTCGTGTCATGGACAAGAAACATGTCAGACTACACGTTGCTTCTCGACCAATCATCGCTTTACGTCTTTAAAGACGTGCATGATGTCATCTAAAAGGTGGGACTCTAGCGACTGACTTACGGAAACAAGAGTGTAAACGAACAATGGTTGTACTAGCCAAATGCTAATTCCAGTGTTTGCCAGCATTTATCTTTTTTCACTCGTGGTGTCAAACATCATAAAGGCAGGAATGTTGTTGCTATAGCTCCACGCACCTTTCCTCCATTGCATAATTCCACCTAGCAGCACCAATATCATCGTCTCTCTGTCATTTCGTCATGTTTAAAAGCTGTGTTAGAAAGAGCTTCTGTGCTCATGACACGGCGTCGGTTGTCGTCCACTGTGACACACTATACGAGATAAAACAATCAATTATTGCGCCCATTGTCACTTCCGAATGACCACGGCACCACGTCAAATGGATCGCGCCAAAATCAAGCTGATATCGAGTAGTCTGAACCTGGCATAAGGTTACACTCTGACTTCGGCCAATCATTGTTTAGAATTAGTGGGTGGCACCTGGACATGCACCTGCCTTCCTGTCAGATATGACCAATTCATTTGACGCCACAACATCAGCAGCACTGCAAACTCGCAACCATTCATTACTGCTGAGCGTGGAAACCAGAGAACCTGTCTGGCTTAACTCTGCGAGTGGAAGACGAGAGCAGAAGCGACAGAAGAACCATTGTGTTACACACCACAAGCCTGTCATTGTCTGTACCTCAATCCCCTGGTCTCTAGGAGGCAAGATGGATGGTTACGGTTATGGCCAACTCTCCTGGCATTTCATTCAGGGCCCCCTGACCTTTCCTTGCAGCAATGTGATGCACATAACCCATCGATCAACTCCTGACCAATGTCTCTCCGAGGACAAGTGCTGTACCAGTGTGCTATTTATGTTCAATCAAATCTGCAATATGGGGATCAATGTTAGATTCATGGCCAACCTTGGTTACGACAAATCCTCCAAGCTGTGTAAATATATGTGCTTTGAAATATAACGTTTAGTGGAGATTGATGCTTGAAGATTAGTAGACTTTGTAGAGATTGATCACCTCAGATAGACAATTTGTAATTCACACAGTGACTCATTAGTGACCGACATACAGTTCATTACTGGCTTTACTTTGAGTTGCTTACTGCACCATTTCACAAATTCTTCAAGAATCAAACAGAAGAACAGAAAAACTCGTTTAGCTTTGTCCTCTGCCCCCCTTTGAGTGTTTTTTTTTTTTTAATCTCTTGTAGACTGAACACAGACTAGCTACCTTGTTGCTGATTGGACGCATAGGCTAAATTTCCCATTTTGTTTTGTGATTTTATATTTGAAAAGGGTAGACATGACAGCTACATTATAGTCCATTGTGTTCAATTTCTGTTAAATAACAAAGAGGAGAAGATGAAATGTCACGTTATGCATATTTGGTACAACACATTTTACTTTGCCTCATTTATATTCATAGTTACCTTTTAATTAATATGTGTATGAACATGATTATAAAGGAAATATATATATATATATATATATATAGTAGTATCAAGTTTTATTTCACACCGTATTAAGATCTTAATGCAACATTATTTAGTTAATTGAATATAAACCCTCCTGTGTTTTGCCCGTGATTTTTTAGCAAAAGCAAAATAAAATAAAATGAATAGCTCATTGCACTTTTAGCATGACTAAAAATAAATGCAGCACCAGAAATTATCCATCCATATCTACATTTGGTCAATCTAATTTAGTCACACCTTTACACCGAAAAATTATGTCATTATCTACTCAAAACTCTTTTCTTTCAACCTTTTTTTCGTGAAAGATTCGAGTTTTTTTTTTTTTTTTTTTTTTTTTTTAAAGAAGCTCTTTTGAATACCATGAATGTGCACATTGATCACTGACTGCCAACTGCAGTAGTGATTTTGCTTGCTTTATACATATTATAAACAATATCTACTCACACACACAAACACAGATGAAGACTGGCATTGGTCATTTAATAAATGCTGCAATTGTTGAACCCCTATCCTTTCTACATGCATATTTAATTTAATCTGACACTACACGCTGTGCTGTAATCAATGAAGGTAATCCTTATTGACATCGAATTGAGTTTAGCACTGCTGTGCACCTCTACAATGACCTTTTGAAGGACTGAATGACTCTAAGATGTTTCTCGTCACTGTGTTGGAAAAAAATATGAGAGACAGCATACAGTATTTGTACCTTCCATGATAACCACTTTCCATTTTCTTCCTTTACTTCACGGCTGTCTCTGACCTAATTTATTCTTGGTGCAAACGTCTGAGTTCACTTTATGCTTTTGAGATGGTCATCAGAATTTCCCTCTTAGTCTCAGCACTTATTATCTAACCAATGAGATTAGCAGCAGGCAGGTATGAAAATCTTTTACTGATTAATAGTCCTGACATCTGCCATCCCTCTTTCCATTAAATTCTGTAACTGTTGTTGACACCTCAGCCTCCACTTGGCCACATTTGAAATCTGTATGAGGGCCCAACTATTAGAAGATCTGTATCTGAACACTATCCAATTGCCTAGTTCCAGCTCTTCCATATGAGTGTTTTCAATGGTAAGCGTTACGTTCTTCTAAAAAAAGTATTTTGTCATAATAAAACTTTTTAAAATACTCACAAAGGATGCATTAAAATGATCAAAAGTGACAGTAAAGACTTTTACATGGTTACAAAATGTATATTTCAAATAATCAAGCTTAATCAAGATTTCCACAAAAAAATAGAGCAGCACAACTGTTTTTAACGTTCTTGTTTCTTGAGCAGCAAATCTGCAAGTTAGAATGATTTCTGAAGGATCATGTGTCACTGAAGACTGGAGTAATGATGCTGAAAACACAGCTTTACCATCAAAGGAATAAATATTGTTTTAAAATATATTCAAATGGAAAACAGTTATTTTAAATAATAATAATAATATGAATTAATATAAATATTATTTAATAATATTTCACAATATTACTGTTTTTACTGTATTTTTGTACTTCTTTCAAAAACAAAGTGTTTGTGTGTTGGATTTATCCGTGTACATGTCTAAGACTGCCAATAATAAGAAGAGACAGAGACGAGAGAAATAGACCACACAGACATAAGAAAAAAGTGTCTGAGCAATTTGATTTTTAACATATAAGACTCCTGTCTTTATCCATATCTCATGCAGACAGTCACAGAGTAGTGGCCTATGTGAGAATTGACTCATCTTACAGAAGCCTGCATTTTTCTTTTCTTTTTTTCATGTTTTATTTCATCTGTGGGGTTCAAAAGAATGTGTGCTGTCTTCATGTCTCCACCATTCTGCCAGTGCAGCGTTCGGGCAAATGACTCACAGTACCTCTCCCACAATGCCTACAGGCGTAAATCAGCCTCAGTAGGATTAAGCTGAATGTGAGCAAGATTAAATGGCTCTTGCAACTGTCTTCCCATACATCTTATTGGAATTCACATGGCTCTCTGCATGGTCCAGACTTGACTCTGCTTTCACAGTCCAGTAGTTTTGCAAAAGGCTGCTGGCCGACTCTCTTATGGATGTGGTATATGGGGGATAGCTCAGAATAAAGATCTAAAGTACAGTATATATACATGACCACACAAAAGTTTGGACACAATTGAGTTTTGCATGATATTACAAAGCCAAAGAGCTGTCTTTTACTTAAATACTTGCAAATTAGCTTTGTAGACAAATAAAGATGTGCCTTAAGATGAATGTCTTTACAAAACTAGCATTTATTAATTAAAACAATTACATTAAAAAAAACAATAACATTTTAAATGTACAAGTGGGCAGGAATTTAGAAGCAGCTAAAATATAAACTAGCTTTGATTTGTTTAATGATTTTTTTACTATTATTTTAAAATGTAGAAAAAGAGTTGTGAGTTTCATACAGCGATTTAGATTTAGATATTTTATATGTATTTATTTATTTATGAATCATTATTTATCAACCTATAAATAATTTTAGTTTTTTTATTCAATCTATACTGTACATACACTATTTACTGTTTGGAGATTTTTCATATTTTTGAAAGAAGTCTTCTTGCTCACTGCATTAATTTGATCAAAAACACTAAAAACAGTAATATTGTGAAAGTAGTATTAGAATAAAAAAAAAAAGAAGTTCAATCGTAATATATTTTAAAGTACAATTTATTCCTGTTATGGTAAAGCTGAATTTTCAGCAGCTAGCCTATACTCCAGTCTTCAGTTTCAATGTGATGATTTGCTGCTCAAAAAAACATTTCTTCTTATTATCAATATTGAAAACAGCTGTAAATAGTTATATGACAATTGTATGGTGTGTTAAAGTAGATGCTGAACAAACCTTGAATACCATTTTCGTTTATAATGGATTTTCAAATATAATTTCAAATCTTAGTTCAATAAAATGCTGTAGCTCATAGTTTAAACAGAAATGCACAGTGGTATATCTTGAGAATAAGCTTCTAAATACATTTTTCCAAAAACAATTATTTTTTTATTTTTTTTCAGGAAAATGAAATCAGACTGTATCTCCCTACTTACAATAATAGTGCATTTATTCCAAAGACTGCTCAGAACATTAAAAGATGTACTCAGTATCTGCATGCAGTGGAGTTGAATGACAACACAGTATGCAACTTTAAAGACAGTCTTTGGAAAGGTCATGGCATTATGTGAAATAAGCAAAGAGAAAGGTCAGAGATTTTCTTTCAGATCATCCTGAGAATACTTATGACGTAGCTTTTTAAAAATATTTCTCTGTGTGAGTGTGAAAGAGAGCATGACGGAGAGAAGCCAAAACAGTGATTGCTATGAACAAAGTATGCTAATGAGAGGAGAGGAGAGTTCAAGTGGGTCAATGCAAATGTGCTCTGAGACATTTCGGCGCTGACGGGTTCAGTATACCACATGCATGTTGAGATAAAAAGTACCAGGAGGAATGTTAGAGAAAACTGTTATGTTGAGACAAAAGGTTATAGAACTGGAAAGATTGTATAACACTGAACCTACCGACTCTGAGCAAAAAATATTCAATCTCTATAAACCCGCTCTCATCGCTGTAACCTCTCTCTCTCATGCAAATGGACACTCCATCAGCTGTGTTTCCTATGAGATGCAGGTTCACGAGTGGCAAGCAGGGCAAGCCCTCTAGTACTCAATTCTGTCTGAAATGGAAATCATCTTGTGGAAAAAATATACCAGCTGCATCAAATACTGCAGAAATTGCTTAGCAGGTTGTTATCTTTATTTTCTCCACAGACACAGCATGGTAGCACAAACACTCCACTGAGATTTTTCGTTTACCTGATTTAAAGCAATACCTCCCATTACAACCAGCCTTATGGTGCATAAATATAGCCTGCTCGCTCTTCGTATGCTACGGTATAGCTGCCTTGTCCCATAAGCCCAATTGCCAATTGTGTATTAGCTGTCAGTAGGTTGAATACAGGCTGCTGAGGTGGGGCGGAATGATGCAGAGGGCCAATATTGAGGTATGGACTTCTCTGTTGCTCCAGGGCACACTGTCAGCAGCATTATTCTTCCCCTTCCCCTTGTGCACTTTAGTCGATTCCCTCACCCTGACTGCTGAACATGCTCTTCCTCCACACATAATTAAAGACCCTAACTTCAATCCACCATTTACCAGGTATAAATAAGTCTCCTACAGCAATTTGCTAAACAAGGCTGTGTAGCTATTTGCATCCTTGTCCGATTGGCCATCGTTGCATTTCTTTGAATGGTTTTAAACAGACTTCATTTCTAGATGTTGGGTCTAGATGCATTTCCTTTCCTTTCATTATTTAGCAAACTATCTGATACCATTACAGTGCTATGGTACGGACACAATAACTTGGATCATTAGAAAAAAGAGAGGCACTCATGCAGGGGGTCTGGATTTCAGTTGTGTTCAGTTGTGCTCATCCAGTCAGCATCTGCTAGCCTTGGCTTAGCTCACACTTTGGCATGCCGTCTGTCAGAACTATACAAGACCCCCATGGCACACTGGGCAGAGATGATGAAATGTGTGTCTGAGAGGCAGTCGGTCCACCAAGTGTGAACTGAAATGCAATAAAGAGGGTGTCAGTAGAGTTTCTGAGTGTTCTCTCAAAACAAACAAGATCAGGTTTATGCATAAATAAATAGCCTACATTTTACAATATTAGTAGATTCACCAGTTCTTTCAGTTTTTTTAACAACATAAAAACAGCATGAAATAAACACATTTTTTCCTGCTTGCTAAAAAGTTCTAATATTGGGACATGGAATTTGCAGCTCAGGTGTTAAAAAAAAATACATTCGGAACAAATGACCAGTTCAAGTTTTATCAGAATTATCACATATACGGTCTGAGTCTGAATTCCCAAATCACTGAAATCATTGGCTCCACAAACCAGAATAACAGAGCTCACATTATATTATTACAAGACCATTACAGGCATAATGCATTATACAATATTGGTAGCAGTACTTCATACTGCAAGTCAGGAACTGTTTTAGTCAGTTAGGCTGTGTCAGCAGGGTTGAAACTGGTCCCTAATGGCTTGCCTATATTAAGGTAAATGGCCTCCTCAACTATGTGCCAAAATCAACTACCATGGGCCCTTGGCACCACATCACTCTGGATTGTTCCAGATGGAAAGTCTTTCCAATGTTTTCTTCTTTTCACAACAGAATGTCTAGTTTGATTGTTTCCCTTAGCAACTTGACATTTCATCCATATTAGCTTTGTGAAGCATTCAGTCTTGAAATCCCAAAGAGAATAGAATTATATTTTCACAAATGCAGTGACAAGTAAACACCACAACACTGTTTTCTTTCTTGTTTCTCCTGCTTTGAAATATGAATGAAATACATATACAATCAAATTTCATTACCCGGACGAAATATGTAACCTTAAAATGAAAGAGAAAGCAAGTGAAGGAGATGAAAATGAGTTTATATAGCCTACAAGTATGAATCTTACACGTAATCATCTAATTCCCACCTTTAGTAAGATCCATAAAGCATCCACCTCCATTGCGCTCTGTCTTGCATAACCAAAATAAAGTAAAAAACTGGATTTAGCTGCTTCATGGTACAGATATGGCTAAATTTCCCTTTGCTCTTTTTTAAGTTTTAACTTTTAAAGCTGTTATCAAGGGTTTCCCATGGGGGCAGAGGGTAAAGTGGCTTATGATGTATGGAGGCATGAAAGCCAGGAGCCAATATGCAAAATGGGCTGGATGTCATTATCTTTTGAGGACTAGTGATGTGAGAACTGCCAGTACGAGCTGGGAAATGGTCCATCATTCAGCCGAGTGCTCTTCCACCCCCTCAAACATCATTGCATGCCGGTTTCGCCTTTGCATGTAGGGACCTCTTCGCTGTTTCTGCTAGCCGAGCAAACAGAGAGTATAGAAACAACGCTCTGATGGGTCTAGCGCCTGTCTGGAGAACTAAACATTGGGGAGGATGCATGGAAAATAACACCTACTGATTGGTGGGTGTAATTGAGTGTTAGCTGATCAACAAACTGGGGGAGAAAAAACTAAAAGACAACACTCTAAACACAACTACAAAGACACATTTACATACACACTTATTACTCAAAATGTAAAATTCTGTTATTACTTTCACCCACATGTTGTTCCAAACCCATATGCTGTAATTTTTGCTCTGTGGAATACTAAAAGAGAATATTAACTCAGTTTTGTTCCTTACAACAACAGTGCTCACATCTGTCAAGCTCCAAAAAGAACAAAAAACGTAGTTGTCCCATATGACTCATGTGATTCAGTAATAGAGATTTCAGACCGTTCATCACACAAACAATCATATGAATTCAGAAGATTTGGAGTATAACACACAAGTAGCATGCACTACTTTAATAGTACTGTTGTGCTTTTTTGTCTGTCTTTTTGGAGCTTGACATGGTCAGTCACTAACTAATGCTGTATGGAAAACCACTGCAATTCATATTTTAAAGTGCCCCTATTATGCTTTGGATTTTGCCATTCATGTATTGTAGTTTGTAAAATAGCTGTTTGTGAATGTAAAAGATCTGCAAAGTTTGAAGTTCAAAGTGCATGATAAATAGAGTTATTGTCTCCCAAAAGAACGTACCGATTCAGTAAACAACTGTACTGTAAACTGTAAACAAGTCGTCAGTAATTACATGACTTCCTGCACGAACCGTTTGTAACAAATTTGCATAATGCCAGCCTAAGGGCTTCATTGGCTGCCCGTGAACGACATCTAATTTGACCCGCCCTCAAATGCTGTAGTTGTAGCTGGGGCCTGGAAGAGTTTGGTTCGTGTTGTCGACATGTCGAGAAGATACTGTTTTCTGCACTGCAAAAACAAATCCACTGTCTAGTCACTTCCAAAGAATGAGGACTTGGGCTCAATTTGATAAGGTAAAACCAACGCCATCGTTATTGTTTGTATCACTGTGTATACAAGCCTTAAAGGTTGAATCAGCGATTTTAGGCCCAAACATAAATTATCACATTCATCTAATCTTTCCTAACGATCCGCTGGCAGCTATTGTGAGGTTTTCGCGTGCAGCCGTTATAGGCAGCCGTGCACGAGCGCAAAACCTCACAACACCCACCCCTGTCGGTGATTGGTTGGAACACTATTTGTTTTAGTTTTGAGTGGTTGGTGAAACCAATTGTTTTTGTGTGCAGATCTCAGAGCCTAGGCTGCCTACAGAGACGCATTTTTTTGACGGCATGCTTATGGGGCGGGCAGCTAGCGGATCGTTAGGAAAGATTAGATGAATGTGATCATTTATTTTTGGGCCTGAAATCGCTGATACAACCTTTAAGGATGTAAGTAATGGATGTTTTATTTCCGACACACTGTGACACACTGTGGCCATCTGACCAATTAGAACAGAATAGGCTCTTGGAAAGGAGGGGTTTATAGAGACCAAATCCTTTATTGAACTTAGGGCTGGGCGCAGTGTGAGCTGCTGCAGTGAAAGTACATAGTACAATTTGTCCTAAACATGTTATACTAAGGGCTTCAAAATAACTGGTAAGATATTGTTAAAAAGTTTAAAGCAGCTTGCCCTGTCAGATGCTCAGACAGATACTGTTGCTGACTGACAGATAAATACTTGCGCTGTGTAATGCGTTTCAGATGTGGTGCTTTCTCATGCTTAACTTATATTTCACAGGTATATTATCCATCTGTAAATGTTAGAAAGTCAAACAAATGTCCATTTCACTGTCACGAGAGGACGAGCCTTCTGCAAGTGAATCTCCGCTAAAATTCAAGCTTCGTGAATGAGCGCCACCGCGCGCATGTGCGCCAAACAGATGGAGCACAATAGAATAGTAGCACAATAATTCTGGAACATAAATACACATATTGCTGAAATATTTGTTGTTGGAGACAATAAATGTGCCATATGTGAAATTTTAAACCTACAGTACAAGTATATTTTTATGAAAGTGACCATTATAATGGGGTAATCAAATGCAGGCTAATATTAGTTTGTGCTTTTGTATTTGTTTTTATTTTCATTTTTAGTTTAGCCTTTAGTCAATTTAAAAACAAAAGTATTATTTTTGTTTTTAGATTGTAATGTTAAAATGTAATGTGATTTTAACCACCTTTTTGCACATAATAGGCCTATATCATAGCCTACATTACATTCACTATATTTGTTTCCATATCCTTCAATATCAAAATTGTTTGTAGAATATCATTGGGCAGGATGTAAAATATATATTTTTTAAATAAATACAGATTTTCTTTATCCAAATAGAAAAACGTAGAAAGTACCGAGATATATTGTATATTGCCATTTAACCAAAAAATACAGAGATATGATTTTTTTGGCCATATCGCCTAGCCCTAATTGAACTGTTTCAGACAGTGAGAAATCAGGTGATGCTGCAATGTATATTGTGAGAAAAATAAAGTATTTTTGACCTTGGATGCATGTAAACCTATTGTAGGAACCTTTAAAATAGCGTAATAGGGTAACTTTAAGGGAAACAAAACAACAGCATATGGGTTTTAAATGACATGAGGAAGAATAAATTATTATCTTTTTGGGTGAACGATCTCTTCAAGGCCATTTTGGACTGATGAAAGCTTTTGGGGTTTTCAGACACAATGGAACGGTCTTGGCATGAGGAGCTGTCTGTGGATCCTGTGGACTAAGCAGCACACTGGCTGCAGTCCCTCTGGAGCGATGCACTATAACAATGCACGTGTATTGATCCAACATCATAATATTGCAGTTGAAAGGTTTCCAGAATTATCAGTAAGAAGGCATCCTGGACACATGCATGGATACAGAAAAGGTGCAAACACCAAACAACCATACACACTGCATGCACACACCCAATACAACATGGGCTGTGCATAAAGCCTATTACTTTGATTGTTCATATTCAATTGTTTAAAAGATTATTCTGGGTTCAATACAAGCTATAAGCTCAATCAGCACAGTAGCACTTGTGGCATGATGTTGATTACCACAAAAAAAGTGAGGCACTTACAATGGAATTGAATCGTGGGGCCAATCCAATACCCACTGTTTCTGTATACCAATACCCACTGTAGTATAAACACATAATATAAAACATTATGCTTGTTAACATGATTTAAGTTTGATCAAATCTCTTACTAACAATTTCTGTGTAAATGTATATCCTTTGTTGCCATAACAACAAAATACCTTAAACAATAAAATGATTAACATTATGCCACAAATACTGTTGATTAACCTTATTGAACCTATAATATCATTTTAATGCTCACGATAACAACCAAAAGAGAGAAACCTAAAGCCCTAATTTGTTACCCATTAGCCTACATACCATGCCTACATTTCCAAATTAATGGATGTCTGCTGATCTACAACGCATTCCCCTTTTCTGATCTACAGCCGCCAATATCTGTCACGTATTGAAATCTGTGTTAGCAGCTAAAGTGCATTTCCATGATGCATGCTTCACAGCTCCTTCGGTCATTAATGTTCATTGACCCTGATGGAACGACCCACATGCAACAGTGCAACAGAAAAAAGCATTTATCCATAAACCCACTGAAAGCCAAAAGTGCTACGCCCTCCACTCATTACAGAGCGAGAAGCCAAATAACCACTTTATTCCACTGGTCACCGTAACGATTTTTCAATGCCAGCACAATTGTTGTTTTATGTTCCAGGATAGCTAGCCAAATGCATTCACATGGTCTACTAGAAAAAAAAACACACAAATGTAGAATAAATCCGCCCTTCCAGCTTGGCAAATGTATTCACCCATGCTATAACAGCCTCATGCACTCTACAAATTAACTGACGATATCTGAGAAGCGAAGTACTGTTGATAAACCTCTCTGTGACGTGGTCACCGTTAACCCCAGCATGCCTGCGAGGGAGATGGAAGTACACCATGACCTAACACTCATAAATATCAGCCACAAACTCCAGAGGAATTAGCTTTCTGATGCCAGTTTTTCCCTATGGGTGTATGGGTATTTCTCTGGAAAGGATGAGTGGAGAGTGGATGTTGTGCTTAGAGTGATCAAAACTGACCCGTTTAAACTATCTGATCCATCTAAGCTTGTCAGTCATCTCCTCTAACTTTCATACTTTTGACTTACGCAGTGTGCCTACAGTGCACCCCATACTTGGTTCGTTGTGTGAGAAATGAGATCTGTGGTGATAGAACTTATGATGACAGTGGCTTTAGGCTGCTTCCGATGGAAACGTACCGCAGAACTGACACAGAAAAGACTTAAGGGCGACTTACTTAATACATAATACGGACGGTGTGAAACTGCCAAATTTCATATTCCCACAGCATTGCCAATGATGGTTTGCTCGATATAAGTATTTCACCCTGCAGCTGCTGTGCCAACAAATGATCTCACAATTGCATTCGGTGATTTACTCTGAGCTGTATTTTGGCAAACTGACTCCTTGGTCTCAGACGGAACGGCTACAGTCCAGCCTTCTGAAGCATATTGACACAGAAATGGGAAGCGTTGGCTAAAATCGCCAGCTACAGTCTGAGCGACTAAATGAAAAACACTTAACTACCACTTAACTAGATCAGAGATTTTTAAACTGGTATGTATCCAATAAATCTAACATTACTATTAATAGTAGGTGTGAAAAAAGTGTGAACTTAATACAAAGTTAAATAAATTATTTGGCTTGGCTTTAGTATTATAATATGTATTAATATTTCGACTTAGGTTTTTATATTTTCAATTTTAATTTAAGTATTAGTACTATTTTATTTCAATTAACAAAAATTATTTTTATTGTTTAAATTTTAGTTAACGATAACATCACTGAACATGACACTTAACATTTTCTCTAAATACTATAAATGTGTCTTTATAGAGTGGTGCAGGGATAACGTCAAAACCCAGAGGACTAATTCGCCACTGGTTCCCTCGAGATTTTGCTATGGGGTTTTTGTTTTTCAGCTTATGAGTGAAATAAGGTCTATGGTAAACATATCTTGACGATACTTGGACGTTTTGCTCTACAATGTAAATTGCATACAATCACACCCCAGAAGTTCTTATCTAGATATTTATAAGAAACATATGTCTTTTCAAATAAAAATCCAAAGCTTCTGTTTTCGATATGGGTGTGTGGAATTTATGTTGTAGAGCAAAACGTCCAAGTATCGTCAAGTTATGTTTACCACAGGCCTTATTTCACTCATAAATGAAAAATAAAAAACCCATTATAAAACCCCAAAGGAAAATCTCAATCTATGGCTGTTTTGCATTGCTTCTCCTGTAAAAAAAACATTTTGCAAAAAATGTGTTTACAAGGCACTGAGTTGATGCAGTGACTGTCAAGGTTTGCCAGGTTAGTGACATTAAAACTTTTGTTTCAGACACTGTACATGTAATTCCTGAGTTATGCCTGCCAAAATTAGTTCCTATTATTTTTGAATGGATAGAATATCAGATAATCCACCAAAAATATGTACAAAAAAGAACTAATTGGTCACTGTACATGTCAGTCAAATGTGTCTTTCTGTCAAAGTGGGGGATTGTTAGCTAGAATAAAATGCAATCTGGACTGACATTATGTCGATAAAAGTTTGCCTGTGTGACACTAACTGACTCTTAACTACACTAGTGTTATATTCCCTGATAAGCAGTTGTAGTGCTGTGCAGCTGCTCCAACTACCTCAGGCCAGTGGAATAGACTCAAGCTAGGACAATAACATCAGGTCTTATTAAAGCTCCAAATGTAAACTCACAGTGGACATGATAAATGTCCTGAAGGACCATAAAATCTAAAAGGGTGACACAAACTTCAGAACACATACATCAAGAGACAACTTGGTAAATTGATCAGATGCTTTCACAGCAGCAAAGATGTTTCATTCATAAATCTTTAAATTAAATAAATTGAATAGCATATGGCATGAACTTGAATATCACAAATAAAAGAGGTGTGCACATCCAAAATCCAAATTAGGCTCAGATAACAAAACATGACCAAATGTATGACCAACATTGTGACATATTTCATTCTGTTCAGTGTGACTTCTGGTGCAAACTCATTTCAAAGAATTGCATAATGTTAAACAAGAATACACTTTTAAAACTTAAAATGAATAACATTTCTGTAGTCGTTTAAACATTTATCATGTTGTATTTATTTTGATCCAAATTCAGGCCTTTTATTTTCATTTTCAGCAGCGTCCGTCAACCCCAAGGGGGTAATCCAGCATCCAGAAAGCGTACCTTCTATGGGGGCATCCATTGGCTAACAAGCCATCACCTGCTGTAAGCATTCCATTGACTCCCATTCATTTTGGCGTTACTTTGACAGCGAATAACTTTACATCTGGCCCCGTAGAAGCCGTTTTTGTAAAAATAGGCTAACGATTGCGTCATAACCACGCGACTCTCTGTCGCACGGTAGAGAAATTACCGTATAGACAGGAGGAGAAGCTCGCAGGCAATCGGGGGGACGTGGAGGCAAAATTACAAAATAATTAATCAGAATACTTACCAAAAGTTGCTCCTACTCCTAGCTCATGGACAGCTCCTACTCGCGCTCTCCGTCTCTGCAAGATTCGGAAGGGAATGATTCAGATTTCTCTTGGCACAGCTACTAGAAGGCTTACAACTGTCAGACCGGTTGCTCACGTCACATCTATGTCGTCAAGCTCAGTTTGAGGCTGCGCAGTACGCTCAGCCATCAGGAAAAGAGTGCTTCTAATACGCTCTATGCACGACCGCTGCTGACGTATTTCCGGTAGAATTTCAGCCAGCGTCTTTACTTCCGCATAGCGCGTTCTATAGCGAAGTGTACTTGCGGCAAAACTTTCATCAAATAAATTTTCTCTAAAACGGAGACAATGATTTTAGAAACCTAGTCGGATTTCGCATGATATGAGAGAATACTCACCCTCAAAGTTGACGATGTAGCTCGAAATATATAATTTAAAGCCCTTCTCTTTTTTAGAGACAGCTGTGACAGCTAACTGCCTCACAATATTGTTAACATCATTCACGTTAACCGTTAACCGACGTAATTGAGTGCACTTGTTCAATCCCACGTTGCACTGACCGATGTCAACCGATGTACGCTCAACAGCTGTCCGAATTCACTCATTCCTTTTCATTCACTCCTTCAAGTGAACAGTATTAGTGGACTAAGGTAACGTAGGGAACAGTGAATGAGGGTTTAGGGGGTGATTTCGGATTCAGCCATTGGCTCTCGCCCTGAACTAGTGGATCAGGATAATATTTTAAGCGATTAATAACTTAAATTCTGCTCTGTGCAACATATAAAACTATTATAGACTGCCAAAGAGGACGGCGACTGCAACACATCGTCATTTGGACTACTTTTGGTACCGCTTTTGACATTTTTGCAATAATTCATTATTGTGATTACATGCCTTGTCTGTCTGTTGTTGTTGTTGTTTTTTTATAACTGTACATAGTTTTAAGAAATGGTTATGGGTAGATTTATAGGTAGGAGTGGGATTAGCGGCTCAAATTATACTTTTAATGCTATATTATTGTTAAAATTGTCATTTCCCTACATATTTCTGTCCATTACGTTTTATATAGGCTATTCTTTTTATTTTCTCTCTAAAATGGTTAAGTTTAGGTTTGGGGTAGGGTTAAGGGATCTAATATGTATCTATAAAACTGTAAAAGGGTAATTAGGCTACACACATATCTTTTTGATATAAAAGATTTTTTTTTTTTTTTTTTTTTTAGCTGTAAATATCTAATGTTTACATTTAAATGTTGTCAATACATCCATATTGTACATTTCAGAATCTATCTAAATGTAAAAAAAAAACGTACACTTTGTACTGTGAAAGTTACGTATTGATACCTACGTATTAACAATGAGGCCAGGGCGATAATACACAATATTGTGTCTGATGACAATGACCGGACACCATAGTGTGTGTTATCAGTATCATTTTATACTTGCCCATATGTTATCTTAATTCATTATTAGATGCACAGGGAAAGTTTAGACAATAAGACTTGATAGCACTGAACAGGCAGGGGACTATCGTCTGTTGTTCCCTCTATATGATTGATTCATCACTTGTTTCTCACTTTCATCTCTGAGCACTGTTGGAACTTTGCATTTCAGCTTTTCTAATGTCACTCTCCTTAGGATGAATTGTTGTTG
The DNA here is from genome assembly GCF_951802725.1 of Rutilus rutilus. Taxonomy (NCBI): domain Eukaryota; kingdom Metazoa; phylum Chordata; class Actinopteri; order Cypriniformes; family Leuciscidae; genus Rutilus; species Rutilus rutilus. The sequence continues at coordinate 16,824,945 of NC_140214.1, forward strand.
TATTTCTCATTTGCAAGTCGCTTTGGATAAAAGTGTCTGCTAAATTAATGAATGCAAATATACATGATTGATGGTGCACAAGTTTCAATGCAAACGCTAGAATCAAACCCCACTGGCCTGAGCAAATGTATCACTGCCAAAAATCAGAACGGCACAGTGAATTTATATTTAATTTATGTTTCTAAAAAGTATTTACATAAATGCAATCACATTCCACTTTTCCAATACAGTCCTATGTAGGCAGTGTTGGGAAGAATCAGTAACAAAGTAGCATTTTTCAGTAGTGTGACAGCCAAGTGAGCTGAGGAAAGAACTGAGCACAATATCTAATATTTTCACTGACTAAAAGCTTGGAAATTCAGTTAATTCACACAGTTAATGTTCACACGTGTATCAAACATTCACCAAGGCTACATTAGAAAATACAGTAAATACAGTAAAATTATTCAATATTACAATTAATTTTTCTATTTTCTATATTTTTAAATGTAATCGATTCCTGTAATGGTAAACCTGAAATTTCAGCAGCCATTACAATCTTCAGTGTCACATGATCCTTCAGAAATCATTCTCATATGCTGATTTGCTGTTCATGAAACATTTATTATCATTATTATTATTATTATCAGTGTTGAATTTATTTGAAATAGAAATCTCTGTAACATAAATGTCTTTATTGTTAGTTTTGATCAACTTAATACATTCTTACCAAACAAAAGTAATTTGTTTAAAACAATTAAAATAACATTTTTGAACTGTAATGTATACTTAAAAATATATCACCCCATTAAAATGTAATGTAGCTATCTCACTTTTGTTTGTAGCTTAGTGTAGCTAACTGCTTTTTTGAAAGAGAAGCATAAACTATCTTGTAAATTCATTTTACAGCTAAAGCAACACTGAGTGTGGGGTTAGGATGAGACATAATTCAGATTCACTAACCTCATAAAACACTCCACGGATTGTTAAACAACATAATATATAATATATTATAAGGTATAATCTAATTAAGAGCCGACTGTATGGCGAGTTGATGTGTGTACAAGTAGCAGAGCTGAACAAACATAAGATACCAATATAAGGCATTTTCAGTAATAATAATAAAAAAATGTGTTAAAAAAAATATGCAGCTTCAAGTTAAGATACACTACATAACTTTTGGCCCTCTAGCAATTAAAAAACAAAACTGCATGCATTTTTGCGGTAGAACATCGTTTTGGTTGCCCTTCGGCTCAGTGTGATTGTGCGGAATATGACCCTTCACAATAGATAATGCTTTACAATGAACTCTGTTAGAGAGAGCATTATCTGTTCAATAAAATTGAGTATTGAGTAAAAAATAATAATCTTACAAGCTATGTTGCATTCTCTTTTTGCTGGAAGACTCTCCTCTGTTCGGCATTTTTTTTTTCAAACAGGTGAATTTCTGGAGGTTCGAGATTTAGCTGCTCCATGTCAACTTTCTCGCTCATTTCTCTGTTTACGGATATGATGAGACGCATGGCCGAGTAACATATGTATGCTACAGTAGGGTGACCATATTTAAGTTTTCAGAAAAGAGGACGGGGGTGTGGTTGATGGGCGGGGGCGTGGTTGGGGGTGAATGCATAAAAAAATACTTGACAAATGCATTCACAACCTTGCAACTATTTTATTGTACAGTACTTTAATACATAAAGTAATACATCCTTTCCATTCAATGTTTGGCCCGCAACAATAGAATACTATAAAAAAAAAAGCTTTTAACACCTTTTACATGACACTATTTCTTTTCATGGCCATAGGTTAAAAATCTACTACTAAAATAAAAAATCTACACTATTTCAGTAAAAAAAACTATTTCAATCCTCCTGATGTTCTAGCCTATACTTTCTTTATGTGGGCTTCTAGGTCGCTAGCACCTTTATCTGACACGTACGTGCCAGCTTTGCAGGTCATGCATTCTGCTTTACACGGATCCCGACCGAAACGAAAACACACATTTTGAACAAAACGAAATTACATAGTGTGCCTTAAAATAAAAATCCTTAATAGTTTTACTACACTGTGGTTTATTTTGAGAATAGGCAGGCTTCTACACATCTATACATTCATGTTAGCAATCGTCCTGTATAGTCACTTTGTGCTTTTAGTCCTTGGTGATTCTGATTCAATCAGTGAAAGCCCAATAAACAGGGTCACGGGTCAAATTCTTTCCAGAACAATCTTTAGGGGAGGTTTTATCTGCTGCTGGAGGGTAATGGACCTCTTACTGCTTTGTGTTAGATTTATTGACTATCTGAGGACCCCGATGCCCCTGATCAGTCTCTGCACACTACATCTGTCTTCACTCATTATCACACATGCATATGGAATCACCCTGTGTCTGCCAGAGTCCATTACCCTAGAAGCCAAGTACTCTGGCTCAATCAAAAGCAAGATAACAGACAACTTACATCACACATGAACAATGACATAAGGGATATGCAGAACAAAAAGTGTTCACACACTTAAGCGTAGTGTATATGGTTGTGTGTCTGAAGGTCAGACGGTGTGTTTGTATTACTGTTTCACATCGATCCACTCTTTCCTCTTATCCTTTCCTCTCTCCACCTCCCCTACCTATATCAAGAGTTCAAATGCTATGGAGACCACTCAAAGAAAAAGCAGCATTCTACATAATGAAGCGCTGTTTTCAGCTATTCAAGTATAACAGTACTCTGAAAGTAAAATCATAATGCTTGAACTGAGAGAGCAAGTACACTGATGTTTTGACTGTCTACTCTATCCAAAGACATGACTCCCTTTTAGCAGCGATTATTTAAATGTGCAAAGCTTTCTAACACATTAGGTTAAATTGTGGTTGTGTTATCTGGGTGTGATAAACCAACCTGCATATTCCCATAACAGAAAAAAAGAGGAATCATTTGGAGAGTGTTAAGATACTAATTACATTTGTTACAATTAATAAACAGCTACAATTATATGGTTGGCTGGACACAATTTAGTATTCCTCCATCACGGAGGCACCGCTCTGAATTTATGATTAGAGGATGTGGAAATAACTATTGCTTAAATTAAAGGGTTAGTTCACCCAAAAAAAGAAAATTCTGACATTAATTACTCACCCTCGTGTCGTTTCAAACCCATAAGACTTTTTTTTTAAATCTGATAGCTTTCTGTAACCCATTTTGTTGGTATAAATTATATGTATTTACTATTTAGGTTTATTTTAAATAATACTAAATAATATACAGTATTTGACTTGAATTGGTTAATTTAGATGCTACCATTTTTTGTCTTACAAAAAATTTAAACTTTATTTCCAGGATTTAATCAGATTTTGAATCTCAGATTTTCAATGTTAGCCCATCTCAGACTTTTGGATCCCATTGTATATTATAGAAAATTTGGAGCGTGTCATGTTTTTCATGCGTTTCCCCTTTAATTGACACAGTTGCCATGGTTCCCTTCAAATTAGATGAGTTTTGCAGTCCAAACCATTGTGACATAAATTGCGTTCCTGCCTTTACCCTACAATAAGCCTGCTTTTCAATTAACAACAACAAAAAAAAAAAATCTCCTCAAGGCCGATGTTTATTATTGCTATTTTTCAGGAAACGTCCAACATGGGTGCAAATATTAATAAGGCAGAGATGAAAGATTTAGATCATACGTTTTTGCGGTCACTCCTCAAAACACTTGAGGACCTGTGGCGTATCATGATTCATGCACTTGTGGTTACCCATATGAGGTGACCATGGCAACAATGCTGGAATGTGTACAGAAGGATGTGTTGTCCTCTGTGTGTTCAGTTTTCCTAAAGCACATTCTCTCATTAGCACAGAGAATGTTTTATAGATGTGTGGGAGGTCTGTTAGCACAGGGACCATGCTTTCCCCTCAATTACCAAATGAGTTTGCACAGGCTCTGGCAACGAACTCCTGAAAACTCTGCGAGGACCCGGCACAAAGTGTGCCAGGATGTATTTAAGGATGAGACACAGAGCTAATAGTATCAGAGCAATATGCAGATGTGTTTTTATGGAGCGGTGTTAATCTAATAAGCAGCAGGGGTAATTATCTTGAGTGCAAGTATGTGTGTGTGCGCGTGAATGGTGTTTTTTAAAGTGTGATGTAGAAGCGATTACACCCAATGGAAGGTTGAAATGTGTTTATGGTGATACAACAGCTGGACAGTCACCCATTAAGAGATCGCCGATCCCCACGTGCACAAATCTCCACGCTTGCACAGTATGAGACAGTTGAGATGTGGAATCCGAGTCTAGTTTAGACAGACAAATTACTGTTTTTAATGATCTAGCACAGGTATGCTGAATAAGGCATTGAGGAGTCTTAATTATCCATATGTTATTGAGCCTAATTCTGAAATAAATGCCAGTGATTGTGGCTGTTTGCTTTGACTCCTCATGTGAATGTTTTCCCTCTGTTGCCTTTGCAGAACATCTGCTAATTATTTTGCAGACAGTACAACTTATTAATTCGCCATCATGCCGTAACACCTGCTGTAAAAGAAACTTGCAGAATCTGAAAATCGCAGACATGCATGTAATATACATACTAATTAGCGCATGAGTTTACTTTGCTAGACCATCACACATACACTTAGGCCTGATTTCACAGACAGGGCTTAGATTAAGCCAGGATTAGAACATGTCCTTTTTGAAGCTTTTATAAATGTGCCCTAGAAAAAAAAAAAACATTACTGTTGTGCATCTTGAGGCAAAACAAAGGCACTGACATATTTTAAGATATGCCAGAGCAAGTTGCTTTCAGTTAAAACAGCTCAAATATGCATTTTAGTCTGAGACTAGGCTTAAAGGATAACTGTCGCCAAAATGCAACCTAGGGTCTTTTTGCTAATCTACCCGAGGCAAACTTTCTTTTAAAAGCATAATTAGAATGAAAACGCCACTTTTAAGTTTGACCGTATTTTCGTTTTCAGTCAAATTGCCTTTTGAATGGGAGTGCTAGGGGCACGACTCAAAATCGCTATTTTTAAAACACTAAGAAGGCTCGACACAACATGAAACTTTGCTCGAAGTATCACCAGGGGCTCTACACATGAACTCCAGCATTGAGAACATTGTTTGTGTACACTAAGTTAACTAAAAAGAAAGATTCTAAACACGTACTCACTGTAGCGGTGTCCGCCGGCATTTTTTTGACAGTCAAAAATAGTCGATCTCCGAATGCAGCGTAACAGGATTGGACAAGAGTAAAGATGTAAAGCTCCTAAAGCTTAGTTCCATATAAATTCACCAATAATTTGTTGTTTTGTTGTTAGTGAAAATCAATAGTGACCTTGTATTTGAAAAAGGATGCTCATATAAGAAGCAATACTAAAATTCAGAGTCATTTTCGGATTCATTTCAAAATTCATTCAATTCGGAGATCGACTATTTTTGACTGTCAAAATGCCGGCGGACACCGCTACAGTGAGTACGTGTTCAAAATCTTTCTTTTTAGTAAACTCTGTGTACACAAACAATGTTCTCAATGCTCAAGTTCATGTGTAGAGCCCCTGGTGATACTTCGAGCAAAGTTTCATGTTGTGTCGAGCCTTCTTAGTGTTTTAAAAATAGCGATTTTTGATACTACCATAGTAGTGCCCCAAGCACTCCCCTTGTCGAGTTTTAATTATGCTTTTAAACGAAAGTTTGCCTCAGGTAGATTAACAAAAAGACCCTAGGTTGCATTTTGGCGACAGTTATCCTTTAAGCCTTGTCTGTGAAACCAGTGGATATAGACATTTAAAACCCCTCTGCAACAAGGTATTATTGTTGAAATTGCTTTCACATTAATGCTCTTTCACGCCTGCATAATTGTTTCGCTGATTAACTTGCCATGCTTGCATGTTTTAATTAAACACATTTTCAGGATTTATGCCCTTTCATTTATTTATCTCCCATCTTACAAAATGGTCACCTGGGGCATATTTTTGGGGAGGAATTAAATGCGGTTTAATTATTTTCACAGGAAGAAATTGTTCATAAACATTCACACGTGTAGGTTTGTTGAGCGCGGCCTTATGTTAAAAGTTTCTTGCATGTTCTTTTGTTTGTTGCTTTTTGACACTCACATTCTGGCAGATCCAATGCAATAAACAAGACAGATGCAATAACCATGATGCAAGAATTGCAAGATAAAAAAAATTCTCGTTTCAAAGGTTGGCTCTCTTCATGGGGGGAAAAAAAACACCCTAAGGTCTCACTCTTTAGTTATTTCTCTTGAATGAGCAGGAAAAACATACGACCTCTGTTCAAAAGGCGAAACTGCTGTTCGGTTACCAGAGTAAAACTCCAAATATTAAATGAGCGAGTGAAATCAGACAACTGCTATGAGCACTGGTGCATAATTAGTAGTGAATGGTGATAATAGGTAATTAGCATTGATATTAGTATTCCTCATTTAAATACTACTCCAAAAGACCAAATGTTAGCAATTAGTCACGCACAAATCATATGGCTTTATGAGGAAAAGTGGGCTTGTATTTGTTTTGTATTTGGCAATGCCCTAGTGACCACTTAGAACACAACAACATCCTAGCAACTACCCAGAACACTCTAGCAACCACTTAGCAACAGCCTAGCAACCATCCAAACATTGTGTTGCCAATTTTTTCATTGGAAAGCGCCACTCAAAAATGTATTAAAATATCTGTTCAAAAGTTTGGGGTCAGGAATTATTTTATTTTTTTAAGAAATAATAATGAATTAAATTGATCAAAAGTGACATTAAAGACATATATAATATTACAAATAATTTATATTTCAAATAAATGTTGCTATTTCACTTTCTATCATGAAACTTTTTTGTTATAAAATGTATGAAAACATTAAAGGGTTAACGTTACTTCACCCAATAATGAAAATTCTGTCATTACTCACCCTCGTGTTGTCCCTATCCAATCCTGTAAGACTTTCGTTCATCTTAGAAACACAAATGAAGATATTTTTAATGAAATCTTCTTCTTCTTCTTCTTCTTCTTTGGTGTTTTACAGCAGTTGACGTCCATAATTGCATTACTGCCACTTTTTCAATGAAACATGAGAGCTCAGTCCCTCCATTGACAGCCTACGCAACTCAACCGTCACATTCAAGCCCCAGAAACGTAAAATCATCATTAAAGTAATCCATGTGATTTGTCTTCAGTGGTTTAACCTCAATTTAATGAAGCGACGCGAGTGCTGCTTTGTTTGCGCAAAAACAAACATTTTACTGTACCACACATCATGGGCGAGGCTAGCCCCTTTTTAGGGGTGCTTCAGCACCCCTAAAAAGGAGCTCAGCACCCCTAAAACTTGGAGTAAGAAATGTTGTTATTCTAAAAAGATATATATATATATTTTTGTCTTTGACAAGGTTAAATAATGTTCTTCATCTTCAGTCGGCAGAAGCGCCAAGCAGAGCGCAGGTCAGAAACAGAGGCGCGCGCGCGTGTGTGTGTGTGTGTTTGTTCATCTGAGCCTCATTGGTCTTTCACCTCTCGTCAGTGTCAGAATATTTGAGATGACCAATCAAATCAAAGTAGGCGGGCTTTATGTTCACAGAAGCTGCTGAGCGCGAATTTTACATGGAATTTTAGCAGCACGACTGACGCTTCAGTTTACGGTCAAGTGCGAGTTAAGATGTAAGTAGCTAAACTAAACATTTTATATTTGACAGTTTTTTAGGTCATAAATGTTAAACGAATGACAAAAATAATTAGAAAACTAATAAACTTTTGTCTAATTTCGCCATTTTGAGCTGAAAATAGGCCTATATAACGTGTAATTATGTCATTGTGAGGGGACAAGAAACATTAACAAAGCCGTTTTCATAGGCACAAGATTAATAGTGCATGTGTACATGTTGAGAATTAATATAATACAATTTGTAGCCTTCAGTAAATTAAAAAAATTCAGCTTTAGGAGGGGAAGAGACAGGGCAAGATCAGGAGACTGAGAGAAAAAGACAGTGATGGAGATGAGGAGAGAGCAGGTTTTAAATCTATTTCTTATCCTTTTTTGGCCTTCAAACGTCTTGAAATGCACATATCAGAGAAATAAAAATGTTTAACCCTATAACAACCTCAAATTTATGACCTCTTTGATTATAAAGCCCTGTCTACGGCCATGTATTAGGCCTAGATCAATAATGAATGTGTACATATTGTGAATGAATTTAATAAACTTAGTTACCTAGCTTTCCTGGTAGCTTTGTCTGAGAAAATGATTCATAAATCAACCTATCAGTTGACCCTATGTTTACTTTCTTCACTGACAGACAAAAATGAAAAGCCTAAATCAGTCAAAGCTCAGCTTTAGGAGGGGAAAAGACAGAGCAAGATAAAAACAAAGAGAAGAAGAGTGTGATGCTGATGAAGTGTGGAAAATAAACAGCTGCCCGCACATGGTTTTAAAGCTTTTGTCATCCAATTTTTTTGGCCTTCAAAACATCTTAAAATGCACATATGTAGATCAGAGAAATCAAAATTTTCTCGGGGGAGCATGCCCCCGAACCCCCCTAAATACCTCGCATTTGGTACCTCAGTGATTAGAAAATATAGTAAATGATGCGCATTAGACCATAAACTAACTTTTTTCTTTTTTTAAAAAATCATACCCTCATTGGGGGCTGAGCTCCCCTAAAATGAAAATCCTAGAATCGCCCCTGCCACACATAGACAGTATGGTACCACAACGAGCTTTCACGAGAGCACCACGGCGCATGCGTGTTGTGTTGGCGCGAGAGCAGCCAGATCAACAAAACACGCATGCGCGCGACCACCAGAAATGGCACCTGCGTGTTATGGTTGACACGCGAGAGCAGACGTTGTTGCGTGAACGCGCATTGAAGATTAATATTTGGTAAATTAATATTTTTTTTTTTGCGCAAACAAAGCACTCATGTCGCTTCATAAAATTGAGGTTAAACCATTGAAGTCACATGGATTACTTTAATGATGTCTGTCAATGGAGGGACAGAAAGCTCTCAGATTTCACTAGTAAAAAGATCTTCATTTGTGTTTGGAAGATTTGGTTTGGAACGACATGAGGGTGAGTAATAATGACCGATTTTTTATTTATTGGATGAACTAATCCCCTTTCAAGAGGCACCACTGTCATATCATAATAAGTAAAATAAGAAATGCACCAAATCAGTTTATCAGAGGCAGAAAGGATGATGAAAAATCAGCTTGCATGCCATCACAGGATTTTTTTATATATATATAGATTCAAATAGAAATCAGTTATAATATTTCACATTTTGACAGTTTTTAGCTATTTTTGATCAAATAAATGCAGCCTTGATGAACATAAGAGAGACCATTTATAAAATCTTTCCAACCCAAAAGCTTTCAGTTTGCAGCATAGTAGAAAATTCATGGTATGTTTTCGCTTACATCTGGATTTCTGTTTGGGGGCCTCCAGGCACACATGGTGGTAGGAGTAAGGCAGGTGGTGGGGATTGCTGAGTTTAGAGAATGGTGAGTAGATGCACAGTAGTTCAATAGGACAGACGGCCTTATGGTTTTGGCAGTGCACCCGTTTCCTCTGCACACTCAGGCTCAGTAAAAGTCTGCAGCTGCACAACATTTTCTAGCTTCACATTGAATAATGGATGAGAACACATACTGGAGAACCAACCTAAATCCTCAACAGGTCTTCCTTGTGCTCAGACACTCTAGAAACTTGACAATATTGGGTATTTGAGAGCTCTGGCTGCCATGTTGAGAGCTATTAAATCTACTTTAAATCAAGAACAATTTGGTGCAGCTATGTGAATGATTTCATCTGGACCTATTGTAAGTAAAGAGTAGAACAGCAACAGAATTCCAGCGATCTACTGGCATTCTGAAAACTGGCTGTTGAGGCACTTTAGGATAAATGCCTTTGATGGCTCAGAGGGCGATGCAGCACCTCTGGGAACTAAGTGAAATTGAGTGGATCTCAACATGAATCATGTTCCAACGGTCATACTCGTTGAAATGAGGTGTTATAGAAGATACACACTATTCTTTTGGGAGGAATTATGTGATGCAGCAAGTATGATGTGGTGTTTTTGTTTTTCTATGAGAAATTAAATTGGCCATATCTCACAAGTCAGCATTGAAACTTTTGGGAAACTAAAATAACTTTTAGTTATTAGCTAAACTACGGTGGCCGAGAGAGCTCAATGCGATGCAACTGAAGAAAACACATGCAGATAGAAAAACACCCGCAAATTAAGAAAACATCTTCATCAGTTTTACAACACAAGTATGCTCAAAATACTCACAACACAATACAGAAACACGCTGAAAAAGTTCACAACACAACCAAATACAGAAACGCCCTGCAAATAGCACAGAACACAACGGAAATGTTTCCAGGGAACCCCAAAGTGACAAACCCAGCTCAATGTCTAAGTTTTTGTAGCCTAATTTTATTTTATTTAACTTTTTTCTTGCAAAACATACAGAGATGACATGTTTATGAAACACAACTTTGTATACAATATACAAAATGTATTAACAATATGTTCATCAGAATACAAATCAGAAAAGAAGAGTTAACAAAGAGCTGAAAAAAGGATAGAGAAAAAGGACATGAGGGTAAGATATTAATCTATAGGCTACATTAGTTACATTGTACAATTTTTGTCATGTCATGTTATGTTTAAATAATTTTCATAGGTAAGAATAGTAGTTAATGCAGGGTCCAAAGATGAGACGGCGAGTTTTAAAGTTGACAATGACACACAGATATATAACGCATATTTTAAAAACTTTTTTGTATAAAATGTATATTTATTTGCAACAGTTATGTTAACAGCAATAATACGAAATTTATGTCGTAAGAACAGCTATTCAGCTGATGGACACCGTGCTGCGTTGTCATGGGACCATCCCAGGTGAAAATACTGAGGAAATGATGTTGTCTTTCGTTGCTCCCTTCGCCAAGTGCCTTGCAAACGGCTACATAATGGCATACAAGTGCCCTACTCACTCCAACGTCCCAACTTCAAGGGCTCTGCATAGTAGGGCATAGGGATGCTCATTAGCAATAAGCATGTCCCAGCCGGGTTCGTCACTTATTGGAGTCCCCTGGATACATTTCCGTTGTGGTTTCTGTATTTAGGCCTAGTTGTGTTGTGAACTTTTGCAGTGCATTTCTGTATTTGGTTGTGTTGTGAGTATTTGGAGCACACATGTGTTGTAAACCTGGGGCCGTATTCACAAAGCATTTTATCTTACCACTAGGAGTACTCCTAAATCGCACTGAAAGATTTTAGCTAGGAGTTTTCTCTTAAAAGTTATTCACAACGCCTTTCAGACCTACTCTTAGTAAAGAAAAATGACAACTCCTAAACTTAGAGTGAGTCTTCGTTGCTATGGATGACGTCATTACTCATGCACGAGCTTGACTGAAGTGACCACCTTGATTGGCTGATGATTGTAACGCGGGAATGATTCCAAACCCCTCCCCTACGATGATGAGTGACAGGTGACAGGTCTCAGAAAGCGTGCGCTACACAAGTAGTGCGAAGGACGGAAGATGATGAATAACTGAATAAATAGCCTAAATGAATAAAGAGTAAGGCAAAACAAATAGCCTAGTAGCCTAATGAAACATATGAATTGATGCAATATCTTTGCAACATTATTGAATTAATCTGTCACTATATGCCTCTGCCTACGTTTGCAAAGAGAAGAACATTTTAATTTGATTCACAATGAAACGTTACAATTAGTTTACATGCAATGAGTAGCCTAGTTTTGCTTGTTGTTGGTGGCGTTATTGCATCCCTAGTTATGCCTACAATGCAAAATTGTTCCCTCGCGATTGGAAGCTCCTGTAGCCGCGTACGCATTTCAAAACATCGCAACGTGAAATGCCACAAAAAGCGGTTTGTGAATAGGTCTTAGTGAGTTAGGAGTCATCTCGACTTCTTTTAAGCTGTCCCAGGCTTAGGTGCTACTTTTAAAGTTATGAGTGACACGCCCATTATTTTTAGGAGTTGCTCCTAAATTCGCCAGTTAGGAGCTACTTTTAGCCTTAAAAATATTTGTGAATACGGCCCCTGATGAAGATGTTTTCTTAATTTGCGGGTGTTTTTCTATTTGCATGTGTTTTCTTCAGTTGCAGCGCGTTGAGCTCTCACGGCCACCGTACTAAACAGTTACATGAATTTAAATTCATTATAATTCTACCTTACAAAACCCTGGTATAGTTGTTACAAGCTCAGTGATGGAAACAATAAGGTTGCTAGTTCAATCCGTGCAAAGTGCGAGCTATAGGCTATCACCATTGAGTCCTTAAACGGATAGACACAAAAATACTGTCATTTACTCACCCTCATGTCATGTCATTCAGAACCTGTTTGACTTTCTTCATTTTGCAGAACACAAAAGAAGATATTTTTAAGAATGCTAGTAACCACAGAAGAAAGTCGTACATATTTGGGACGACTTGAGGATGAGTAAATAATGACAGAATTTAAATTTTTAGGTGAACCATAAAGAAAAGACTTAATCAGGGTTTTTTTGTTTTTTTTTTAGAGGAATGTGCCTACTACTGGATAAAAGTGAACTTTAAACATATTTTAACACAGTTATTCTCCCACATATAACTGTTGTATACAAGGAAAGAGCCTCAACTGAGCTTCCGAGATGCTCCATAAAGTGCAGTACATTAAAACAAGCTGCAGGTGCGTTATTCTTCGAAAATAATGAAGTGTGATGAACAAGCAGAGCAGGTTACCAAAATACTAGCAGGTGCACAGCATGAGTCATAGGCTCTTTTATAAACATTGTTAAGAACATTGAAAAATTCTGAGCTAATATGACAGCAATTATGATATTCAAGAACAGCTATGCCAAATTTCTTAGAGCTTTGTTGTGTTGTTTTTATGCAGATATCTAATAAACAAATAATATGCTCATACCATACAGCTGGAATCTCCACCTGCCAAACAGTAATAACAGGTCCCAACAAGATAATATTAATGTAGTGATGTGCAAAACTACATGTTTTTAAAATAAACTTGACTAAAAGACATGTTGGCTAATCTGTCTTAAGAATATTCTGTATAATTAAGCTTCACCTAACCCTGACCAAGCATTTTTAGGGGGCATTGACATAATACAGATTATTGTGTTCTAGCTAAATGTGGTTGTCTAGAACAGAATACAGGCATCTCAAGACATTTTGGACTATTTTGACATATAAAGACAACATTTCTGAGGGAGTTTGCAATGTGAAAACTTACTAACAGCTAAATTAAAGCAGCATGTTTGGATGGATGGATGGATGGATGGATGGATGGAGATGTGCAACAGAATTACAGCCTTCTTGAGAAATTCTCTATTCTCAGAGCTTGTTTATCCCTCATAATAACAAAGAGCTGCTGTATCAGCATGTCCTCGAGATAGTTTCTAAAACCACTACATAATCATTATTTGATCAATTAGATCTTAAGCCTCTCTGTTTGGATCATGAGTTGTTAAAGCCTTCAGGTGAACCTCAGGCCCTGCAATGCTGATTTCAGAACTAGTGTGCTCTGCAGAACACTCTTGTATGCAAGTGCTGTGGACATATGTTGTGTTCTCGGTGTCCCTATTACCCTATGCTAAATTCTACTCTCTGCTGGCGCCTGGCTTCTCTCCTAAGCGGGAAGGGTAAATATAAAGGCACCTAAATTATGCATGATGCGCATGAAAATGTCAGGGCTAAATTCAGTATTTCTTCCATTGTCTCCCTGGCATTTCAGTGTTTTATGCATTTTATAATTAGGCAGAGGCTCCAGAGGGAATGGAGAGCAATAAGACTGTGTGCATTGCTATAGCTGTCTGGGGGGTCACTACTCAGACCCTGGGTTTATTTGAAAGGCAAATTTCAAAATGAAGTCAGTCAAGGTATTTTAGAATGAAAGGTTGACCATACCAGTGTCCATCTGTTGTTGCTCCTTCAAATGTGGCAAATGGCATGTAATTGGTGCAATACTGCTAGATGAAATTTGTGATGGTAGTAGCATTATAATAAAGCGAGTCAGTAGCCCCTTTCACACATACAGTCTTTGCTGGTAAATTATCAGTAAATTACCAGTAAGAGATTATGTGTGAACAGGACCTTTTCAAAAATACAGGTAAATTGGTCCCGGCAATATTTAATTTACCTACAATATTTGTGCAAAAAGAGTAATTATCAAGCATGTTTTTTTGGAAGTTACAATCAAAAATGAGCAAAGCGTTCTGTGAATGATGAAGGCCATATTTTGACCATATTTTAGATAAAGTTGTTACTCTAAATGTGACAAATAGCATGGCATTTACCTCTCTCAGGGAGCAAGCATTGATGAATGCGTTCTGTGTACAAATGCCATTCATCAGGTATTGAGCACTGTTAATTTAATGTATTATATTTTGGCTCTTATATTTGCCTATCTGGGTTGGCATTTGCCATTTAAAAAAAAAAAAGTGTACAGTTAAGTGTGTATATACATAGTGACAATTAAATTTGATTTTACTCTTGCTCTCTTTTATATACATTCAAAGGACTGTCAATTTAATGTTAATTTAATGTAATTGATTATTAAAAAACAAAAAACAATAACAAGGAATTCAGTTGTAAGCGATTCTCTGGCCATTTGCACAATTTGATTGATTAATTGAATGAATCATACCATTACTAATTTTAATATTTTTTAATTGATTGACATCCCTAATATTTAGTAGTTTTATATTGATACTGATATTAATATTAAATATATAACAATATTAATTTTTTTTACTGTCTGTTACTTGTATTTTCCCTTACAGAAATGGCACCAGAGCTGGTCACTTTATTACAGAACTATGAAGAAGAAAATTAAATCAGAAAAAAAGGCAATGGGATTAATCGCAAGAAAGAAAAAACAAACAAAAATGATGAACGATATTAAAAAGAAAAAAGGAAATGCAATAACACGGAATTTGATGTATCAAGATGAGGCAATGAGAGGATTGTAGAGTTATAAAACAAAGGAGATGAGAGGAGTAGAAGAAATATATTTTGCTGAAGGAATAGGGATAATTACATTTTGTATATTAGAACTACACGACTGAGTGAGGAAAGATGTTCTTGTAGGAAGCGATGGGGGAAAAAAAACATGGGGAAATCATCTCTGGGTGACCTGATGGCCATTCCTAGTTTAATGAATTGTGCCGAAGAAAGCTTTGCTGGGTAAATGGAACTTATTACTGTACATACCATGAGGTCGTAGATACTGTGTATATGGTTATTGCCTGCATCGAGACCTGTTTTATGTTTCATACTATCTATTCGTCTCTAATTGCCTTTTACAAAAACTACCAATAGTGCCTTGCTGCAGTTAGGAATGCATGCAAGGTAGTTCATACATCATTAGGAACCCAAACCTGCATTTAGTCCTTCAGAAAATTAATTTTTATCATGGATTTGAAGAAGGATTAAAGGAATGTCAGGGAATGGAATTAACCCCTGTATGGAACTAATCGTTTGATATAGTCTATGCAGTGGTGCATGAAGGCATTGCCTCTTTCAAAGCCGATGTCTATCTGTGCTTTACTTAATCTATGCAAACTCATTAATATAAGCATCCCTTGGTCAAATGTCAAACATTATTTTCAGACTTGCATTTTTCCCAATACTGCTGCAATACATGTGCATAGAGAATCTGTGAGACAATGGTTTAAAATTGAAGATTTTTGTCTCATATACAGTCAGAGATTATTAGAAAATAAACCCTAGTAGGTTGATCAGTAAAGTAAATTCCTATATCTGAATATCTGACTGCTGAATGCTGCGATTGACCAATCAGAATCGAGTTTACTAGACCGTTGTGTTAACTATAATTAGCATACTTGCTTTAGGATCCCACACAAAAGAAAATTGTTATGTATAAATGCTGATCCTCAAAGTCTTATCTTCGTCTTCTCTTCCTGTCTGTTCAGGTCAAAGGGATTGGCAGAAGAATGCTGGCGCCAGGTGCCCAGGGGCAGGATGGCGTTGTGTTGGCTGAGAGCTGCGGTTGTTAGATGGTTCCTCTTGATGCTCCTGTGGCACTGGGCACCTCTGGGCCCACTGAGCTGGTTTCTGGCTCTGGCTGAGCGTCTGGACCAGAAGACCTCACCGTTCTCTTCCATCTCCGGCCGAAGCAGCGGCCAGCTGGACTGGCTCCTTTCTGATAAAGGGCCCTTCCATCGCTGTCCAGAATACACTGAGTTCAAAGAACGCTTCCAACAAGGCTTCTCCACACGCTATAAAATCTACAGGTTTGTGCTGTGATGATTATATTATTAGTTAAAAATACTGCATATTCAAAATTGACTTGTGAGCAAAATCGGGTCCCATGACAGATTCAGAGAAACCTGCGTGAAAATAAATGAAGAGTTCAGATGCAAAAGCCTCTAAGTGACATCTGAAATTTTCTTCTAGAATGATCATTTTTATCAAGCTTGTATGTTTATCTTCAGTTATTTCACTTTAATGGCAATGAAAATGACCTATTAATTGTCATTTAAGTGAAATGACTGACCTTCAACATGCAAGCTTGAAAAAAATGCTAATTTTAGAAGAAAATTTCAGATGGCACTTAGAGGCTTTTGCATCTGAACTCTTCAAATATAAAATCAACTCAAATTCAATCAAAAAATGTCTCAGGTCCACTATGTTTTTGAAATGTCTCTTATGCTGACCAAGGCCATTTAAAAAAATACAGTAAAAACAGTAATATTATGAAATATTACAATTGAAAAAATACATTTCTATATTTTAATATATTTTAAAATGTGATTTATTCATGTGATGGTAACGTTGAATTCTTCAGTGTCACATGATCCTTCAGAAATCATTCTGATATTCTGATTTGGTGCACAGAAACATTTATTATTATTATGATTATTATTATCACAGATGAAAACAGTTGTGAAACAGTTGGAAACCGTGATACATATTTTACAGGATCTTTGACAAATTTGATGAATATAAGTTCAAACAAACATAACTTATTTGAAATAGAAATTATTTGTAACAATGTAAAAGTCTTTAATATCACTTTTGAACAATTTAACCCACCCCTGCTTAATAAAAGTGTTAATTTCTTTAAAAAAAAAAAAATCTTAACAACCCCAAACTTTTGAATGATAATGCTAATATTACCACATAAGTGGAAATCTGATTACAAATGGGATGTTTTGCAAAAAAAAAAAGCCACTTTATTGAGAAAGTGTTTGTGTGTAAATTGCAGTGCATCAAATCATAAATTACATAAATTATTCTAAATGAATGAATCAAACCTACTGACAAGTCCTGACAATTTTTGACGCGGTTTTCCATGCGTTATTCTTTTATTACATCTCTGCAAGTGGGGAGAGAAAAATAATGTATAATGGTGAAATCACTCATAGTAATGTTAGAGAAACAAAACAAATCTTGAAGGTTGATTATGGTAAACCATGTTAAATGGAGTTGACTACACTAGGTAGGTGAAAACGTTATAAAACTACCTTGAGAAATTATAATTAATAATAAAGATAAATGATTGTTAATGAAAGGTGTTTGAATTCTGGTTCTCTGCACAATAGTGTGGGGACAGATTGTGTGAAGGCAAACTGACCTTTCGTCAGTCTTGTGATGGATCAAATAAAGCACAGTGAGAAGACCTGGCAACATCATATCTCGAGAAAATGAAAAAATGAAAAAATAAAAAAACTGACACCTCAGTTGTGATGATGCTTAGATCCATTGCAGATATCATTAAGTGGACAGGTTCGGTCACATTATAGAAAAGGCCATAGCGCATGTAGAGAAGACTTCATCTTCTCTGATGCTGTCTGCAGTTACTAAAACCAACACAACAGAACGACATAATGTTTACATAGTTGACAGTGTCCATTTACATCTGCACTGACCCATAAACGATGATGCCCTAGTAAAAGACCCCCTTCCTAAAATATAAATGAAGCTATGTATTTACTTAAATTTATACTGTGAAAAATAAAGATTGTAACAAAGGCACACATTTGACAACTTCTAAGGGCTGTATTCTTGCAGAAGTTTGAATTGGTGCCTTTTGTAGTAAACAAACGTGGATACTTTGTATAAAAGTTTATCCACTCTAGCTCAAAAGTTACAGATGAAGTAAAAAGTGTCACAACCATACCCAGTCTCCCTTATTCAAATAGAAAATGGTTATTTTAAATTCTAATAATATTTTACAATATTACTCTTTTACTGTATTTTTAATCAAATAAATGCAGCCTTGGTAAGCATAAGAGTTTTTTTTTTTTTTTTTTTTTTTTTTTTTACCCCAAACTGTTAAATTATGTCTGTCAATAAATGATTTGTCTTTATTAATACATTATTACACAATTTTTCGTGGTTTGAAAACCCCTGCACTACACTACACCATCTAGTGTAGTAAATGTTCCCTGGGAATCAAACCTGTGACCTTGCCGACACGGTGGTGATTATTCAGCTGTTGACCAGTTTTAATTACATGCACACCGCCTACCGCTAACATCATTCATTCAGTACAGTGTATATCGATCGCTACACATGCATTCCAGTCTATGTCAAAGGCATACATGCACAATGGGAAGGAAAGGTGTGTTTTGGTGCTTTACTGTGGCTGACCTCAGCTCCTCCAGGGGAGTTTGGCCTTTTTGCCTGCTTCCTTTGCCCCCCGCCGGCACATGGCCAACTCTGTCCAACTCTCTCCGCTCGTCGAATTCAGAACCCAGCATGCCTACAGCAGCTGGGCAGAGAAAGGCCCACGGAACTGTGATGGACTCAGTGAGGGGGAGACGAGCCTCTGCCAGCCCTGTTTGAAAGGCTGTCCTGCAAGCCAAAGAGTCTGTGTGGGTGTTTGGGTGTAGGCGAGTCTTCTGTATGTGCCTCACAGTTCAGATGCATTGTGTAAACAGCATCACTGAACTCACACTAAGAAGATGTGACTTCAGCTGGACACTGCATTGGCCCTTTGATATGATAACAGATCAGGATTTCCAAGAAGAGTGTTGCACATCACAAGAGGAGAACACCAGCAGGCACTGTACCTTTTACTGCTTCCTTGGGCACAGCTCCCCTCTGGGGGTTAACAATGCACCAAAGGATCCCCGGCAGAGTGAATTCTATGGTCTTTAGTCATACTGCCAGCTCCGATGGGGATTTTTTTTTCTGTTGTGAATGGAAAGAGATGTGTGCTTGCAATAGTTTTCTTTGTTCCAAAGTTTTAGCAGTAGTTACATTCAGAAGTTATTGAATATGAAAACCTCTTTGACTCTATGAAAAGAAATTCATAATACTGGTCTACATTTACAAGTCGTCTGCTTCAGAGATAAAAAGTGCTATTTATTATGTATTTTGATGTACTGAATGCAAATATGATAATTAAAGCAAGTGATTGGCTACTTTTTCCAAAATATTTAAGTTTTTACATTGTCTATGTATATGTATATTGTGTAGATAGTAGGCTACGTGTCACCTGTCCTGTTCATGTAACACTTTAAAAATATGCAAAAGGGTCATATAAATCAAATGGAAATGAAACAAAAGGCAAAAAAAAACTATAATGTACATAGTTTAGTCCTAATCTCTGTCTACTCTACGCTTCTTTGCTTGTCTCTTGTATTCATTAAATGGAGCATCTCTTGTCACTGTCCAGCAGTCTGCGAGGATTGATGGGCTCAATTTGCTCCATTTGAAGTTACCTGCACTGTTCACACAAGTATGAGGCATCTCTGCTCACTTTGGCCAAACAGAAATATGTCCCGTTGCACAATTAAACAGCGACATATAAGACAGCACAGCACCGTATGACTGGGTGTTCAAAACTCAGTTCCTGGAGGGCCACACACAACCCTGCAGAGTTAAACATACCTGATCCAGCTCATCAAGTCCTTCAGGTTTATTTGAAAACTACAGGCATGTGTGTTGTAGCAGGGTTGGAACTGAACTCTGCAGGGCTGTGGCCCTTCAGGAATTGAGTTTTGCACCCTTGCTGTATGATTTCTAGAGCTGATATAGGGCCATGTGTTGTGATGTAAGCTTTGTTGTGATTGCATCATCCATGACTTAGGAATAACATGATGGCATTCATATCATATGATGCAATACCAACTTCAGATTGCATCATTCATTATTTTGCCTTAAAAGCAAGTACTGTCCATAGTCAGAGATTTATTCATAGATCCCGTCAAAGATGTATTTTAGTCATTTCTAGTTAAAATTGAGATTCCTTCTCTTTATTACTCACTTGTCATCTGCCAATCCCAAGTCAAGCTTTGTGTACTGACCCAATAGCATATCTTGAAAACTAGGGCCAATCAACAATTTTAAGGATAATTTTCGTTCTCAGACCCAGAGTTAGTAAAGTTTGACCACATTTATTTCAGAAGCATTTTGGCTGTAGATCAGAGATATCTGCTTTAAACGGTGTAACTTGCATTTGAATTTGCTTGATGTCTCATCCCAAACAATGGATTTCCAAAAAAATAGATTGTGATATTTTGTGTTATGTATCACAATAACAGATCAAAATATCAAATGGTGTTTGCAGTAATTTTCTTCTTATGTTGCACTGGCTGATATGGTAGATGTTTTGAATTTACCCACCACAGAAATTGAAAAGTTTTCAGTCACTGATGTCAAAATGCTTTACTGCTCACATTCATTAGTATGTTTAATTTATGGTAATATTTGACAGTTATGTTCAATTCATTAACATTATTTCATGCATTATGTATCATGAAGTAACAATGAATGAAGGCACAGCAATTAATCTAGGTTCACATTGATTTCTACATATACAAACGCTTTTTTGTATAAATGTAATAAATAAGTTGAATGAATTAACATGACTTGATAGGTTATGAATATAATGACTGACTAATGAGCAATATCATATTTATAAATTAACATTAATCCAGATTAATACATTTTCAAGTTCGTCTTACCCAATACACTAACGAATGTTAACACATTGAACGTTATTTAATGTTATAGAATTTATTTCACAAGCAATTTAGTTAAATTTTTATTTATTTTATATTTTTCATGTATTATTTATTTATAATTTTTCAGCACCATTCATTTATGTGTAAAACTGGACTAATTCACCTTTAAAAGATTTGGACAAGGAATTCTACAAGTACTACAAGTAACATTTATGATTATAGGACCATGACGCACAACCCTTCCCATGTGGAGCCTTGAGATGATGTGTTAGCTCCCATTTGTGCTATTATCTGTAGACCATCACACCAATGGTGCTGCACAAGGTGACGGCAATGACGACCAGCAGGGAGCTGCTCCATTGGGATTTAGTAACCTGGAAGCAGCTGGTTTCTAAAGGCAACGAGTATCTGCAAAAGAAATCAAACACAAAGACATATGTAAACCATTAGCAATTGAGATGAAATGTGATGTTTTCATAGAAAACACACAAGCTGAATCATGTGCTGGTCAACAAAGTAGAATTAATAAGCCAAATGGATGGCAATCTCGGAGATGCTTGCATGGAATTATAATGTGAAAAAGGCGATACATGGGCTTGAAAAGAATTGCTTTTGTGTTCTGTTGACTTGATGCAATTTACCACTTCAATCACTCACCAAAGAATATTTCAGAAGCATTTGATAAACATTATCTGAGCTTCCACAGATTGAGCCAAATTTCACTCGCTATATTGATGCTTGCCATGCAAAGTTTTTGCTGAGCAGTTTAATTTTGTTTTTGCATTGTGTAGTTCTGTATTTTGCTAAAAGCATGATTTTGTCATTTCTTATTTGCTTAACTTTGGCAACTAATCCTTCTTTAAAAATCTATAGTTAAAGCTGCTTTCACAATACAATGCAGCGCCTGGTGGGAGGGGTTCCTAAGCTTATTTTCTAGATGATGCCCTTAAAAAAGCAGCATGTGCCAATGTTTTAGTTCACTAAACAGAAGCCTTTGAAGTTTTCCATTAAACGAAGGGTTTAAAGAGAAAAATAAAAGGAGAGCAAAGACAGAATGGGACGTTTAGACAGATTGTGACATTTTAAGCTTTTGGCTGAATAGGTGAACAAACTGTTTAGAGTGATTCAATTGCCATCTGTTGAAAACGTGGCATCGTTTAATTTTAGATTTTTCAAAACACATAATTGGGACAAGCTTTGGACATACTTGTGTAAAGCCTGTTTCTGATTTGTTTTACTTCAGTGATTTACCACATTGGACCTACTGTGCTTTAACACTATTCTAAAATAGACAGTATATTAGTTGCCACAAGTCTTTGAGCTATAATTATAATTATCTTCAAATTGGTTCCACATTCTACAGAACACTGAATAAGTGAAAATGTGCTGTTGTTAGCTTACGGAGCTATTTCCTGACCTAACCCTTAAAATAGTTTTCACTTGTATAATCTAGTGTATTATTAAATAATATTTTTGATTTAAATCAAACTGGATAGTTTAGATGTTACCACATGAAGCATAGTTTAAATATTTAAACAGTACAAAATATTTTAACAGTGTAGGGGAAAAAACAAAGACTGTAAATCTGCAAAGCAATTTTGAAGGACATGCACAAGAGTGAAACATTGGACATTTTTGTAAAGGGTTCAGTAAATGTCTCAGTGTCTGCTTGAGAGAATGGAGGCAATATATCATACTTACAGTAGTTTAGTTGACAAGAAGTTCCTATTTTATTTTAGATGGACAAAAGTCCAAGATGCACTGGGAGCAAATATTTCTCAGAAGCACTGAGAGCCTGATAGTCTGTCACTCCAGTCTAATTCATGTCAGTTCTGATCTGATTTCATACTGAGGCAAAGTGTGAAGGTCATTAGAGGGAACATGATGTCCATGGAATGGAATGTCCTGCCACTGCAGATAAAGTAGTACACTCTTAAAGGTTCTTGGAGGAACCCAAAATGATTATTTTATGGCTTTGCTGCAAACAACAACAACAAAAAAAAACTAGAAATACAAAACCTAGATTTACTCACCCATATTGTTCTAAATAGTATGATTTTCATTTATGGAGGACAAAAGACTAATCTTTAGGCGAATATCCTGCCAAATCTTTTCATGTAATGAAAATTAATGAGGACTGGAATCTCCAATTTTTCAAAGGCACCGTAAAGCTATCATAAAAGTCATCCATATGGCTCTTTCTTCCAAGTCGTCTTCAGTCATTAGATAGCTTTGTGTATGAAACAGACAGAAAGTTAAGTCATGATTCACTGAAAATCTTGACATTCACTCTTTCTCTTTCATGAACGAATCGGGTCTTTGAAATATTCTTAATTAATCTCATATTCATAAATACCTTTACAACTGTCATCACACAGCAATATTGAATAACCTTTAATATGTCATCATGATATCTGTAAGTATATTTAAATAAGGCCTTGCTCATTATTTTCTCAGCTGGAGTTACAGGAATTTGTATTTTCTATTAAAATGTATTATTAGAGGACCTAAAGGCACCAAACTAGAAAAAATCGAATTAAAGCATTTAGCACTGAGATTCCTGGTGAGTAATCAAGATTCAAGCTAATTTCAATGTAAAATCAGAGCCTCTGCTTCTTGACTTGGAAAAAACAAAACCTCAGTGCACAACACTTTATCCCATTAACAGCATTGCTCAATTTACTACAAAAAGATTTAAAAAAACAGCACTGACTACTTGACAAGTAATATATATTTTGTCCTAGAAAATGGTTTAAGGTTCTCTTGGATGAAATGTTTAACTGTCTCAAATTAGCGCAGAAGTGTTATGAGGCAACTATTATTGTGCTGAGCACAAACGCGGCTGCAAAATGCACAGCCAGCACAGGTTCACAGGGGAAATGAAAGAGACTCTAATTGCTATTCAGACTTCCCCTCCTTCATTCACCAAACTCTGCATAGCACTAACCACCATCTATGAGGAATTCTAAAGTAGTAACAATGACTTTGCTATTCAGTCCATCGTTGAGCAGAGGACAGAGCATTCATTATATGCATCCGATAAAGGCGTGTGTCTGTTTTAATGAGTGAAAGTTTGAGAGGTGAAGACCTATTTTCATAAAGCGCACCTGCCGTCCTCTGCTTGATTGGCAGGCTCATACAAACGGGCCAGAAGACCCAGTTTTAATCCACCAGAGCGAGGTGTTGCAGATCAGCAGTTCTCTCTTTCGGGTGTATGTATGTGTGTGTGCTGTACAGATGGAGCCTTAAAGTTAAAATCGCATTAAGCAGAAATTGCGATAGTCTTTTCCTCCCTATTGTGATACATAGCGAATTGGCTTCTTGAAACAAATGTATGGTGGGACTTTGTCCATTGGTTGGATCGTTGTGGTTTGCTATTGCTGTAATCTCATGAGTGACAGGTTGTCCCGCCCTCACGCCAGTAAACACGTCATCAGAGAGTGTGTCTTTTCAAGTGGGAGGGGAGGTTATCTTGATTAAAGATAATGAAGACATATGAATGAAAAATGGATAAATCATTTATAATAAATACTGCAATCTTTTATGAAAAATAAAAATAGTCCATTTTGATTTCATGGTGACTTTAAAGCTTAAGGCAGAAACCAGTCTGACAGATACAATAAAAACAATGAATGCGAGAAGTTAAATTACAGCAAGCCCATGAAATGATACCCAGGTGCGGTGGCCCCCTAGTATGGGAGTATTAAAAAGCTGAGCGTTTGGGGTGATAGTGTCCCACTCCCCAGCAGAGTTCCAGGTGCTATCAGCTGGTGCTAAAGGCCTTTAATTAAGACCATCTATCATCATTAGCTAATGGTCGGACAGCCACTGCTTTCGTTAATTAACTCTTAGAGATTTTCACAAACCGTATTAAGCCCAAAAGACGATTCCTTTGGGTAGCATCTTCACGGAAGTGCAAGTTTGTTCTGTGTACATAACTCTAGAAAAACAGTGACCGGGGTTGTTATTGGTTTTGTAAAATGCACAGATCTCTCTGTAGATACAGAGAGTGTTTTGAAAGATGTATGTGCAGGCATGATGCCAGAGTTACAAAGGCTGTCAGTTGCATCATGTAAGCTCTATTGTGTTTATGGGCCTGAATCATGTTTGTCCCGCATTACGATGAGGTGCATAAATATTCAGCACCATGCAATATTTATGCATGCTTTATTTTCTGCTTATATCAGCATTTTCTCTTGCTCTCGCACCTTGTGCGCACACACAGACGTGCGGTTTCCTGTTCTACCAATGACCGACGAAAAAATGGGTTACAAAATTCACTACATGCATTAAAGCACTTAACATTGTTTGTTTTGTCTTGCAGGGAGTTTAGTCACTGGAAAGTCAACAGCTTGGTGACAGAGAAGAGAGACTTTTTCAAAGCCCCGCTGCCTTTGGCACCCGAGTTTTTACGCAACCTCAGGCTACTGGGGAGAAGGCCGAGCCTTCAGCAAATCCATGAAAATCTGATCAAGAAATATGGCACTCATTTCTTGGTATCAGCCACATTGGGAGGTAAGCCAATATTGTAGATGAGATCTATGTTAAAGGTGAATTTTAAAAATGCTTTTAAAGTTATTTTAACTTGGGATTTTGGTAGCATATTCTTTCTGTACAACTTATATATGGGTAGTTTTAGTCACCATCAAAATTAGTTTATATATGAACATAAAAAAGAAAGTGCAGTCCAGTCTTAGGTCCAGTCGTCATTTATTTTAAGTCTTTTTCCTTTTTAATCATATTTTTTGTCTTAACTAGTTAAATGGTCAATGGTTGAAAATGGTCACGCGGTGTGACAAATGAATTTTTATGCAATGGAATCGATAATTTAGTACTGATTTTCTTTAAGTACAAATATTTCATGTAGTCTCTCAATTAATATGGGCAGGAAGGTATTAATCAGCAATTATATATATATAAAGGATATATTGAGGTGTTTTGAAAGTCATGATAGAATATTAAGAATTCAGTGCGTTATAGGCTTCAGGGAAAGTTTCCGGCATTTAAAAAAAAAATTACAATAATAAAATAAAAAATAAAGGCATATGTTTACTATTCATACAGATTCTGACATCCTTGGCATACGTTTAGCCATTATCAGACATTAATTTTCTCTTCTCCCTCTGGCACCCAAATAATAAGTAGGGCAGACTGTCCCAGTGGTGGGTTCAAACCTTTCAGTGTGTCTCTTGCAAAATGTTGCACGTTACTGACACTAATTATGATGTCACTTATTGGTGTATGTATGCAGTGAAGCTGCAGAACTTCAGCGACAGGGGAGACAAATGAAGTGGTAAAGCTAGAGTGAACGCTGGTAATTAACGACTCAAAGCAAAGGAAATGGGGGGACTGTGCTATTGCGTGCATACTAATCAGACTGAAACTAATTCTACACTCAAGCTCAACACATATAGGTATAGGAGATGCTCCTCCGCACTGAAAAGAATATTTATCTGAATTTCAGGCTGAGCCACAGATCAAAAATAGCATTTATATTTGAAAAAAAAATCTAAAATTGATCTTCAGAAGAAATGTACGATTATAACAACCTCCCTTTGGGATAAAAAAAACCCTTTCGTGTGTGCCCTTTTCCTTCCTTCAAAATCATTATTCCTTCTCTGCCTTAACTTCTGTGATTCATATTTAACGAAGCCTTGAAAAACTCATCCACAGTTCATGTTAAACGACTGTACGAAAGACATATGATAGTACACTCTGACAGTCAGACTCAGAGCAGAACTCAACGTTGATTTGCTGAACGTTGTCTTTGGAAAGTGAAGACTTTATATATTTGGTCTCATGGTTTGGTTTTTGTATGCATCTTTCCTAAGGGGAGGAATCACTCACGATCTTCTTGGACAAACAGAAGCTGAGCAAAAAGTCAGAGGGCAACGGAAACAGCTCTGTGGTCTCCCTAGAAGTCTTGCACCAGTTGGCGGCGTCATACTTCACAGACAGAGAGAGCACCCTACGAAGACTCCACCACCTGCAGATCGCTACATCTGCCATCAAGGTAACAGACGACTCAGCTTATTCTTTTCTAATCCAAACCAGACTCATTGGAAAATGAGTCTGGTGCCGTGCCGGTGGCGACATTTTTGCTAAATTAGATTATGTTGCTTCTTGACGAAACATCTAGTGGATGGCACTAAAAGCATGCACAATTTTCTCAGAAACAGATGAATGTGAATCTGGCAACATTTTATGTTGGCTGTTGTACGTTTCGTGACAGTTCGAAAATTGAATGTCCAGTGAGTGGTGCTAAAAGGTTAATGCTGCAATTACATTAAACCCTGTAGTTGTAGTGCAGTGCAGTACCAGGTGAGATAATGAGCAAGTTTACTATGCCAAAAAAGCCATACATATAGACCTTAGTCAGGTTAGACCCCATATTGAATTTAACATGGATGAAAACGTGTGTTGTGTGAAGGATAGACTTACAGTCATTGTATAACACTGTATAAGGACCAAAAATCATATAATTTTCACAACTCACAAATTTAAAAACTGATTTATAGAGTTTTTGTTTTTTTTGAACAATCAAAAAGTTGTTAACTTAGACTTAGATTTGCCTGTACCGTGTGACGCATTGGGCGCGAAGCAATTGCCAGCGGGCTCAATCGGTCTTAACCGTTTTGGCTTTGTCCCATGATAGGTCGACTGTGCGTAAGTCTTCGATGAATGTACGGTGCCATGTTTGTCTCGGGTGTCCTTGCTTCTGCTTCCCGTGGGATGGCGTCCATGACATGGCCATCTTTGTTAATTGTTCCCAGAATAGGCGAAGAATAAAGCCAGTGAAACGAAACCAACGCTTGGTGACGACATCAGCCAAGGAGTGGGTAACAGTTCTTCAGTAGATTTCCTCGTTGCTGACACGGTCGCAGTATGAGATTCGGAGTATTTGCCGAGGACATCATTGTTGGAAGACGTTTATGGATGCTTGCTGACGATTTCCAGGTCTTACTCGCGTAGATGGCCGTGGCAGGGTCCCCGCGGATCCTTAAAAAGTCTTAAAAGGTCTTAAATTAGATTTTTTTAATTTAAGGCCATAAAAAAAGTCTTAAAAATATATATATATTTTTAAATGTCTTATTTTTACTTATGAAAGGTCTTAAATTTTAGATGACACTTTGACTTAGACTTATCTAAATGCTTTCGAAATTAAAACTATCTAATTAGCGTAGGCCTACTTAATTTTTTATTTATTCTATCTTTGTGGATTTGCTTGTTCACGTGACAATTCGCGTCACTTACGGCAGCATATTAGCCTACATCTGTCTCCTGCACGTGAGAGGAGAGAAGAAAATGAGTAAATGTCAGTTCAGTTGTAAGTTCATTCTTTATGTTCTTAGGAGTGTGCGATATTGTCTATGAACTGATGATATTGTAATCATTGTTTTACCTATGTATGAGGCACTGCGAGTGCGAGCTGACATCGCGTTTCTCTCATTCTACTTTCATTGCGTGAGGTGTCAGTGCAGTTATAGATGTGCCCAAATTAGTTTTTGTCTTATATTTATATCATATTATGTTGTCATATTAGAATATCACATGAGCAAGAGTGCCGTTTTCCTGTGCACAATTGCAAATGTGCTATTTATTTTATACAGCAGATAAATTAACAATAAAGTTAACATTGTGAGTTACTTTTTGGACACAATAATGTCCATTTTCACTTTATATCGCCGACGAGAATTTCATAATGAAGCCAACAGACAGCGATGATTTTTTGTTTTTGTTTCACTGAAATCCGCGTTTCGAACGAATCATTTTAACGATTCAATGAACAGTCACTTGTTTTTCTGAATGAATCAGCCGTTTGAACAAATCGGTTGAATAAATGACTCCAACAACTCGCTTATTCTTGCCGCCACCTACTGGTGGTTTTAGTTTCATATTTAAAGTATCCTTTAATTAAAACGTTAAAATTATAAATCATTTCATATTTAAATATTGAATAGCTTTATTTATGCAATTGTAAATGAAGTGTAAATATAGTAGGCTAATGCCAGTTTTGATGCCGCTTCTGTGTCACCTCTGCACTGCAAGGATGGATTTTAATTTAATGATTTAATTTGACATTGATACTGTGTTATTCTAATATAATTTAATTTGAATGTTAGAATTTGACATAAAAGGTGATGCATACCTCTAAATACGTTTAGAAACAATGTCCATATATAGGTGAAAATGCCCCTGGAAATCAATTTAAGATAGCAAATATTGCCCCTTAATAAAAATGTTAATTTCGGTCACTACTGTGAACCAGGCACGGCGTCATGGGTGGGCCTGACGGGCCTAGGCCCACCCACTTTTCAACAGGCCCACCCAAAAAAAAAAAAAAAAAAAACTTATTATCTAATTTTGTCAAGAATTATAAAAAATCGTCAATAAGCTCATAAATTGTACTAAAATAGTCTTAATGTTTAGTTTTAAAAACCATTTAAAAAAGCTGGCTATATCTATTTTGATGTTTCTGCGCAAGTTCAGCAGACAGTGAGGTTCGGGTTTGTTCCGATCAGAGCTCGTGAGCATTTCTGAATATTCCGCTCCGCTCACTCATTCCGTAGGGTCGCTCGCTCAACCCAGAATGGCCTGCTGGTTCAAAAATATGTGGAATAAGGGCTGCCTCCGACTAATTTTTTTTTTTTTTAGTCGACTAGTAGTTGTTCATTTAAGCCATTCGCGGACAAATCGCCCCTTTATATTAATTTAATTACTTAAATAGGCTATAGCCTACAGGATAATAAGCGTTATGACCGCACGCATAAAGCTTGCCACAAAGAACCGGTTAAAGTAATGATTATGAATGTGTCTAAATTAGCAAGGAGACATTTAATTGTTTAGTAATAAACTGGTGTTTTCTGTGTCGCTGCAAAGATGCGGAGTTGACGATGCGGACTCGCCATGAACCCCAGAGAGAAATGCACATTTCATATGGATTACATAATCAGAGAGTAGCCTATTTATTTTGGTTTTGAACATTTTCGTTTAGAAGTAGACATTTCAAGCTTTCTGTAATATATACCCTATATTTCTCAAATCTGTGAGGCACAAGCTGAGTTTCGGCGCCCTCCAGTTCACATGCAATGCAAGTGATCGTGCCGGCGCCTTATTACATTGTCTGCTATAAATTTGCTTCTGATTTATTAAATACGGGCAATTGATTGATAAAACATTGATCAAAATTAAGATACAATTTATACAAAACGAAAATCTTTTAAAAAGAGTTTTCTATAAAACAAAACTTAATGAAGTCGTCAAAATCATGTTTTACCAAAAACAGCGCCGTTGCTAGGAGGGCGCCAGCGCCTCTGCCTCGCGAGTGGATGATAGCCCTGAAGACGCCTAGCAATGATATACCTTTAGTGGTAGTATACCTTTAGTTAAGTCATACCTTAAGAGTCTTCGTAGCGCTGTATGAGACAATGTTATCGGAAAATGCAGCCCAGGTATGCGTATGATGCGTAATGATGCGTAATGGAGATTCCAAAGCGCTCTTCTTTGGTCAGAACCATGGAGAGCGATCGCGGATAGGTCTGTCCTATGCACTGAAACTTTTAACTATGCAACAAAATATTTAAAGAGCATCAAGCTATTAAAATCTATATTATGTATACGCACACAGATAATATAACAGTAGGCTATATTAGTCAATATTTGTTTATTAGGTTAAGCAGTGATTGGATAACGTTTTTTATTTTTTTATTTAACGTTTTTAATTTAAGGCCCACCCACAATTGGTCTGGCCCATCCAAAACTGGAATCCTGGCGCCGTGCCTGCTGTGAACTGACCACTGCATAGAATATAAAAAATATGAATATCGTGGGTTTGCTGTCAACAACAGGCCTAAACCAGCCAGGGTACCAGTACAAAAACACAATCAGTAAAATATCATCTAACTATTATCAACAAAACTTTGAAAATATCGAGACATATTTTTGTCAATATTACACACCCCTAATGTACGGTATTAATTTTGATTTCTTCAGGTCTTAAAAAGGTCTTAAAAAGCCTTAAATTTGACTTTAAAAATTGTGCAGATACCCTGCGTGGGAATGACAATCGAATATTTAGAGTCTATGGAGTTGATTGTGTGCTGCAAACGTCAAGCTGTATTGAAAGTGTTTTGAGGTCATAACATAGTATTGTGCAAGGAAAATTAAAAAAAAAAATTAATAATCTCCCCTATAATTATAATTTGTGTGAAAATTAATGAAAAATGTTTTACTGCCACTAGTGGTCATTTCATCTGGAATCTGCAATGAATTGTATATACTGTATAGGTACGTTTTTGGATGTTTGCACAAAAATGTAGCCAAAGGGCCATTTTTCAATGAGCCAATGTCGGTTTGTTCTAGCTGACATTTCAGAGTGATAATTAACTTAATTTAAATCTTTGTAAATGTAAATGTAAATGTTTTCCAGTTCTCTGTAGTTTCTCTATGCATGCTGATTATTGTTTATCAGTGTCAGTCGTATAGGTGTTTGAGATGTATGTTTGTTGCCATGGTAAATCTTTAGCAATTAAGGTTCTTACATTTGCAGCAATGCCATTTCCATGATGTGTCAAGTGGCCCTTGGTCTTACTCGCAGCTGCTGAGTGGGTGTAGAAATGCTGGTGACTGTAACATCATGATTTCTTCAGAGGGAGCTCTGCATGACATTATGCTGCTGAACTGAGACAAAATCTTTGACTTTCAATCAAGATATGCACCTGCTTGTTTGTTATAGTTTTATATAAGAAATATATCTGTCGGGGTTGGAGATGCTTTCTCAAAGCATATTTCTCACTTGGTAGAAGATCATAATACGTTTTTTTTATTTATTTAGTGCCTTTTTTAAATACTCAAGACTGCTTTAGAGGGTAAGCAGGAAAAAATGATGACAGAATGAGCTTTTGTTAATATGTTTATGAGCTTTTGCTTAGTATTCAATACTAATTACATAAACATATTTTCACCGCAATCGATCCAAAGCACACTCGCCAACGTCGCAAAAGCTGACCATGCAATATTCCTGGATGCCGTGACCGTCTTTTGTTAGTCACACTAATGCTGGCTAGTCAAAATGAAGTATGCCATTTTCAAGCTCTGTCAAACACTTTCAAAGGCAAACTTTCTACAGAGTACATTCAATCCTGTGAAGAAAAGTTTTAGCCTCAAAAAAAGTGTGTGAAATGGAAGCAAGATGAAATAGGAAACAGGAACGATGGCTCTGTGGGATGATAATGACTTTCTCTTTGGGCTTCGACATGCTTTTCATTAGCCTGAGCTTTCCCTACACAACATCTGCGGAGAAGTTCAATTTAACACGTACGATTTCATTTCAATATGACCACGGACCTACACACTCATCTGCATTTATTTGCAGCAAATGTGCACTAGATGTGAAGCTCTGTGGATCGGGATTGCAAAATACATCACGTTATTCAAATTAGCATAGATGTACCATTTTGTAAACATATTATAAAATATCCTGCTTGTGCACGAGAAAAGTGTCCGTGGCAACAGTAAATTACACTTTGTGACAGACTGACCTCATCAAATCATATTGGTGAACTTGTTTTGGTGTACACCCCTGAAATGTTTTCAGAGAGCCTTCTAGCATCGCTTTAGGGAGCAGTCTGTCCTGCCAGGTGTTTTTGTCAGGGGAGAGCTAATGAGACGTTACGGGGCTATAGGGCCCTCCTTTGACTGCTTTCTTCCTGCACCCTGTGTGCAAATCAGCCTGATGAATTGGGCACCACAGCAGAAGTGGGTTATCGCGAGCTCATCAATAATGCCATAAAGCATGATCAATTACACCATCCGCTCACAAACGAAGTGTAAAAGCACACCAGGAAGCGGCTTCTGGGGGACATCACTTTGCCTTGGTGTAATCAGAGACCACTTAAGACCAAAAATAGCCTGAGATCCTAAGGCAGGTTTAGCGGTGATCAGATTTTGCAGGAACAAACAGTCCTGAGATTAGCTGGTCTTCACAGATCAACAAGATTCTGTTGGCTTAACGGTAAAATTTACACTGCTTTGGAGAATCAATATCAGTGCATTTACGTCTGATTTCATAAAGTTTTCCGTTCAGTCCAGATCTACAACTAGACTCTCGCCCCTTTCTGTAATATAACCATTTGTCATGATGACATACTATTAACAGTCACCTCTGTGTAGGACACGGATCTCAGAGTTACCGCCAAAGCTATGGCCGAGTACATGAGAAGCATATAATTGTAAAGACCATGTTAAAAGACTAGGTACTGTACATGTCATTAAAGGTGACAGTTCTTTAAACACGCAAGGACGTCTCACTTGTCCAAAGGGTACTGGAGTGAAAATGAAAGGCACTACAACATTACACAGAATCAATGCAAAACGTACAATCACACTTGGTTCTGTTAACCTTTCTTTCCGCCAATGTGGACTGAACACCATTCTAAAATACTCTGACAGTGTTTCCTGCACTATTCAGCAATGCCACAGCAGTGAACACCAAATCTACAGCTCAAAACACACATCAAGACCAGTGTTATCCGAACAATAAAAAACAAATGACTATTATGTGTTGGTTCTTTTTAATGCATCAAAAACACAGTGCAACCAGTCTAATCTGATTCCAGAACAAATGACTCTTACGGTCCAATTATTTTTAGCGAATCAAAAAGATACAGCATGAGCAATGCACGATGATTACCAAACAAATTATTCTTAGTAGCCAGTTATTTTTAGTGACTCAAAAACATATACAGCGGGACCAGTTTACTACAGTTACCAAACTGTCAGGTCGATTCTTATGAGCAGTTTCTTTAAAGTGAATCAAAAACATGCAACATGAGCAGTTTCCTATGAGTACTATACAAATGACTCTTTTGAGACAGTTCTTTTTAATGGTTCAACAACATATGGCCAGTTTACTATGATTACCTAAAAAGTAACTCTTATGTGTCTGGTTTCACAGACAGGGCTTAGATTAAGCCAGGAGTAGGCCTTACTGTAGTTAAATTATGACATTTAAGTACAGTAACTTTGATAAATGTGCCTTAGAAAGAAAAAAACAACATTACTGGTGTGCAAATCGAAATTTTAAGATATGTCAGGGCAAGTTGCTTTCAGTTAAGACAGCACAAACATACATTCTATTCTGGGACTAAGTTTAAGCCTTGTCTGTGAATCCAGACAATCATTATTTTTTAGTGAATCAAATACACACAGCATGAGCAGTTTACTGTGATCACCAAACATTTGACTTTTATGAGCCATTTCTTTGTGAATCCAAAACATAATATAAAGATAGCAATTATTAGATTGCATACTATGGTACGTAAATATGATGATAATTCGGTACAGTGGTATATGTAATGGTGACATAACCAAAATGGCATTCACCAACACAGTACTTTTTTTTTTTTTGTCTGAGTGCAGAATGTAAATGAGCACCAGTATTTAAAGGAGGGAGCTCAGAACTCTGCACCATTTATGTCAAGAGCCGCCTCTAGATAGTTGGCACTGGTCAAGCAACCTGACAGTGCCATATAATCAAAATAAGCTGTCAAATTCAATGAAGCTCAGAATCTGCACTTAAAATCCTGTCACATGTCATGAACTCCTAAACTGCTTTCAGAGCGCATCTGCAGTCTTTAGCCAACTTTGCCTTCCACAGCGGAGGCAGAGGCATTTTTGACAAATGAGTCAACTTGAGATGCATTCCTCAAGCATTTCAATTGACAAAGAATAGGCTGCACTCTGTGGTCTGTGGGAGTTTTCAGGGGCTGTGGATGATGTGAGATGTTAGATAAATGGAGAGGAGAGTACTGTACCCCAGGTATTCATTTCCTTTGTTATGCCCTTAAGAAAAGCATGCAGAGGAAGCTGTGGAAAAACAGCTCCGGTAAATAGAAGATCAACAACAAAACAAGACACTCTCTGAGGAGGCAGGGTGGAAAATGTGGGATTTCAGTGTTATCCGGTTGTTTTGTCAGGTATGATATCACTCCTTAAATAGATAGTAATATTAAGTGCTGCTGATAAAACTTGTACACATTTGTGGAGTAAAAACAGCAGGGTGAAAAGTAAACTAGAGATTTTGTTGGGTTTAGCATGGAATATCTGGCTGTATTTTGTTTTATTCATCCTCTTTGTTCATGCACAGTAGAGACCTACTTTATAGTGCAACATAATGAATGTATATATAATCTTTTAATTTAATTAATTAAAATTGAATAATTTACACAATACTGCTGTTTTTACTGTATTTTGGATTAAAATAAATGCAGCCTTGGTGAGCATAAGAAACTTCCTTGGGATACGTAAAAAATTCAAAATCACTTACAGCCGTAATATATAATTCTCTCGCTATGTACATTAGGCTCAGTATATAAGACCTTGAATATGAAAAAATAATGAAAAAAAGAAATTATTGGAATGATTTCCGCATTAAGAATGCAGGTTTTGTGAAGACAGTTACACGGATTAGTGTCTGGTTTTATGCGTGAGGTATACAGCCTGGAGTCCTATTGGGATCAGAGCAATTGAGCTGCAGTAAGCAATCATAAATGACAAGTGATCTAATGAGATACTGCAGTGGGACGGTGCGCAGAGGAGGACATGTGTACGACACTTCAGAAAAGAGACAGTATTTCATAAATGAATGATAGAGTGTGCATCTGTATGCGCACATACCGTATTATGATAAATGTTTATGCTTTCACACTAAAACTGTCAACATCATCATACAGACTTAACTTAATATCCATGGTTCTAGTGTTAGATTACAGTCTCTAAAGATTTTTTTTGAAAGATTAATTTGTTTAAATCCATGTGTTAATAAATAGTGACACTAAGAAGGAGAGTTAATGTGAAAAAATGTGCCATCATTAATCAATGACAGTAACAGTGTAGGGTGAGTTACTTCAGAACCACATCAGATCAAAAATAATTATTCATCATAACATCCTCTGAAGAAGAAGAATATATATATAATTGCACAACTGAAATATCCAAACTAATGATTTTGAGGACATGGTCCCAAATCCATTGCATTTTTCTGTTGGATTAGTGTTGGATTAGCTACAGAATTTAATTTTGAGACAAAGACCTGACAATGATGTGTAAAATCACAAATTTTGTGAGGTGGCACCATGCTTCCAAAAGTGGTGGGGCGAAATCTAATAGAAAAAAGCTGTTTGTGCTGATGAAATATTTGCAAGATATTTCAGAGCATTAAACAAAAAATTTGTGAATGCAGGAAAAATATAATGTAATTTTCACAGGCTTTTAATATTAATTAGCAATAAAGGACGTCTTCAGACAACATAGTTATGGAATCCATAGCCAAGTTATCTTGTGAAAAGAATGAATTCTGCAGAATTAGAAAACTAGGCTACAAGATAAAAAAAAAAATTATGCACTACATTTACCAAGTGAAGCTGACATATATTCTTGTTTCTTATTGACAAAAGACATCTAGGGCCCTATCTTGCACCCAGCGCAATTTACTTTGTACACCAACGCATGTATCATTCCTATTTTGCACCCGATGCACAGCGGACTTTTCCCTCCACAGCCGCACTTCGGTAAATTAGGGAATGAATTTGCGCTCCCGGGGGCGGTTCAGCGAAAAGAGGAGGCGTGTTCCGGCGCAAACGTTCCCTGGTGCTATTTTGCAGTTCCAGAAAACAATTCCGCCACAGACCTGGAAAAACCCAGTCTAAAGTCAGTGGTGCGTTATTCAGATGCTATTTTAAGGGCGCATGCTTGGCCATAATGTAGCGTGTGCACAACGCACATACACTTTGCTTCTCTCATCTATACAAACGCAGCAGTTGCCATTTTTGCAAACCATACATAATTACAAGGGAAAATATTCCACACGAGGGAAATCATTGTGGTGTCCATGAAGATGTGAAAAAATAGGCATAAATCTAGCTTACACATTTACCCAAATTATTATATGCCTGTTTAACTGAAGCTAATTTGGGTGGGTTTCTCCCATCCCCATACAATGTCACTTCTCTGTCTTTTACGGGCCTGACGAGAATGTCGGTCTCCTCGGCTGTGAACTGCCGTTATAATAGCAAGCCGCCATGGAACAAGCATAGCTTTTAAAGGGAATGTGAGATGACGCTCTGATTGGTTTATTTCACGTTACGCCCAAACCACACCTTTGAGTAATGTAGCTACTTCAGACCAACCCATTTTAGATTTGCGTCGGGCACAAGAGTCATTTATCCCGCCGGTATAATAGCAACAGCGCCCGAGATCCGCCCACAAAGTTACTTGCGTTTGATACTTGCGTTTCAGATCGTTAAAATAGGGCCCCTAGTCATAGTCTATAGTGTCTGTAGTACACATAAAAAATTATAAAGATCACTTTCAGTATTAAATAGCTTAGGTTATGATATAATATCCTGTCACTTAAAAACATTTTCATGAGCGTCAATGTTTCACACTTCATTTTGGGAACAATTTGGTTAGCTTTGCTAAAATTTGTGAAGAGCATCAAATTGTAATTTAACAAGTTAACAGCAACCAGTTTTTGACATCATTTGAAACCATAAATACATCGTGACAATATTCAACATTTACTGCTTTTGTGAGCTGACAGATGTTAAATAGTCTCTTTTCAACAAATGGACTAAAACAAAAGCATTGTAGACATCGTTGAAGTGATTATGGAGTTGAAATTAGCCTAGTCAGACTCATTGTCTAAATAAAAAATTATCACAGTCAGTCATGTGCCACCCGTGGGGAAAAACAAAACACACATACACAAAAAGCTTTGACAATATATACAAATACACACTGTTTTTGTTTTGAATAATTTTTTTGATAGTCATTGATTTGTTAATTGTTGATGCTACCGAATGCGTATTTATCCACCAATTTATAAATGCTTTATCCCATTATTAATTGATTAATGAGAAGACACATTGAAGACACACTAATGTAAAGGATCCCCATTAGGGCCATCTATATTTAAAAAAAAATGCAGCCATTAAAGGCACACTATGTAAGATGTGTACCTTAACATCTTCGAAATCATTTCAATGGTAAATTAACTCGTAGTAGGGCGAATCATCCCGATAGCAAAGCAGGGGGGCGGGACGCCACTGGCAAAACCAGCAATGCAAGTTTGAGAGGTGGCACCCCGACAAATCTCGTGAGAATCACGACTTGCTTTACGGCACGACGTCACATACATCAACAACATATGAAGCAGCCTCTATGGAAGATACTAGCACGCATTTCAGACGTGAATCATGGCAGAGTCGACGAAGAAAGCGCGGTCGGAAGAGTGCAGAGACGGCTCGGCGTGAGTGGTATTTACGACACTAACGTTAAATACAAGTACTCCACAGCGACTCTAGGGGTCGCTGTTTGAGAAAAACGGAAACTGCATAGTGTGCCTTTAAAATAAAAAAAATCCTGGTGCATCGCCACAGTATAAAAAGTCCCAGTTGAGATGGCAGGTCAGACACCTTATTTTAGAATCATAAAAGTCTCCTTATATTTAACACTAGGGTCCGTTAACAGAAATATGCCACTGCACATGACTCACTGCTCTCTAGATTTGAAATTAATAATGCATTGGGACCTAACACTATAGAGTCAATTTGCTATTTATATGGCGCTCTGCAAAGTGAGCATTTTTGGAGAGCTGTGCTGAAATGGGCTTTAGTGACATTTAGATATTGACTCTGGCTTATTGCACAGGCGTGTTGATTTGTTTTAGACAACTGCATATGCTCAGCACTCTACGGCTTCTGAAGAGAAACAAACAGGTGCAAGATTTCATCGATAATAAGGCATTCAAATATCTCCTTGTTTCCTAGGTAACGGAGACCAGAACGGGGCCTCTTGGATGCAGTAACTACGACAGCCTGGATTCCGTCAGTTCTGTCTTAGTGCACAGCCCCGAAAATAAAATCCATCTAAAAGGTAAGACAGCTGCTGTTGTGTAATATTTGACTGTTTTTGAGACCACTAAACGTTCCTTAACTGCAGTGCAATCAAGCAAATTACTACAGACACATACAGTATTAGTGAATTCATGTCATGATTAATGGTCTGGATCTTACTTAAGAATATGCTGAATAAATAAAATAGTAGCTGGCCAAATACATAAATAAACAAACAAACAATAAATAAACAGCACTTTAGAGGTAGGTCTGATTACTGGAAAATGACATATCAAAAGACAAAGAAGAAATTAGATTTTGCTTTGTTTTCTGAGCTATTTTAGTGAAATAATTGATACTAATTAATTTGAACTAATTCACTTTTTACAGAGACAACTGTTACATTTTGAATTGACACTAGTCCATTATTTTTGTACAGTTTGTTTCATACAACCCTGCCCTTAAACGATACGCAAAAATAAAACAAACTCTAATTGGTGCATTTACACACCAGTCAAAATTTCTGTGGGCAGTTCTTGGTCCGAATAAGTTGTAATGAGGACCAAGTCAAAAGTCTAGCAAGGGCGGACCCCGTTAGAGGAACACATGACTTGATAATACTCATACTGTCCCCATGCTTTCTAAAAGCTAGTAAAGGGTTATCAGAAGACAGGCATTTATAATTGTATTAATTCAACTCACACTCTCGTGACAGCAGTGTCACCTCAAGTCAGAGGTGGTCGGAGGAGCAGAAAAAAAGAAAAAGAGAAAAGAGAAAAGTAACAGGACTAAAAAGAGCAAAAAGGAAGGTTTTAAGCCTCTAGCCATTGCTAATTATACATGTGGCCTGCGTCAATTTCCACTGCCTTCTTGACATTGACATTTAAATTGTCAAACTACTTAATACTGCCGTCTCCTGAAGCAAGTTCCCTGCTGCCCAGATTCGTGTAACTACTTTAATGAGCTAGCCATAGGGTTCGGCACCAAAGCTTATCTTTTGCTAAGTTAAGACTTGGGAAAGAAAATGTAGGGTGCGGGGTGCAGTTGTAGCTAAAAGAGTTTTGAATATATTTGAGCATGTCACTTTCTGCATTCTTTCATTCACTTCTTTGGGGCTTCCCAGGATATTTTCAATCAAAGCGCCGTGTCCTTTCAGAGAGAAGAATTTAGACCCCTTCAAATTAGGACATCAAGCCGTCAATTCCATAGAGGACTGAAATAATCCACAGGGAAAATTCACGTTCCTCTCGTTCTCTTTAAAAAGGCTGAGACTCTGGAGGAGAGGGCACAAGAGCAGCTATTTAGCTGTCTCCGGTATGAAAGCCATCCAAGTCAGTCTCTTTTGTGAGGCTCCCCACACTGTTGGCTCTCTACCCAGCAGAAGCCAAAGCTTAAGACGAAGACTGCATCTAATTATGTCTCTTGTTTTTCCACAATCCGACGGATAAATACTGAGGAACACATCATAAATATTCACACTGGGAAGGGAATTTAAAAAGGCTGAATATGAAGGCAAAATGCATTGATTCTTTCTTTAAGGATGTCAGACCTGGTAAAGCTGTGAAGAGCGTTTTCTCACATAATATAATTAGCAGGTGTTCAGCACCAACAGCTGGGCTGTGAAATCTGAATCTTTCTCGTACGTGGTGGAAGAGCTGGTGGATTAATGTATTCAGCACTGAATGCTTTCATAAGTAATTCATAGGTGAGTATTGATGAGAAGGCCTTTGGAGATCAAATCTATCAAAATGAACAGAGGGGTTCTTCTCTCCAAAATGTCTGCATAGATTTCTCTACATGTTATTATCAATCAAAATGAACTAAAATTAATTAACTTGTTGTTATGGGCTCTTATTCTTATTCTTATTTTATTTATTTTTTTGGGAAAGAAATTAATACCTTTATTCAGAAAAGATGCATGAAATTGTTTGAAAGTGACAATAGAGACTTTTCAATTGTAAAAAATATATATACTGTATATATACTTTTGATATGAAAAAAGTCTCAGCTTTCAAATTCTGTCCATTTTATCATAAAATTCAAACAATAAATGCAGTTTAGGCGCTCTTTAATGTGGCATAAAAATTGCTTTTATGAATAGAAAGTTCAATTAAAACTTAATTTATAAAAAAATATATATATATATATAAATATATATAATTATTTTAGAAAGGGGGGAAAAAGCAGAATGCAAAATACAGATTCATGACTGATAAAAAACAAA
Source organism: Rutilus rutilus (assembly GCF_951802725.1). Lineage (NCBI taxonomy): Eukaryota > Metazoa > Chordata > Actinopteri > Cypriniformes > Leuciscidae > Rutilus > Rutilus rutilus. The sequence continues at coordinate 16,866,003 of NC_140214.1, forward strand.
AACAAAAAGCTATATTTCCTCACCTGCAATTGGCAAGTGTGGCAAACAATTAATTTTGGACCCTGTTTACAATTGTACCATCTTGTTACCGCTTGTTCCCAAATCGCTCAAGAAAATCAATAATTAGTTTCCCAGGCAAATGTCAATTCTTCCATTGCCTGCTATCAAAATATCTAATTGGGAGGGAGAATTCCGCAATAGCCGCATTGATTCCCTGTCTGCAGCGTGCCTGCAGTTCATGACAGAGGTTTACGGCCGAATGACCTTGCCACAGAGATTGTTGGTCTTTATTCATCCCATTACCCCATTACTGCGCTGACATAGCAGACCTCTCCGTCCCAAATAGGACTCCCATCACTGATGCTGTTAGAGCAGTCAGGCTGCCAGTCTCTCTGACCCACTTTACATGCTCTCTGTTTCCCAACTCAGCCTTCACTGTATTGCTGAGCAAAATCAAGGCTGTGAAACAATAGTAACATGTCTACATTGCAGTGATATTTTGACTGGAGAGGCAGAAGTTTTGAAAATATTATTTAAAATAATAGACAGAAAAAAACAAAAAACAGTCTATCACGCCCATTATCACGCCCACCTATCATGTTCACAACCAGTCTAGACATCTGGTTCACCACTTCAAGTCAGGTTTTAATTACAAATCCACTTGAAATTACACTGCAGCTTGAACTTTGAAAAGATGATCTGTGAGTGAGTCTGATATTAGCGAACACTCAGATCGCTTAAATTAAAGATGCACCTCTGTGGACCTGTGATCTGTTGACTAATGGTCCAAAAATGAGGCTACTATTAATAAAAGACAAACAACAGTTTAATATAAAATATATATATATATATATATATATATATATATATATATATATATATATATATATATATATATATATATATATATATATATATATTTAAAAATAAAGAAATCACACAATCCTCAGTGATACTGTAACGTCTCACAGCTCTCTCCAACAACAGTACCAAAAAGAAATAAACAATACACAAAAAGACTAAACTGTACAGTTCACAGAAACGTAAAGACAGAAAATCAACAAAATACACTCACTGTTAAAGGTTCGTGGCTGAAACTGTTTCAAATAATCAAATAATAAAGAAACAAATACATACACTTTAGAGACAGGCTAGGATGCAACAAACGAATAGTAAATGAACAGTAATTAAAAAGTTAGCAAACTGCTGCCTGCTAACGGCACATCCCTGCAGCTACTGTCAACAAACAGAAAGGGGAGGAGCCGGAAGGGACGCATCACAGGCTACAGCCAACCAGGTCTTAAATAGGAGGCACTTTTCACAAGTGTCAATCACCACCACTTACTTCATTCATTCATTCTATATATACTGTATATATATAAATAGTTGCTTGTTAATGGTGTATGGTCAAGTGAAAAATATCAACTAGAACTAGAAAATTTACACATTTACCATGTAAGAAGGGCACTTTTTCTCATCATTTCAGAGATCCACTTCATGCCTCTGCGTTATTGTATTGTTCTAAATGGAGACTTAAAAAAGAAAACATATTACTTTGAGAGTTAAGTAGGTTGAGAGAGAGATGGGTTGAGGAGAGAGGAGAGGATAGCCAGAGGACAGATGATGGGTGGGTTCAAAGTGGTGTCATATGACTCAGGGATTGATTTTTGTGTGTGTGTGTGTGTGTGTGTCCACACGGGAATGCCAGACCTAGTGGTGATTTGAGATGTTGGCCAAATGTATATGACTATAACAAATCCAAACACCATTCTGAACTTGTTTACCAACCTAGCATCAGAAAAACGGTGTTGTGTAACTTACAAAATCTTTTATCTGGACTTGGAATCAAATTTCAGTTTAGTTCTGAGTCTAACATGACAGTAAACCGATATTTCTCACTGTCCCCCATTCACAGGTCTGCAGGATGTGCTTCCTGAGTTTCTGCGGAATCGTTTTGTGGAGGCGGCGCTCAGTTACGTGGCGTGTAATTCAGAGGGCGAGCTACTGTGCCGCAACAATGACTGCTGGTGCCGCTGCTCCGCAAAGTTCCCTGATTGTAACTGCCCCTTTGCAGACATCAAAGCTATGGAGGAGAGTCTGCGAAAGAGCAAAGAGTCCTGGGTCAACCTCAACAATGACTTCATGGAGTCAGGTAGGTTAATCTGATGGCCATGGAAGTGTTAAAATCTCTTGTATAATCTCTGGGGTTACAACACCTTTCCACACTCACTTTGTGTCTTCACTGGATTAAATCGGAGAGTGGAACTTCTCAGATTTAAAATGACAGGTAAATCTCATTGGTATATCTCAATCTTGACAGATGATTGATATACTGTCATATTCCCTCAGCAACTCTTTCTCACAAGGTTTCTGAGTTCACCGCAGTGTAAACAGATGCACTTTGCATGTACAGTATATACTATGAAAAGAACATCAGAACTGAAAAGTCTACTGCTGCGCCACAGCTCCAGCAAAGCATCTTTTAATTACACTTACATTGATAATGCATGGGGTAATACAGTATGGGCAGTGGCGTAATGGTTAAGGATCTGTGCTTCAAACACAAGGGCTGGAGGTACAATCCCAGGTGTCCAAGGAAATGGGAGAGTTAATGAGAAAACAATCCTGCTCTGTTACCATTGTGTCCATAGGCAAAGCACTTAACCCCAAGCTGCACCTGGGGGATTGTCTTTGCAGTTAGTGTACTGTATGCCGCTTTGGATGAAAAGCATCTGCTAAATGTTAACAACAACCCCTGCAGACTGAATATATTAAAAAGTCAGTGTTGTTAAATTCATTATCAGACAAGCAATCGATGGGCACAATTTAAGAACAACAACTGCTGCTCCAAAAAGTATTTTGACACTTAAAAATGTACACTGAACTGTTCAAAAGTTTGGGGTCAGTAAGATATATATATGAAGAGTTCAGATGCAAAAGCCTCTAAGTGCCATCTGAAATTTTCCTCTAGAATGATCATTTTTATCAAGCTCGTATATTTAAGTTCAGTAATTCCACTTAAATGGCAATGAAAATGACCTATTAATTGTCATTTAAGTGAAATTACTGAACTTAAATATACGAGCTTGATAAAAATGATCATTCTAGAAGAAAATTTCAGATGGCATTTAGAGGCTTTTGCATCTGAACTCTTCATATACATACATAAATAAATAAATAAATAAATAAATGTAATCTTAATGACCCAAAACTTTTGAAAAGTAGTGTTTGTATTTCAATGCGTTTCACACTAAAAGCCACATATGTATTATTATTATTAGATAAGTATAAATAACAATATTTCTATATAGAAGTATGGAATTTTGGCTTTAAAACTGTTGTGGTGTTATATTTTCCTTGTGGTAAAAAGTTTTTAATGTTGTTTATGTTGTTAAAAGGCTTTAAGACAAACCATGTCCAATTTCATAAGTCAACACCATTACTGAGTATTTTCTCAAAATTGCAGTGAACCAAAGATTGTTCCTTACGTCAAACTACTTTGTAACAAATCATGTCACCGTGCGACCGGGCTTTTGCATATCATTAACTATGCTGTGAAGCAGTCTCAAGAGAAGCCAGGTTATCCCAGTATTTTTTTTCTGTTGATATGAAAAATTGGGTACATTTAGCAAAATAGCGGGTGAATTATGTAAATGAAGTGTATTACGATGCTATGATGAACTATATGCTTTTCTCCACTGATGTTCTAAGTTGTTCAAAGTGTTTCTAAGGATACAGATTTTTAGAAGAGTGCTCTCTGACTCTGAGTTGGTGAACGGGAACATGGTTTGTGTAACATTAGCAACACATTATTAGCTGTTTGATTACGTAGTCGAGCAAAAGGCTAATCATAATAATTACTGTCAGTGGAGTGGAGGATGGGCTAATTTGCATATTCATATGTCCACGTATACTATATAATGCAAGGGTGTAGAGTTACATCCAAGTTATTTTAAGGCATGAAGAATTATTATTTATTTAATTTTTTTAAATGTCATTTTAGTGATCAAAGATGAGTTTTAATGGATACAATTATTGACTACAGAGAGACTTTAAAATAACTGTGTGGTGTATTTTACTTGAAAGACTCGTGGGTGTTATTGGTCCATTTGTTTCTGAAAATCCTGAAAAAGCCTGCAAGGGCCTACAAGTCAATAATGAACTGGACTACTTTGATAAATGGGACCCATGTTTGGGTTTAATTCAGAGTTCTTTAAAGTTCACTGACTATGATACATTTGCACCTTGGAGTAGAAACCTAAACCGACAAGAGGGAGGGTTTGTCTGTTTTATTGCTCTGGTTGCGAGAAGGCCAGACTGATAAAATCTTCGGTTTGAAAAATGCTGGTATAGTGTGTGTGCGAGAGAGAGGGAGAGCAAACCCAAAGTAAAGCGAGCCGAAGAGAGAGAAGCATAGAAAGATGGCACCTCAGGTTTTTCTCCTAGCTGAGTGTTTCCACATTCAAAGAATGATTCAATCAGAGAGATAAACCCTAGCTGGCTCTAAAAGCTTCTCTTGCTCAGTGATGGAGCATTAATGAAAGCAGCTCAAATCCCTTTAACTGTGGCGCTGCACTCATAAGAACGCATATCTCCTTTCAGCAGGTGAAGTGCTAGGCTTGGGGAAAGGGCTCTTTGGCCATAGCATAGCTACAGCGTAAGGGTTTTATTTATCCAGCCTCACAGAAACCTGTCCCTATTGTCAGGAGGCCAAATAGGAGAGAGAGAACATTCGTTCAGATTTAGAATGGGAAACTGATTTGTCATGCAGGATTCTGATAAACAATATAAAAAAATATTGGGGGGGGGGGGAACTGCACCCAAACAAAAGCAAATGACAGTTTAACTTAAGTCAGGCACCATGAAATCAAGTTTGCATAGTGGCTCCAAAAAAAGTATTGTATGAATTGTATGTACATGTAGGAATTGCAGTACACTCAATATCAAACATTAAACCAAGTGGAAAAACAAATCGAAGAACAAAAAAAAAAAAAAAGTTGGTCTTATAGCCCTCTACACTACATCTTAAAAGGAACAGATATACACAATCCCACCCACACACCAATACTCTCTGTTTGTATTGGTGTATGGGTGGGATTGTGTATATTTGTCCTTTTTGGACTGGGGATGTGAAATTATCTTCCTTCACAGTCTGAACCTCAGTGCACTTCGTTCAACTTTGTTCGAAAGCACCACGCATTGACCATTTCTTAGCCGATATCTCTTACTGGATGGCTTTCTAAACCACAAAATCATTGTAGCACCCCCACGCTTGGCCCGAGGTCTGTTTGTTTACATTAATTTACCTCTATTGCAAACTGCAGACCTGACCTACTATCATTAATATTAATAAAACTGCGTATCAAAGTATATAAGACTTCCGCTTCAATATTACATCACTGTTGAAAGGTAAAAACAAATTATATTAATTTGTGTCAGGCGTAAGTTATACATCAAAACATGCAAAATCAAAACAGGACTTAATAAATGTAATAAATAAGCACATACCTGTTTAATCATGCAAGCTTCAGTTAATCTGTCACATCAAGTATTCCAGCAGAGCTTGAAATACAGATGCATATTTTGATAAACATTGATGGATTGTCGTGTTTATGTCACATACATTGGATAAATAATCATAATGTTTGCTCTATTACATTAAATTAAGCTGACCTGATGAGCATTTAGAGTGGAAACCACTGATCTATAAACATGGTAGGAACACTCATTTATGATGCACGCGTTACATTCATATGCACAGTTAGAGGCCGCTTTTAAAGGGTTCAATTCAATTCAATTCAAATTTATTTGTATAGCGCTTTTCACAATACATATTGTTTCAAAGCAGCTTTACAGAAAGTGCATTTCAGAAATGTACATAGAGAAATACAGTTAGTTAATCATGTATTGATTTAGGGCATAAACATCGCCCGCGTCGAGTCGTCTCTTCATAGGCGCCGAGTCGTCTCTGCACGGGTGTTGGAGAATCTGTAGTTTCCATGAGAGGCTGGATACAAACTGGAGCTGACGATCTGTATTTACCTCGGGACTAGCGTCCCGAGATAACAACAGAAAAGCATATGGGAAATAATTAGCGTAGCTGCTGTTCGCAATATTAATGCATTCAATCTGATTCAACTGTAGTATAAAATGTAAGTATTATGTGAATGCCTGGCTGAAGAGATGCGTCTTTAATCTAGTTTTAAACTGGGACAGCGAGTCTGAGCCTCGAACAATATCAGGAAGGCCATTCCACAGTTTAGGAGCTAAATGTGAAAAAGCTCTCCCTCCTTTAGTGGACTTAGATATCCTAGGAATGACCAGAAGCCTCGAATTTAGTGATCTTAAAGAGCGCGATGGATTGTAGGGCGATAGAAGTTCCGTTAAATACACGGGAGCTAAACCATTTAGGGCTTTATAGGTCAGTAGCAATACTTTGTAATTGATACGGAACTTAATAGGTAACCAATGTAGAGATGATAGAATTGGTGTTATATGATCGTATTTTCTTGATCTAGTAAGAACTCTAGCGGCGGCATTTTGGACTAACTGTAGCTTGTTTATTGAGGATGCAGGACAACCAGCTAATAAAGCATTACAGTAATCTAGTCTCGAGGTCATGAATGCATGAACTAACTTTTCTGCATCAGAAACAGATAGCATGTTACGTAGCTTAGCAATGTTTCTGAGGTGGAAAAAGGCTGTTCTTGTAACATATGAAATATGATTTTCAAAAGACAAGTTGCGGTCTAATATAACACCCAGGTCTTTTACTGTAGAGGATAAAGTAACAGGACACCCTTCTAAATTAAAGTTGTATTGTAAGAGGTTTTGTGGGCAGTTTTTTGGACTAATAAGTAATACCTCCGTTTTATCTGAATTTAATAGCAGAAAATTACATGTCATCCAGTATTTTATATCTTTAACACACTCTGTTAATTTAGATAATTTAGCGTTTTCATCTGGTCGTGATGAAATATATAATTGAGTGTCATCAGCATAACAGTGGAAATTAATTCCATGTTTTCTTATAATATTACCAAGTGGCAGCATATATATTGAGAATAGCAGAGGGCCTAACACAGATCCTTGCGGTACACCGTAGTTTACTGACGTTATCTTCGATTTTTCCCCATTTACGCAGACAAAATGGTAACGGTCTGATAAGTACGATCTAAACCAGTTTAATGCCTGTCCCTGAACACCAGTGTAGTTTTGTAGTCGGTCTAAGAGTATTGTGTGATCTATAGTATCGAACGCAGCACTAAGATCAAGTAAAACTAGTATTGAGATACAGCCTTGGTCAGAAGCTAAAAGTAAATCATTTGTGATTTTAACGAGCGCAGTTTCTGTGCTATGGTGCGGTCTGAATCCTGACTGAAACTTTTCATAGATATCATTTTCTTGCAAGAAAGAGCACAGTTGAGCGGACACAACTTTTTCTAGTATTTTAGACATAAATGGAAGATTTGAAATGGGTCTGTAATTTGCTAGGTTATTATGATCTAATTGTGGTTTCTTAATAAGAGGTTTTATAACTGCCAACTTGAATATTCTTGGAACATGACCTAAGGATAAAGACGAGTTAATAATATTGAGAAGAGGCTCTTCCACTACAGGTAACACTTGTTTCAGTAGTTTAGTTGGTATTGGATCTAATAAACACGTTGTTGGTTTAGATGCAATGATAAGTTTATTTAACTCTTCCTGTCCTATAGTTGCAAAGCGCTGTAATTGTTCTTGCGGGGTGATAATTGAGGCTGAATCATAAGACACCATTAAAGATTGTACATTTACAATTGTGTTTCTGATGCTTTCTATTTTCTCAGTGAAGAAATTCATAAAATCATTACTACTACACTGTGACAGAATATTTTGCTCCGGTAACGTCTGTTTATTTGTTAGTCTAGCGACGGTGTTAAATAAAAACCTTGGATTGTTTTGGTTGTTTTCTATTAGTTTGCGGAGATGCTCAGCCCTGGCTGCTTTTAGGGCCTTTTTATAACGTGACATACTGTCTTTCCATGCGATTCTAAAGACCTCTAGATTAGTTTGTTTCCATTTACGCTCTAAATTACGAGTTTCTCTCTTTAGAACATGCGTAACACTGTTGTACCATGGTGCTTTAGTTTTCTCTCTAACCTTTTTTAATCTAATTGGTGCAACGATGTCTAATGTACTAGAGAAAATGGTGCTCATAGTGCTAGTCATTTCCTCTAGTTCATCTGTTTGTTTGGGTTCACTGAGCAGCTGAGACAGATCAGGTAAGCTATTTGAGAAATGATCTGTAGTTGTTGGAAGGATTGTTCTGCCTGGTCGATAACGCGGCGCAACATGACAAATTTCAGCGGTACGTAGTATGCAAGTGACCATGTAATGGTCAGTGACTTCATCACTTTGCGGTATAATATCTATATCGGTTGGATCGGCTCCATGTGATATAATTAAATCTAGCGTATGATTAAGACGATGAGTGGGACCAGTTACGTTTTGCTTGACCCCAAAGGAGTTTAATAAATCTGTAAACGCAGCCCCTAAAGCATCATTTGAATTATCTACGTGTATGTTAAAATCTCCAACAATTAATGCTTTATCGACATTGACCAAAAGATCTGAGAGAAAGTCTGCAAACTCTTTTAGGAAATCAGCGTAAGGCCCAGGCGGTCTATATACGGTAGCCAAGGCTAGAGATAATATGGATTTCTTTCTTACATCTAAGAGAGTAACATTTAGCACAAGTACTTCAAACGAATTAAACCTGTGACCTGTTTTCTGAGTAACAGTAAGAATATCTTTATAGATTATAGCAACACCACCGCCACGACCAATCAGACGGGGCTCATGCTTGTAACAGTATCCAGGAGGAGTAGACTCATTAAGACCGAAATAATCATTTGGTTTAAGCCAGGTTTCAGTAAGGCAAAGTACATCGAAACTATTATCTGTGACCATTTCATTTACAATAACCGCCTTAGGTGTAAGCGATCTGATGTTTAAAAGACCTAGCTTTATAAACTGTTTTTGTTCACTAATATTGAGATTTTCTGGTTTAATCACAATTAGATTTTTCTTAGATCCTGCAGTAGATTTATTATTTGATCTCACTAAACGAGGAATAGACACAGTTTCAATATAATGTTCTACATTGGTACTTATATCAATTAAGTTTGGACAGCAAAGAGTGTGATTTGGACTTTGACTTACTAGTCATATGGTGTGTAGCGTCTTGGAGATGTTGTCCGACAGAATAGCCGCTCCGATTCTGCTGGGGTGAAGGCCATCAGCACGGAAGAGCCTAGGTCGCTCCCAGAAAAGATTCCAATTATTTACAAAGAGCAGTCTCTGTTCATTACACCATGACATTAACCATTCATTTAGAGCAAATAATCTACTGAACCTTTCGTGTCCTAGTCGGTAGGTGGGAAGCGGTCCAGACACGATGATCGTTGTTTCAGGCGATGTGCTGCGTACCGTCTCGATCAGGCTCCTGTAGTCCTTCTTCAGAACCTCCGACTGCCGTAGCCTGATGTCGTTCGTTCCCGCGTGCAGCACGACAGCTCCGACGGGCTCGTCACCGTTCAGAATCCCGGGAACCTGTGCAGCGACATCGAGAACACGAGCACCAGGAAAGCAGTGAGTGCGAACCTTACCTTTACCTATGGTAGCACGGACATGCCGGACGATGGAACTGCCGATGATCACAGCGTCGCATTCCGTCTCGCGTAGAGGGGAGAAGCGGTTCTGGGTGGAGATCTCGAAGGCCGGGAGGGGCGGAGAGGTCCTAGCTCTGGTCCTGGCCCGCGTCTTCCGCTGTGGAATCATCCAGGGTCCATGTTGTTGTGTCGGTGCCGGAGTGAATGAAACCAGGGATGATCGCATCCTGGGCAGAGAAACACATGGAGTAGACGAGGTCGGAGTCAAAAGGTTACTAACCACTGACTTTTGAGCATCGGCGCGTGATGTTTCAAGCGCGAAACGTCGATCTCGTAGCTCGGCCTGTCTCTCTAGTAGGTCGCGGATCTGCTTCTCCACGGATTCCAGCTCTAACTGCACAGAATGCAGCTCGAAGGTGTCCTCACCTGCACTCAAAGGTAACGTTAGACACACATCCGTTATATTCGCCATTATAGCAGATGTGCTATAATGGCGAATTATAGCTTTCAGTGATACGGGTGTAAATAAGTCGATCGATAGGCGCGACCACGCGTGTAATGCTAGCGGGCTAAGGCTAGTAGCGGAAGTTCGAAAGGTTGGATATATGTAGCGATATCAGAGCAATCCGATTGTTTTTTAAGGAGAATAGTATTCCAGATATGTTCACACGCTATAAAAATGAAAAAGTTCGTTTGTAAAAGAGTGTAAAGAAGAAAAACAAGGTTTCTGAATTAATTCGACGGAGCTCCAAACACAACAACGCACTCAGTTCCAGATCATAAATCTTTGGGTTCACCCAAAGATGAAAATTCTGTCATCATTTACTCACCCTCAATCCAAACCTGTATGAATTCCTTTCTTCTGCTGAACACAACAGATATTTTGAAGAATGTTAGAAAAACCAAACAGTGGATGGGCTAGATTGACTTCCAAATTATATATTTTTTTCTTACTATGGAAAATTAACATAATGGAACATAATGGAATAATTAACACCATGTATCAATGGGTCAATGGGATCAATCAACTATTTAGTTACCCACATTCTTCATAATATCTTCTTTTGTGTTCAGCATGAAACAAGTTTCGGTAGTTTTTCTTCCCTGTTGTGATGTATATTTCTGAGTGAAACGGCTTTTCGAACAAGAAATGTCTAATTTTCTTTATGATTTAAATTGATTCTGACTCTTAAAGTATTATGTACATAGTAGGCTAATAAGCATTCACAAAAGCATTTTAGTTGGAGCAAATAATTAAAAGTTCCATGTTTACAACAGTAAATTCAGTATTTAAAAGTCAAGGGGTCTGGCAGTATAAAACTACTGTGTCCCTCATCCTTCAATTCATAGCTTGATTAGCATGTTCCATTATGTTAATTAAAAAATGGCTTGAAAATACATGGTGTTATTTGATACATGGTACCAGCAACAATCAACCTGGCAACATGTTTATCCTCATCAGAGTCTGCCAATGGAAATTTTCACTGGGGTTTTGTCCATTTATGGGCTCAATTAGTTGCTAAAGCTCCCAGAGCCTGTACTTAGATAAGGCGCTTTTGCAGTTTGAATGTGACAGATAGCAATAAACAACAAATGAAGGTCTTTTTTCAGTGAATTGATTTTTTTGGTTCAATAAATGGCACCCATTTACCAACCAGAGGTTCTTTAAAGAGGTTTACACTCAGCGCACATATTCTGATATATCCTTCTGTCTCACAAAGATTTCCCTCTCGACATTTAAAAAAGGCTTCCTACGTTTCTTAATGGACAACTTTGGCAAATAGAATTCCTCGCTTTAGAGAGAGCTAAAATATGATTCAAACTGTTTGATTACTGTATGTATTACATGTCATAGCACACAGTAGCCTGCTTAATAAAAACATTTCCCATTTGGCATTTGATTAACTTAACGCAGGTTGTAAATGGCTTCACCATGCTTCTCATTACCTCATAAACTGAGTAAATCAGAGGTAGATTAGCTTGGCACGGGTAGTGGATGCTGTTTTTAAGATTAAAGAACACCGTATCCTGAGTTCTCCAGCATGTGCAAGATTTTACGAGTCCATTCACTTCGGGTTAAATCAGCTAGCAGAACGAATGGATTCGCCCAGCAACAGCGCTGGTGAGTCTAAGAAGGGATTATACAAAACTGTCCTACTGTCATAAACATGATACTTCTCCCCACCAAATCCCACAAGTGCTTCGCTTTTGCTAAAGAAGCCAATAAACAACTCAGCGTAGGCCGACCTATCGCATATTCGCAAATGCCGAAAATGCCAGTTTCTTATTTAATATTTGCATGTTGCTTGGGGGAATAATTGCTGTGGATTTAGAAAATGAATTATGGATAGCATGTCCTTCCCTTATGTTTTGCAATTAACTAAGTATGTTTAACAGTTCAGATTCTAATGGGATGTTTAAGATGTCAAGCCATTTTTTTCAATATAGCAATATATGCAAATATAGCTACTAACCATTTTGGAAAAATAATATTCATTATTTATCTTCTGTTTACTATGCGCATCTCATTTCGCAGGCAATGGTTTTGATTTCTCCTCTTTGTTTGGGTAAAAAAAATATGAATCTTTTTAATGTATGATGACATAACACACCTGTCTTGTAATATTCCTACTGCTCAGAATTCTTCAATCCCTGTGATTATACATTCACCATGGATTCTTTCCACTGCTCAGGGCTCCACAATGTAGCGTATCACCATTTGTCTGTCCATCTCTCTCTCTCTCTCTCTCTCTCTCTCTCTCACACACACACACACACACACACACACACACACACACAGACACATTACCTTGTCCTCCCTTAAAGAACAGACACTCAACCAGTGGCATTAGGGAACAGTCATTCTTGTGCATTTCAGAAAAGTCTAGAAACTTTTGCAAAGGGTTTCTAGAAACTTCAGGAAGTTACTGTCATGAAGTTGTTGTTGGGCAAGGGAAGAGGATGGACAGAGCAGAGCACAGGCAGGCAGATGCATTGTTTGAAGCTCCTGTCAGGAGCTCTACTGACCTTGTGTCTCACTGTGGTTCCCACTGGACCCAGACTGACAGATAGGTCCCGGCTTAGGGACATCAGCTTCAGCAAGGTCCCATGTTGGACGTTGTAGATGTTTCCAAAGGCCTTCGTGGATGTACAGTCAGTTTCTGTTTGTGTAGGACAGCTCCATAACACATCGACAACATCTAGACACCCACTCACACACTTACTTACACAGCATAAGCACACTCATACACACACATTTGACAGCCTGATGCCATAGGAGAACCTTTTGTAGTTGCTTAAAGAACTGTTTTCTCAATTTTTTTACTGTATATTCTGGTACTATAAGATAAAAAACCAATTGGAGCTTCACTTTCCCTCTGTTTTCCCTAAGACTCCATAAAATGACCTGATGAGTACAGGATTGATTGCTTGATTGATTGTATTATATATAGCTCGGGTTAAACCTACTAGCCAAGTTATATAACTCTGTGCTCAGGGTTTTGAGTATATATCTCTGTGTTTTACATTTTACAAATATATAACTCTACATGATGTACAGAGTTATATATTACATTTTATTGTACATTTTTAATGTACATGTAAAAGTTTAAATTAAATATAAGTAGCAACAGATGTTTTTTACTGTATTGTGATGTACATCCGAGTAAAAGGGACTTTTAAATGTAAGATGGAGACTTTGTTTTATCAATCGGTTGTTGATTGGATGGAAAAAAAGGCTCAGGGTTTAAATTATGGGACTAAATGATTGGAGACATCAGGAATACGTTACTAGAGAACAGTCAGCCATTTCTCCGGTCGTTTTTGAATTCTATAATTTAGGTTAAAAATTACACAAAATATTACGAACATCTGTTTCTATGGGCCGCAACAGTCAAATCCAGTCCGTAAACACTCGAAAGCAAGTTGGCTGTGCTTCTGCAACCGTAGTTATACTGTATGAATATCTATCTGTTATAGACTTAAGCAGATGATTTTCATAGGATTTAGTTTATCATTCATGTTAGATAAGACAAAGGCATTAGCTAAAATGATATTAGATATTATGTAGATATTACATATAAAAGGTTATCCCATTTCATCAGGAATTTAAATCTCGGAAATTTTACTACCAGAGGCTACGCAATATTTGAAGAAAACTCATTGATTTTTTCTGTGAGTGACAACAGGATCTGCTATGTTGACCATTCCAAGAAGGCGAATACGTCAAAGTGTCTGGGGTGGTCAAATGTTGCATCTACGTATACATATTTATGATTACAACAGGGTGAGAAAGAATATGTAAAAATGAGAGAAACAATCTAATTCATAGAAATTATACAGTCAAGATTTAAAGGGGTCATATAATGGAACATGCACTTTTACAAGTTGATTGTACTGAAATGTATGTTGGCAGTGCCTGTACACAACCATCATAAAATTATAAAAATCCATCCAGTGTTTTTTTTTTTTATCTTCTTATATGTTTTCCCCCATCTCAAATCAAGCCGTTCGATTTTGTGACGTCACAAAATCGACGCCCCTCCCACGATTGTTGATTGACAGCAGCATTTCAGCACAGACCCGCCCTCGCTCGTGAGCGAGCTGTCAATCATAGTCCGCGCGGACTGGCGCGGTCATTGTTGATACGCTGGAGCACTGTCTATGAGCAGAATGGCGTCTAAGCGATTGTGGTGTTCTGTTCTTGGGTGCAATAAAGAACACATCAGTCATTTTGATGTTCCTAAATCCGAACCGCTGAAGACGCAGTGGCTGAGTTTGTTTTCGAAGGGAATATTCCCCACGATCAACGTCAATGCTTTCATGTTTGCGCGAATCATTTCACACACCAGACTGCTTTATAAACGAGGGTCAGTAACGTTATAAAGCTGGTTTTGCTAAGAAGCTGTTCCTGAAAAAAGGATCAGTACCAACTATTTGTGTTCCTGCTGTACCTCCAGAATAACTGAAGTGAGTGTAACGTTTTATTAACCTTTATATTAATATTTATATTAATCTTTGCAAATCGCTTGCTGCACGCTTCACGATGAATGCCGCTGTTTACACTCAGGGTACATTACGGCATGTTTTCTATGTACGACGTTCTCGGTATAATTAATAATCCCACGTTTATAATGAACAACGCGTTATGGTTATTGTGTTACAAACGGTGTACACACAGAACAGAGGGGCGGGGTGAGCAAAGCTCATTATCATTGACACATGCACTTAAACGGCGTGCTGAAAACAGAGCTGTTTTTGACCAGGTAAAATGAGTGTTTTGTTACAATACTAATGAGAATTTTTTATTAAAGTATATTACAAACTTTTAATTTAGATCCTAAAGAATCATATTAGCTTGTACAAAAATGGCATTATATTACCCCTTTAAGACCCTTGTGTTTATGAAAAAAATGATCCATTACAATAATGAAATTAACTTGGAAGCTGCACAGTATATTACAGTAAACAAACCTACTTACATTTAGACAGACATAAAGACTACTATGAAGAAGCTTTATCACATAGTGACACTCCCACTGACTGCTGCGAAACCTTGTTCTGCATAACTGCATATATTTTCTGCCTTGATAAGCAGCTGTCATTACATCTGGCAGGTGGCCCAGACAAAATGAGGATAGATTTGTGCGGTGCGGCGTGTGCAAAATGAGTTTTCGACTCTGAGAAAAAATACTGTCATTGTCATCAGCAACGGTATTAGAAGTGTCACTTTCTGACTGCCTGCCACTTAGGCCTGTAGGTAGCCTGAGCACTTCCCGGCTCTCCTTCTGCTGACAAATGTGAGAGACAATGGCAGTTCATCTTGTACGCGGCCTGATCTATGTGCTCATGTAAAGGGAAAAGGATCAAATCCACATGGGGTAATTCGAGTAGGGTGAGAAGGGCTTTAATTCAGGTCACATTTCTTGCTGAGATCACCCACTGAGCACCTCTAAATAATGTCATTTGGAGGGACCAAACACACACAGCTAAAAAGACATTACTATTCTCTAGCACTATTCACCACAACAGTCCATGGCACTGATACAAAGATTTTGTCTTGGAGCACTGCTGTCGTAAATTGAATTAACCAGAAATAAATGGAGAAAAGATTAATCCAACATTCTGCTTTAAACATCTGCTCTTATAGGATCCATAAGCTTTATGTTCTTCAATATCTTAATATAGACAATGATTTTCTTGATGATTCTATGTTGGTTGGATATTATATTACTACTCAGAAAAGTAACAAAATAACAGGTAACATTTTAGAATACTATTATGTCATTAATAAATAACTACAGGAACAAATGAGTAACGCACTATTAAAATTCTAGTAACTACTGTTAACTAACAAGAAACTCTGATTAGCGAATTAGTAAGTAGTTGCTCAGTCGAATGCGATAGTTCACTATTAGCTAACCAGTAGCTAAAAAAAAATTCATAGCTCCCAGAGGACTACTAAGAACTACTATATATATATACATGTATAGGTTCATAGTAAATGTGAATAATGCATAATATATAATTAATTCTAAAGTGAAGATCATAATAACCCACTAGTAATGATTTAAGTATTACCAAATCCTTCCGAAGGAATGACTAATTATTTGGATCAGTATTCTGAAGTGAAAAACATGATAACTCTCTAATATTGACTAAAGTCATTGTAAGCTTTTGAGGTTTTTACTAATTATTTTGAACAGTACTCTAAATTTACAATCATGGTAACACTAGTTGTGTTCCGTTGTGTTGTGGCTTATTTCCGTTGTGTTGTACATTTTCTGTTGTGTTGTGGCTCATTTCCGTTGTGTTGCGGCTTAATTTCGTTGTGTTGTGAACTTATGTTTGCTTTTTAAATTTTGTTGTGTTGTGCACTACTGGGCCACCGTATTACTATCCAAAACCTTACAAAAAACTCAAAAGCTTACAATGATGTTTTTCACTTTATAATACTGAGGGTTTGGTAATAACATGAGTCATTACTAGTGGGTTACAATGAACTTCACTTTAGAAATATTACTCTCATTATACATTATTCATGTTAATTATGAACCTGTAGTTCTTAGCAGTCCTCTAGGAGGTATAAAAAAAAAATAGTAGTTACCAATTAGCTAATAGTGAACTACCACATTTGAATAAGCATTATTATTATTACTTACTAACAAGTTAATCAGAGTTTTTTTGTTAGTTAATAGATGTTACTAGAGTGTTAAAAATGCATTACTCATTTGTTCCTGTGTATTTAGTATTCTACAGTATTCTAAAGTGTTACCAAATCACCAAATCACAAAAAAAAGTAACAAAAAAAATTCTCAAATTTTCTCCATTGTAAGTTTGCTGTCAGATTTCAAGATGTGCCAATAATATTAGACTTGCCACAGTATACAGTGTTATCAGGTAAACTATACTCAGTACAAACAACAAATATTATATCTCGGGGAAAAGGGGGAATTAATTCTTATATCAATAGCCTAGCAAATAGAATATCATAAAATTTTGTATTTTGTAAATAAATTAAAAATAAAAGTCTAATAACTAAAAATAATCATTTTAGATGCAATGATTGAATGTATAATCGCTTTTATGAAGAGTTTTGCAAGGATGATAAATTACCTAAATGAACGCATTGAAAGCCAGATATTCTATACCGACTTCATCACGTTTTAGAACGGCATGTCATGCACGAGATTCTGCAACCAATGCAGTGGTCAAACACATCCGTCTAGTAGTGCTGTTAATATTCTCGTTTATTATTTTGAAAACAAGAATTATTCCACCATATTGTGCGTTGCACTTTCTTCCATTCATAGTAATATGAGTCTTACTATTTATACAACCTTTGATACTGTGCAACAAAACATCTAACATCTAACATCCAACCAGTATTTCCGCAATAGTCGGTTTACACCTCAATGGTGTAAAAATAATGACATTGTGCCCACTCTAAATGTTATCATAATAATACATACTGCACCTGTGATACCTCCACATATTAAATCTCAGTCCCATTTTCATTTTTCAACAGGATGTGCAGCTGTTTTTGTCACATTTCAATGTTGAACAGTGAACAACTGTAGCTGTGTTGTAAGAATCAGCCATGTCTAGATTAATTGCTCTAATTGCCATGAAAGTTGGTTGAGGCAGTCATCGGAGAGGCACAATCGATATCTGCATTCATCACTAGAGAATAGGCCTTGATGCATGTTATATAAATTCATCAAAATCAAAAGGCACTCCAGCACTAATGGGAAAAGATTGAGTGGTTAATGGTGGGTGAGAGGTATAAGCTTTTCTTGCATGTCAGAGATACTCAGTCAACAGCTACTTATCATGTCCTCACTTCTTTGTTTTGCCTTTCTTGTTTTGGATTGGAAGCTTCAAAATCAATGTTTGCAGATATTTACAGTCCATTTAAGTCATTACTCTGGCATTGGTCAATGTAATGTTAATGTTTGTACAATTGTTAGAAAATTAACTTTTCCATTAAGGGGGAGTAACAAGGGGCCAAAGTCTTCCTGATTTTCAATTGTCGTCTTATTTGACAACCATTTAAATTTAGCAGTGTTTGCTAGGGATGCATGGTGCCGTATATCAGTCTATTGTTGGTGTAAGGGTGGATTCCTGCAGTGGTTCAAGCTGCAAGACTGCCGGATGACTAAAGAAACGTTATTAGCAAGATGGTAGAAAACTGCACATTTCTTGTCTATTCCACCCACTGCCACTTATACCAACGACGGAAATAAGCGCAGTTACAATAGCTTAATATTTGTGGGAGAGCATTGCTATAGAGAGTGACAATATTGTATTGCAATATGTAGCACTTCAAAGTCATTACCAAATCAAAACTAGTTAGCACATTAGTTGTAATTGAAAAGGTTTAATGACAAAATATGGTTATGGTTACACTTAAAATAGTTACAAAATAGATGTATGAGATGATGATAACTTATATTATTAATTGTACCCAGCATATATGAGAAATGTTACCTGAGAGAGAGAGGAAGGAAGGAAGGAGGAAGGAGGAGGTAAAGAGAGCCAGCCCCAAGAAAGGGACCCAGAGAAGAAGAGAGCCAGAGCATCAAAAGAGACAGAGCAACCGTTTCAATCTTCTTTTATCCTTTCCTAGACCATGTGACTAAAACCCAAATGTGAGACATTCAAACTGACCAATCAGATAATTACACTTCCCCCACTGTACTAAAGGTGTGACAATTCATTGACCCCCAAAGTACAAACATTTTGGCTTACAGGCCTTGATCGCTATCAGAAACGTCTCAGGTTACGTATGTAACCCTGGTTCCCTGAGAGGGAACGAAACGCTGCGTCGAGACGCGGTGGGAACGCCCTGCGTGATTGCGTCGTGAAGCACGTGTATAATCAGTCCAATGGAAAGACGAGACCTAATAGGAAAGCTATAAAGCACCCCTGAGACAGAACGCGACAGCTTCTGAAAGCCGAAGCAAGTCGATCACAGGCATGCAGGGAGTATGGCAAGGCGACGCAGCATCTCGTTCCCTCTCAGGGAACCAGGGTTACATACGTAACCTGAGACGTTTCCCTTTCAAGGGAACTCGAGCTGCGTCGAGACGCGGTGGGAACCCTATACCCACTACGCCATATGACAAATGCCTGTTCTGTATGAAGACCATGCGCACACTAGGAAACAAGCACCCTAGGCCCTGGAGTGGAGCCTAGGTCCAAGTCATAAAATCTAACAAATGTAAGCGGTGAGGACCAGCCTGCCGCATTACAGATGTCATAGAGTGAATACTCCTGATAATAAAGCCTTAGAGGCAGCCATACTCCTGGTAGAATGGGCCGGGACAGCCAAAGGTGAAGGCTGTCCGGCCGCTGGAGGACAGAAGGCCTGCAGCACAAATGACCCACAAATTTAATAGGGACCTATGAATACAACCCGGCAAGGGGTGAGGAAAGACTATCACCATACCAGGTGCAAATCCAAGTACGTGCAGGCCTCAGCCTCATGTACCACGGAGAAGATGAAATAAGTATCTCTCCTCAGAAGTAACCCAGCAAAGAAACATTCATTGCAGAAATCAAGTACTGTACCATAGGGCAGATAGCAAGATTCAGAAGGCGTTCTCCGCACCAGGCAGAGAACAGTTTCCATTTCAATGCATATTCAGTCTTCTCATGGAGGGAGCTCTAGACTGGAGTATGGTCTCCACGACCTCAGTCGAGAGACCTGAATCTATGAGCTGGGCCCCCTCAGAGACTGAGCCCACAGTATCCATAACTCCAGATGAGAGTAACTCCCGGGAGCAAAGATATCGGGAAATGCGTACAGGTGTAGCCTCAACCACACCTGCACCAATACATTGTATCTAACGCTTGCTTGCTCTCTTTTGCCATAATATATATTGCAACTTGACAGACAACAATAAATATGACAAGGACAGAATACACAGATCGCTTGCTGAAGGCACAGAAGCTGTCGCGGTCTGTCTCAGGAGTGCTTTATAGCTTCCTGGTCGATGACGTCACCCGCCTATGACGTCTCGTCTTTCCATTGGACTGATTGTACACGTGCTTCACGACGCAATCACGCAGGGCGTTCCCACCGCGTCTCGACGCAGCTCGAGTTCCCTTGAAAGGGAACCTCTGTGCCTTTAGGAACTCCAAATGGTCATTGTGGTAGGAAGAGGGGGTAGAAAAACAGTCAAGATTATTTTCAATTCTACATTGGTTATTGGCAGATATTAGAGACTTTCTTTAATCAGTATTGGTCATTAATGTGAATCACATGCATCCATTAGTGTGAATCACTGTATGTATCCTTCAGCAGAGCTTTTGTTCCTCTAGTCTAGGCAATATCTGTGAACCCAATAAAATTGTAATTGTATGGGTCAGATATTGGCCTTTCCAATATCCAACAATTGTGACGGCAGCCAAACCAGTAGATACAGGGTGATCATGAGTCACTCTGAAATATAATAAATCTGGTCAGGCAGAAAGTAAATAGTGATTGCCTGCTATTTCCAAAACACTTATGATGAGATCGTAGTCTTTGTGTAAAGCATGCAATCTGTGGACAGCCAAGTAGGTTTTCACTGAAAAGGAAATAGTCACAAACTCCCACACAAAGGATGTTTTTCTACATTTTTAGAGGTTGCAAAATATAAATGTCAACCCTGGAAAATAAAGGTATTAGAATATGCGTACATCGCAGCATGACAGTTTGGTGTCACCTTGGCGCAATGATATGTGGAACAGCGAGATTAGGGTAGAGTTTAACTGCTCACTGCATGTCAGATTGTCTTTAATGTGACTAAACTAAGAGCTCCACACATGACCTAAAACACGCAGAATGCGGCAAAAGAATGTAACTTAAGCATAACAGGGTCTACAAAGCGCATGCAGGGAGGAATTGTGCCCACTAAACAGGCCTGCAATTCACACAAGAGTTTAAAGAAAAAGGAAAAGAGTAAATTCACAAAGACTAAAAAAGCAAGCAAGAAAGAAAAGAATGAAAAAGACAGGCCAACAAACACCATTTAAGTTGCTGAAGGCTACAAATTGCCTTTGCACCATGACATCGAGCCAAACATTGCATGAGCCGTCAGGTAGGGGTGTGAACCGGCACTGGTCTCACGGTTCGGTTCGATTACGATTATCATGTCATCGATTCAGTTCAATTCGATATCACGATGCATCGCGATGCACCGCATCCTCAATTTTTTATTTTACTTCAAAAGTGATGTGTGCACGCGTGTCTGTACGTGTGCTCGCCTGTTCGGGAAGTCGTGGTGACAGAAACAGTGACATTCCAGACAGTTTAAGTTTCAAGGGAGTAAAGCTTGTTTATGCCATTAAGAAAAGGAAAATTGGTCAAATAAATTTTGTTTTAAAGAAATGTTCATTTAAAAGCAGCGCTCATTAATCAGTGTATTATGTTACCATTGAAGATGCGTGCATTTGGTGTGATCGGCTTCCGCTGACAGATTTCTTTTGTAAGCCGTCACCTAAAGAGGTGGAACACGCCAATGCTGATGGTGAGGATGGTTTTTTTTTATTGTTTTTTTTATTAATATTAATACATAGCTTATTTAGTATTATATAGCAACATATCTGATTAATATCATAATAAATACTTTGCTTGTTTCATTAATGGATGAATCAGCCTTTTTTGAACGAATCTCTTGAATGAATGATTCAATAACAAATACATTTAAGTCACTTGTCGCCACCTAGTGGTGTAACAATGTAATCGATACAATTGTTATTTGAAGCTCCATGTTACTTTCAAAAGGTGCTTTTCTCTATTTTGATCACTTCTGTAGACATCAGTGTTTATATCCAAACTATAATCTTTAATTCTAGTTCGAATTCAAGTTCTTCTGAGATAATAAAAATATTTGTAACACAGAAATAACAATAGTTGACTATACTCTCTGGGTCCTTAATTTTTGGTGGGTGCTCCTACATTTTTGCTGGTGCTCCTAACTTTTTGAAGTTGGGAGCACCAGTGCTACCAAGTAAAAAAGTTAATTTCGAGCCCTGTGTTGAATTATATATTTGCTTGGATCAATAAAAAACACTGATATTAGCATTCACACGTGTAGCAATCTTTAGCAGAGCAGGGTAATCAAGGTCATTTGCTTCCTCAAAAGGAAGAAAAGCAAGACAGACTAATTGGAAGTCATATCTGCACTGTGATGATGATCATGATGAGTTTAAGTAGACATACATCACTTTCTCTAGGACTCCTAGCAGTCCATTTACTGATATCATTGACTGTTATAAATGAGGGAGATGTGACTCTGTGTGACAGAGCAACGGCAAGAGTTAAATATAGTGGAGACTGGGCTAGTTGGCGCACAGATAAGATGTCATAAGGGCTATATCTCAGTAGCAAGGTTTTTAGTCAAAAGTCTGTTATATGGTTTTGTATTTTAGTTTCAAACACCTAGTTCAAGTTCTCAAATCAGAATTGTTTTAGTAAATTCTGTCCTCCAAAAAAAATTACAATATGATCATACATCATACATCATCACATGGGCGTCGGAACCATTGTATAAGGGTGGGACAAGACCCACCCACTTTTTAAGACCAATGATATTGGACCCACTCACTTTTACATTAAGCGCATATGTCTGTTCGCTTTTCAGAGCGTTGTCAGTCAAATCCATTCCACTTGAGGAATGCCCTAATGAATTAAACTCCATTTTCGCTGCAATAGCTATATTATATTTCTCAACGAGCCGCAACTGACGAAAAAAACGCCCGTTGTACCCTTCCAGTCAAATATTGTGTTGCAAACATCAATAACAGCTTTAAGTGGTCAATGCTGGCAAATGACCATGGTATCAGCAGGTTAATCCACGGATAGCTGTGCTTTTAATGCACGACGTGGAGGCGAGTTTAGTTTACTTGTTTAATTAAAAGGCATCAGAATACATGAAATGGCATTAGTAACATAATATTTTTCTGGGGGAGGACCCACCCACTTTTTTTTTGCTTCCGACACCCATGCATCATCATCATACATATTTTTGCTGTAAAGGTAATATCGATAATGTTGTAAATAAATAAATACAATTATTGTTATTATTTTTATATATTCATTTTAATTTAGATTATTATAAGTTTTAACTTGGATTATTATTATTATTATTTAATTCTGTCCAAACAAAAATGATATCATACTTTTGCTGTAGTTAATATCAGTAAATCAATTAATTATATTATATTAAAATAAATTATAAATAAATAAATGCATGAATACATTTGTCATATATTGAATAATAACTTAATTTATATTAATGTATATTATATTAATTTATTACACACATTTTTCCTTTTCTTTTGGCTTCTTTTTTCTTTTGATCTCAATTGTTTCAGTAAGTAGAAGAAACAGTTTGACAGCATTTATTCATCTGCAATAGGAGTGCAACAAAGGAGAGCAAATAAGTTGACATCAAATGCTCGACTCATCGGAACCTCAGGGGCCCTTAAAAATAGACATGCAATAAAATAATTCCCTTTTTTTCGGAGAATATTTCACGATTGAATGACCCTGATAGGATTTTTTTTTTACTTTTATTTTTTTACTTTTTTTTTTTTTTTTTTCAGTTCATTGTTTTGCTTATGTAAAGGAAGCAACATTCAACCACATACCTGTTCAATTCATAGAGCCATCTGGACTTGTTTGCATTATTCCTAGTGTGCATGTACAATCAAAACTGCGGATCATGTATGAAAAATTATACATGCCGACAGTATATAAATACATAATATGCATATTAGGCTCATAAGCAGCATGCACACAGTTTTGTTTTCCAGTCCTAAATCCTGTGGCAGATTACCACTTCATTTCTCTGCAATTATTTGTCAAACAGTGAAATCAAGGATTTTCTTGTGTAAAGATACCAGCCGACTGAGCAGATCCATCAGAGTTCTGTTCCTGGATAGCATCAGGGGTCATTGAACTGCTTCCTTTCAAGCGTGTGATGTCACCCCTGCTGTCAGAGCACTAATGTGGGCAGGAGACTGAGCTCCAGTGCCATGCAGACTTCAATTCAGCCCTGAGCCTCAAAAAAGATAAAGGGGGGCAGTCTGACAGAAACATATGATAGAACTGAAATGTTTCTTTAGCAATAGGTAATGAAAAAAGCTGTAAGCAGCTAAAGCCTTAATCTCGAGGTATCCTTAAAGTAGAGAAAATAACATACAGTAGCATACCCTATGTGCTTTCCATCTGAAGGCCAGTAGACGACTGGTGATATTTCATAAAGTTAAGTTATATATTTGTGTCACGTTATCTTATTCAATTCCTTAGGTGACAAGTTATTTGAAAATAGCTGCTCTTTCCACTTTAATTCATCTCTCTGCGTGAGTGAAACTTCAAACAGTTACTTCAAATAAGTTGCAGACCACCTAATGCTTTTGTTTTTAGTTTTTTTTAAATCTTACTGACCTTGCATGGAAGCTGAGAATAATATTTTATAATGAAATTCAGAGGCGTATTGAGAGGGGATTGGGAGTTTATAACTCTCTATGAGTGATGGAATACTGAGTGAGATCTGCTTTTCTCATACAGATGAGCGGAGACACTCTGCAGAACGCCTTTTCTCTCTCTCTCGCTCTCTCTTTTTTTTGAGCATGACTAATTGACCATAATCTCTTCTCCAACAAAACCACAAACGATGAACGAAATTGGGCAAGAATACAAATTGCCATAATTTATTTATTTTATTTTTGCATCTTTATTTATTTATTTTCATCAAATTGACAGTGAAAGTTTGAAAAAGGATTTTGATTGTTAGTCTCACGATAGTCTAATTAAATTTTGACCGTCCTTGGGACATGAATATTTAAAAACCTGTTTAAAACCATGATTTGTGTGACTGCAATGTTCTATCAATAAACCTTAATTAAACATCAAAATTAACTAGACAAAATGTAAGATGATCAAATATAAGTTGTATTTCAATATATAGATTCATACATTTTATCGTCAGTTTTATTTTATTAAGCTTCTCCTTTCACTGACAATTATTTTAAATAAATAAATAATGTTTTTTTTTATGTGTTTGAGGCCCAATATTATCATATTTGTATACTGTTTGTGTTTTTGTTAAAGCTGAGCTGAATAACATATACAAACTAATTTGGTGCCAAATGTTGGCTTGTAGTTATTAATAAACTTATATTTAAACTTATTATTAAAGAGGAATATTTGGTGGATAATTTTCTTTTCTTACAATTTCTTGGGTTGCTGGGTTCACTGCTGGTTGAGATTTATTAATGCAGACAACACTATACAGTTTGTGTAAAAATTGAGAAAATGGAATGAGATTATTTACCTGTCTTCCTGCCGTGCTGTAGGAGAGCTCCAAATAATATTATTTCTTATTAATAAATTGGTAGTGGATGCCAAGTACAGCCAGAAGCCCCACTGAGCCTCAATATTTTGCAACTAAACAGAATCATGCAAACTTATCCTCCAGCCTAAGAAAAAGAACGGCCACTTAACTTTAGTTTCCGAACTCACAAGCATTTATATTTCAAGGAAGTCACACATTGTAATTTCTCCCTCTCTTTAATGATGCGAGCAGTGGCTTCTATGACAGAACAGTCCATCCGGTTTTGATGCATATGCTGCAGCCACACACCGATGCTTGTTTTAGGTTCTAAGGGTTTCATTCATCCTGCTGCCCCATTTAAGTTCAGACCAGGCCTCAGTGCACCTCAAACTCATAATGACACGATGGCCTGATATGCTACTTGGTAATGGACTATTAAGAAAAACAAGCAGCACTATCATTTCTGCTAACTTAGAAGTATGGGGTGATTAAAATGATAATTTTACTTAAACCAAGAATACCCAGGCTGCAATATGGTTATGTACGCCTTTAGAAATTTGTGTCACATTTCATAGCATTGCAGATAAATCTTTTAAAATCAACTATAAAAAGACATGCTTATATGTTTAACGGAATTGAGTACTCTTCTGTGGAACCCACAGTAAACATGTTTTTTCTTCTTTCAATCTTTTCCTTTTTTCTCTCTTGTGAGTGTACTTTTACGACTGTGGATATAATTATAAATTTACGTTATGTCGCGCCACAATGCTGGCTGCCTATATTTCACAACATACGAGCGAGCATTTCAAGTGTTTTATGCTCCTCTCAAGACTTTGATTGGCAAAAATTACTGTCTTAGTTAGGATTGATCTCCTTTATGAGATTTTGGAGGCTGAGACCTCAACAACACAGCCTGGCCTTGCTGAAAGCACACACCGGAGTACCATAAGCAACGATCGCAGTGCACAGCACCAAGACAAAGAGGCTAAAGGCTTTATATTTATGGCTCAGGTTTCAGCAACAGTGAGAGAGAGAGAGAGAGAGAGAGGGGAGTATATTTCAGTGACTGCTTTGGAGCTCTGATGACAGCAGGAGTGGAGGAAACAGTATTTTATCAGAGAAAAGCTCAAGCGACGGTTCATTCTTATTCTAAAAGCTATACAGACTCTTTCAACAGGTTGCCATCTATGAATTATGATAGCATTCCTCGCTTTGCATTTCTTGTTTAGCATGTAAAGAGAGATGTTGCATTGCTCATTATTTTTCTTTGTTGGACGGGAAAAAAAAATTCCTTGGGGTTTTTATTTTGAATATACCCACAATGGCAAATATATATTAGTGTTGTTGTTTTTTCACAGTTTTAGTCATAGTTTTCATCTTTCAAAGTAAATGTCACATTCATACATTTTAGTCAGGCTAAATTACATCTAATTTTAGTACAGGCTTACAACATTTTGGTGCAAAATTAAACTATAACAACATGTGAAAACTGCCCTTGTGAAAACCTGAGCTCTGACATTGCATTATAAAGACGTACTGATTTAAAAATAAGTAAATATAAAATATAGTGCTGGGCAAAGATTAATCGCGATTAATCGCATCCAAAATAAAAGTTTGTGTTTGCATAATATATGTGTGTGTACTGTGTATAATTATTTTGTATAGGCCTATATATAAATACACACATATGCATGTATATATTTAAGAAATTTTATATATTTATATATAAATTATTTATGTTTATATATAATATAAATTATGTATAAATATATATACAGTATATACATGCAAATATTTCTTAAATAAATACATGCATATGTGTGTATTTGTATATACACAAAATAATTATACACAGTACACACACATATATTATGCAAACACAAACTTTTATTTTGGATGCGATTAATCGCGATTAATCTTTGCCCAGCACTAATAAAATAAATAATAATAAAGTAATTTTTTATTATTATTACAGAACAATGAATATACCAGCCACATCATACATGAGAAGGGTTACAGTTTAAATGTAAAAAGCTATAGCCTACTAATGACTGGTGATATGAGCACTCGCATATTACATCACTGGCATTTATCAACAGACTGATATCAGTGAATTAGAACAATTTTGACAAACGGACAGCACTTCAAATGGTCGACTCTCCGGTCAGTACCAAGAGCAACGTTGAGACACACCCATTGTCCAAGTTTTACATGCGCTGATATGTTCGTCTTCACAACTGGACATACACATTCTGACTAACACGTAGGCCTAACTTGTTCCATTTGTCCAAGTGCACCAACCTTGACTTCAGAATGCAATATGGCTGCTCAGCGCAGTGAAACAGTAGTAAAATACTGTTTATTAGCACTTCTGTTTGTCTGTACACACAGTACTATCCAACCTATAGTTCAAGTTCACTTCACCTCATTTTGAGCAGATGCAAGTTGTTTTAATTAGCATGATTCCCTTTTGTACCGTCTTTGTTATTGCGGAAAAAATAAATACGTTTGTTAACAAAGATTTCGTCAGTGATTTTGCATTTCAGCAGGGTGTGGTTTGCGTGTAACTGGTTTGGGTAAAAATAACGCAGTAATTTAACTGACGAGATTAACATTGTATATACAGTACACAAAACCAACTGTTGTTTGTCAGTAAAGGATGATTCAAAGGCTTGGGCTGATGCCTAGAAATGTAACAACACTTGTCATTGTGGTTGTCATTGGAATGTGTTCAATCGGTGAGTCCATGAAAATCTGTCATTGTCTGATTGCCAGGCTTATTTTACCTCGGTTCCTTCCACAGACTTGAAACGGTGTCTTGTTCATGTCACAAATGTCGTCTTCTGCAATTACAGGGAAAACTCAATTCTGCATTAATGCTCAGGGAAAAATGTGCCCGGTTGACTGATTAACAGAGCAAATGTCCTTCATTTCGTTCTAACACTGCGAGAAATGTCTAATCAGGACCCTGTCACTAGTCAGTATCTCCAGACGAGCCGTAATTCAGCCATCCCGCTGTTACCTGTGCTTTGATCAATCTGTGAATTATGCCCTGTCCTCTGGGAGCCACCACATTTTTACCGGCTTTAAAATCAGATTCCACTTGGAGATATAAAAGAGGTATAGAGGCCAGGCGGCACTGTTTGTTCTGTAGGGTGTCCGGTAAAGATAACAAGAACGCTTCCTCCCATGAAGAGCGAAAAGTGCTCATTTGAATATATTATACAGGTGTCCTGCTTTTTCATTGAGAAAGAAAAAAAAATCCAAGCAATAATAAGCTGAAGGGCAGAAGGTACATCCTTGATCTGTCTTCTCTGTCCTGACTTAACAGTTTCATTTATTTTTAAACAGTTTTTTCAAACGACTGTAAACTAATTCCATACAACTTGTATTTTTCTTTGCACAAAATGCAACTTCTGTGGAGTTTGGAGCTGAGTATTATGTTGCTCTCTATTTAGATGCAAAACAGTTCATTACAGCTATAATGAATTTGCAAGCCCTATTTGCATCTGATGAAAAAAAAATTATGAGGCCGTTTTAGGTAATTTCAACAATATCGCCCGCATCTGCTTTCAGCCTGATATCAAAAGTTTTAAGTTCCTCAGTGCGTCTACTTGAGAACAGTTTGCACCGCACTGATGGTTTGCTTATAATTACAAAACTAAATCAGGCCATACCTGCAGGGACACTTGGCTTGGTTAGACAGCTGTCTAACGCTCAAAATAAGGCAGATCACTGGAGCTTTATGCACAAACTGAACACATATAGTTGAAGTCTAAGAGGCACTTTGAAACTGAATATCTAAAATAAAGGAGAACGCAAATAGTTGCACTGGGTTTGTGTACTACAACTAGAGGTAAAGAGTTTTCATTATAAATAAATCGTGGCCGTCTAAGAAAAACTTTGTTGGAGATCTGATAGTTTCGTTGTCTTTGAGCCAAGTTAGATTTTCCCTGTGAAATTACTATAGGGGAAACTGCGGCTAGTTGTCATACTTTTTTTTACTCCTACCTTAAAATAATTTCCACTGTTGATTTTACCTTTTGCTTTAAAATACAGTTAATTTCACCTTTTGCCAAATGGGGCAAGTTGTCACAATGAAACATGGCATTTAAACAGCCGATTAAAGCACAATTTAAACTGTTAAACAATTATGAAACACAAACCAATTCAAATGTAAAAGGTAACAAAATAATTGGACTTGTTACTGAAAACCTTAGTTCCTGAGATATAATCCTTGTCAACTTCCCCGGGTTCCTCTATGTATTCATTTTTTGTTGTTGTATTATTAATTTATTGGTTCCGTTATTAAATTATTTGATTGTTTGTTATAACACCTCTGGAATATTCTTTCTTATCTTGACATTATGGCCATTCTCAGTGATGATACTTTGTGATAGTTTTGTAGTTGACAGTCTATAGTTACATCAGCAGACAGCATTGATTCCTATTCCTCCAGCTGTCTTTGTTGTTTTTAAAGTCCATACCATGTGGAGAAGCAACACAGGTAAATAACTTTAAGGTAAAGTGTAAATGTCAAGTTTTCTCCTCTGTGATCGAAGGAGAAGGTTGTTGTTACAGGATAAACTCACCATGTACACACAACTACCTTTTCTATTAAAGGGACCTAATTCTGTACAAACACATTTGTGAATTGTCACCTGTACCAGCGGTCTGGCCTGCGCTACATCTGCATGAGGAATCAGTGCTGATCAAAATTTTCAATGTAGTCCATTTATTTGAACCATTATATAATGAGCATGAATGCGGTTTAGTTCTTGAATGTGCATAGCCAGCAGTAAGTTCCCATCTCTCCTTGTTCATAGAAATTCGAGGTACTAATGTACAAAATGAGAATGTGTTTTGAGGAAAATAACCTCATCATTCCAGCTGACATTTTTAGGAAGGGCTAAATAGTCCATAAATTTGAACATATAGTCATAAATGCCAGAATATGGCAGAAAAGGGAAGAAAAGTTCAAATTGTAAATGTGCCACTGTGAATAATGAGATCTCCAGCAGAATATGGGCAAGAAGGAGATAAAGAGATGGGGAAAAGATAGAGAGAGAGAGAGAGAGAGAGAGAGAGAGAGAGAGATTCGACTGTAAACAGTGGAAGGCAAAAGAAGGAAGGTAGAGTGAGAAAGAGAGGGAGGGAGGGAGAAAATCTAATAAAAGTACTGCTGCATATGGCTACATTTTATGCCGTTATGTGGGAAAGGGATGATCAGGTACAGAACGAACCGCTATGGTTTTATTGGGTTGCATGATAGCATACCACAACCCTGATCTCAGCCCCTGGAGGCTTATGTTTGGAATATACATGTACATATTAAATGTTTGCTTTTTTATCATGTAATGAAAGCAAGTGTGCTGCAGATCAGATTCATGAAGCGATAAAGCATCTGTGCAGATGTAAGAATCATCTGAATACAATAACTGTAAAATGAAATGCTATTGAGCTCGTTCAGTCGAGGATCTTTCCGCCTTCTTTCTAACTAAATGACCAAACTGAATAATTTGTTTTTAATAAGAATATTGATATCACTTATCAGATAATGGCGCAACATACAATAACTAAAAAAGCTAAATACTGTAATATTTTTTTTTAAATGAATAAATCACTTTTTAAGGGTACCTATTATGCAAAATTCACGTTTACATGGTGTAACATAAATGCGTGTCGGCAGTATGTGTACACAACCACCCTATAATCGTAAAATTCCACCCACTCCATTTGAATCCCCATAAATCATAAGCAGTGTCTCAGAATAAGCCGTTTGTTTATATGCAATGTGACGTCAACGAGTACCAACGGGTTTGAAGGTCCAAATTGCAGTGTCAGTGTAGCTTCAAAGGGCTCTACACGATCCCAGCCGAGGAATAAGGGTCTTATCAGTCATTAAAAAAAAAAAAAAAAAAAATTTGTATTTACTTTTTAACCACAAATGCTCATCTTGCACTAGCTCTGGGATGTGCGTCCAGGACTTCACGCATTACGTGGTCACGTTGGAAAGGTCACGCTGAAGAACCGACCCAGTGTTTACAAAGGGAAAAACTCCATCTCATTTTCTCCTCCAACTTCAAAATCGTTCGACATCGTTGTTTTACCTTTTTTTGTAAAGGTCAAGGTCGTTTGACTTAGTCTTTGCACGTTCGCTTTGTAAACACTGGGTCGATACTTCCGCCTACGTCACGCGGGACCTTTTCAACGTGACTACGTAATGCGTGAAGTCCTGGACGCACATGAGTGAGTATATTATCAGGAAAACTAGAAGAAATTGTTGCGCTCTAAATTGACAAAAAATCATTTTTCTTCAGGTGCGTAGAGCCGCAGGAATATGGAAAACGAGCAAGAAGGTGGCTGGCTGTACACCGGATTCAGTACAGACTACAGAAGTCTAATGCATCGTTTTTGTTTTTTTGCATCATGCAAAAAGTGCTAATCGAAAGTGATTTAAAAGCAAATGAACAGGTGCACTGAAGATAGCAATGTAATGAAACGTTTGCTCCTGTTCATTTGAGTAAATTATCAGGAAATGTTCATTCTGAAGTGAACTAATCCTTTCAAACAATCAAGAAAAAAATCTATTCTTATAAAAGCTACTAAAATTATTCAATCAAGAGCAGTGAGTGATTTTGATTTTCTTTTGTTGTTTGATTCATATACAGTACCTACTGCTATATATGCTGTTAATATTACACTGCTTTCACTGTAATACACAGATCTAATATACACATGTGATTTTGACATAACCTTGTGTGCATTTGACAGTTTAAGCATAATAAGACGTGACAGAGAACTTAGTTTAAAGGGATAGTTCACCAAAAAATGGAAATTTTGTCCTTACTCACCCTGAAGTTGTTCCAAACCAGTATGAGTTTATTTCTTCTGTTGAACACAAAAGAAGATTTTAAAGAAGAATAAAGAAGACCGTATTTTAAGGAATGTTGGTAACCAGACAGTTGATGGCACCCATTGACTTCCAAAGTAGGAAAAAAAAATACTATGGAAGTCAATGGGTGCCGTCAACTGTCTAGTTAACTGTCACTCATTTGTCATTATTAGTTTTATATAACCAACATCACATTAGCAAACAACATGATTATGCACTGCCAGACCACCCTGTTAATTGTAATGCAATTATGTTGTGACACTGGTCATTGTAGGCTTTTCTTCTGCTGTCAGAGTCAAACAGACACACATGCATAGACAAAATGATAGGGAAGAGAAGAAGTAAACCGGAGCTTAAACTGAGCTTAACTGACAGTCTAAGCCAATGCTAATGTTATCTCTGTGATTTAGTCTTGTGTGTGGTAGCCTATGGGCTCAGCGCTCGCGGGATCATTGCACATTGTAATGCCCTGTGACACCAATGGAGCTCTTTCTGCATGGCCTTACAATGAAAAAGTGAGGGGGATAGGGGTTCGTCTCCTCAGAGCTGCGCAAATGTCTTAATTTCTCTCCATTTATGTGGGATGCTCATGTCTTAAGTGGCCCAAATGCATTTCTAGATAACTCGAATTTGATAATTCTGCTAATATTTCACTGTTTACAGCTTGCACAATGGAAGGTGTTGGGAAATTCTGTTAAGAATTATGAGTTTTTCAACTAAACTGTCTGTGCTGAAGACAGATTAGCTTGCCCTTATTTCAAGTAGTGATCAATCAGCAGTGCACAATGATTGTCAAAAGTTTTAATAAAACCTCACTTTGTATTGCTGCTATATAGTTTGCTGATACGGTGTGAGTCAAGTGATTAACGTTTTTGTCTCTGCTGTTTTTTCCTTAACAACACCCACAATGAGTCGCTCGATAACTCATGCATTCATATCATGAGCCATTTCATGTCCTCTTATTGAAGCTCATAACAGCTCAATATAGTTTATTCACCTTCTCCAAGGTTTCACAGTAATAATAACCATAATAACATTTCTCGCTCTCCTTCTGTTTTTCAGATGAGTTCAAGGCCTTTCTCAAGAAATTGCCAACAGATCATTTTTTAAACACCTCTGCCATCTTAAAGTTCTGGACGTCAGATCTGGTCCTGCAGAGACGTTATGGTCTGCTGGAGGCAAGCACTAAAGTGGTGCTGGGAAAAGCCATCAAGATAGTGCGCAAACTCTTCGCTCTCAGCAAGCGCTGTCCTACACAGCCAAAGATCAGCCTGCCTAGAGAAAGGTACAAGGCCATATGATCTTTTGTTGTTGTTGTTGTTGTTTTTGCAAATCATGTAAGGTAGCATGTGCAATGTGGATTTTAGAAAGCATCAATTAAACAGATAGCTGGAACAACATGAGGGTGAGCAAATTATGTTTTTTTTTTATTTAATACGGTTAGCATTC
This sequence comes from Rutilus rutilus, assembly GCF_951802725.1. Classification (NCBI taxonomy): domain Eukaryota; kingdom Metazoa; phylum Chordata; class Actinopteri; order Cypriniformes; family Leuciscidae; genus Rutilus; species Rutilus rutilus. The sequence continues at coordinate 16,899,827 of NC_140214.1, forward strand.
AAACATTTGTCTTTGTGTTTCTGTGTCTATAAGACAGTTGGCTGTTTCACTCTCAGTATATACAACATTGTGTGATTTATTTAGACTATGGCTTAGAGGCATTGAAGCTGCACTATTGTGTGGTTCAGATGTTGTTCTTACAGGACAGTTATTTTTGATTATGCAAAGAAAAAGTTGCTGGATATTTGAATTTGTGGGACAAACAAAGAGAGATGAGAAATAAGGCTGGATGATATTAAAGTGAGTGAACGTTGTGCCTCGTGGTGCCTGCATAGAGTGAACATTTCTGAATAGTGGTCAGCGTGCACACACTATAATCAAGAGCTCCACGCGAGGGACAGGTTGTAGTTAGCATCCTTCAACTTGAAGACTTTCACTCCATAAACGGCTTCCACCTTCATCTGCTTGTACATGTAACACTGCACAAGGAAAAACACACTAGAATTAACCCAAACTGAGAGTGGAATATTTTTTGTTGCTTCATTAGTTTCATAAACAAAAGTTTTATTACCCTAGAATGCAATTTTTGGAGGTTTTTCAATAAAGAAAAAAAAAATGGCTTGATATTCCATGTGTTTCTTATAAATCTTGAATGTGAGCCTCTGTAATGTCATTTACATATTTGTTGGTCATACGTTTAGAAAAAAAAAAAAACTTTTAAAAAGACAATCTTTATTCTATTCTATTTAAATTCTATTCTTTTTATCCAAAAAAAGTGATTTCATCACTTAATACATACAGTTGTCAAAAGATGCCATTACTCTGAAAAAGATAAAATCAGGATGTCTTTTCTTTAAAAAAATAAAAAAAATAAACCAGGTCATTTTGATCCCCTTGTATTCGTAGTTTTTTTTAGCATGAAGTCTAAGTTTAATTTAATGGCAAACAGTCAGCTATGTAAGTTTGATGTTCCCCAAAAAAGTTTAAGAACTTCATTGCTATGTCTGGCCAAGTCTGAGATGGTCACAATTAGTAATTTCAGAAATGCAGTTCTATTTGTTTTATGAGATTTTCAGTTTATTTGAATGGTAAAAAAAAAACATACAATTCATTTCTGAGAGATTTCTCACCAAAATAGAAGATTCAACCAGTTCTTAATTACTGAACCAAGATGCAGTTCTCTGAGTCAACATGAATAAATGAACACTTCTTATTGGTTTATTTACCGCCTTAATTGCATCTTGACATCAAATGCTCTCGTGAAAAAGAAGAACATGTTACATTAGTGGATTTATAAGACCATTAATAAACTCGAGAGTCCAGGACAAGAGGAAGGCCAGATGAAATGAAATCCCACAGGGAGGCAGTCGACAGAAAGGGCATGTGATGTGAGAATTTTTATTTATCTATGCATGGCATAAAGTATGCGTCAACAGTTGTGAAGTGAGTTGGAAGATAATGGAGAGCATTTATTTAAGTGAATTGTCTCTCACTAAATTGGATAAAAAAGAATGAAAAGAATGTGCCATCTCCTCACACACATCCCCAAAGGCTTTTAAGACTCACTTCCTCTACTTGTTAAGAGCAATTTGCATTTGTCAAAGAACAGGCCATCAGCACTCGATTAATATTCGTATCAATCAGCAAGAGGAAATTAATGCCTCATTTACCACAAAGAAAATAAGGCTGATGTCAAGTTCTGACTGAACAATTTGAACATGTTAGCTGAACAATTTTTCATGGCAACGAAGCCCAGAAATCTTTCGATTTTATCTTCATTTAGTAAATCCTAGCCTGTCATTTTTTCAGGAACTAATCTTGTCTGTAATTATTACCTTCTCTCTTGCAGACCTCTGGGTTTTTGGCTCAACAAAGCCCAGTCTCTGTTGTATTGCAGCGAGCATGGTGTGCACGGCACCTTCTCTGAGGAACTGCAGGGCTGCATCTGTGCCACAGAGCAACGCGCCGTCTGCCAGGGCTCTGTGCCATGTAGGGTGGGTGAGGGGACCCTCTGCTTGTCCTGCGCCCCGGACAACATCACCCGCTGTGGCACATGCCTCCCAGGCAGCATCCTCCATATGGGCTTCTGCCGCCCCAACATCGCCAACTCTTTGGACCACTACATCAACTTTGACTTTGACATGCCAGACACAGAGATGCGTTACCTTCTCCAAAGGCTCGATAGCCGCATGGAGGTCCATGCCATCTACATAAGCAACGACGTGCGCCTGGGCAGCTGGTTCAACCCGGCGTGGAGGAAGCGCATGCTGCTCACCCTCAAGAGCAACAAGAACAAGTCCAACCTCATCCACATGCTGATGGGGATCTCTTTCCAGATCTGTTCCACCAAGAACAGCACGCTGGAACCCGTGCCTGCTATCTATGTGAACCCCTTCGGGGGCAGCCACTCCGAGAGCTGGTTTATGCCCGTCAACCAGCAGGACTTCCCAGACTGGGATAGAACTAAATTGGATGCCTCACTCCAGTGCTATAACTGGACCCTCGCTCTTGGCAGCAAGTGGAAGTCCTTCTTCGAAACGGTGCACATTTACCTGCGCAGTCGCATCATCACTGATGATCCTGCCGTCAATGAGACGCTTTTTTACGAGCCGCTGGACCTGGATGACCACTCGGCCAACCTGGGCTACATGAAAATCAACAGTCTGAAGGTCTTTGGCTACAGCATGCACTTTGATCCAGAGGGGATCAAGGACCTGATCCTGCAGTTGGACTACCCGTACACGCAGGGATCCCAGGATGCGGCCTTCCTAATGCTTCTGGAAATGAGGGACCGCATCAACCGGCTCTCTCCACCGGGAGCCCAGCAGCTGGACCTCTTCTCCTGCCTGCTGAGGCACAGGCTCAAGCTTTCGTCCAGTGAGGTGGTGCGAATACGGGAAGCACTCCAGAGTTTTAACACCAAGCTCCCTAACTCCACAGAGCCAGAACTCAGCCAGCTGTGCAGTTAGTTCAAATGAGCCTCTGTTGTTCATTTGTGCCTGCCAGTGAGAATGTATTTGTAAATGTGATGAGAGAGAAAGGGAAACTAAATTTATTGTCAGTGTACATGTAAATGTTTGTGGATGAGATTGTCTTTGAACCCTCTTCCTTTGGGCAGCAATTGCGAGAAGCAGAATTTTTGATTGTAACCGAGATAGGAGCATACCATGCGGAAGCCGTACGTTGCCAGAATATTCCCTTGCTGGGAAAACCTTGTTGGATCTAGCCTACAGTCAAACCCACATAGTGTCTTTGAATAAGGGTTCCTTTTGAGACTATGGGGGGTTTTTCTTAAGTGGACTGCCTATGAACCTTGAAAAAGAACATTTTAAGTCAGAATATATACCTACGGTTTCTTAGCACGTATGTGCGGGTGCTGTAGTTATTCTTGGTGATGTCATTGTTCGAGATGGAGAATCAACAGTAAGAAGTCTATTCTGATGTAAAGTATCGGAGCACAGTGGTCCAACAGTTACAACAATCAGCAAAGCAACAATTCTTGCTTTTCTATTCTATCTGGAGTTACAAATCCTGTATTGTGAGATCTGTATATCTGTATTTAATGTGGGACTGAATTGCCAGAATGTTGGATATAAATTCCTTTGTATTCAGAGAAATGGCTAAACCAAAAGGTAAACATGAAAGCAAACTGAATGGCTAAATTTCATTACAGGTTTTTTAATGTTTATTGAAATCTCTTTTGAGAAGGCAACCTTAAAGTTACGGTATACGCTTACAATATTGTTTTGAAAAGGTTTGTTGGCCGCTTTGTAAATACTGCTCATCTCATTCAAAACGTGAAAAGCTTCACATTGCTTCTTGGATATATACTGATAAACACCTGTATTTGTACTTTTTGAAAGTGCAAAGACCAAAAAAAAAAAAAAAAAAAAAAAAAACACACACACGCTTCACCACAAAACAATTGCCTTATGAAGTGAAGTCTCTGTTCTGATATCAAAGCACACTTGGCTGTATGTCTCTCGCTTTAAGAAAAAAGCAGGAAACACTTTTTTTTCTTTTTTCCTCTGTAAATGTCCATTTTTAATTGAAGTATTATATGAGGAGTGCATTACGTGTCATCTATGTGCAAATACAGAGTTACATTTACGTCACCTGATTCAGTAGCTTTGTTTTACTACATTTCCCTGCTTTTCTATTAGACATATTAGTCACATAGACATGATGTGACGAGGCGTAACTGTAATACATGAATTCATTTTAGTATCTCTACATCTAGAGGCAATTATTTCCACTCAGCATTGAATAACTGTACATGTACTGCTTAAGTGTTCTTGATTAAGTTGCTTGGGTTGTAGCATTTGTCAACACAAACAGCCACAGAATTACAGCCTTTGACAACACAGAGCATTTATTACTGCTTTTTATATAAAACTGGAATGTGTGGAAATGTCTGTGAAAATTGCATATATGCATCAACATAAAAAAAGATCAGTTTTCTGTCAAGATAAGATGGATCGCTCAATATATGAGGAGCAACTTTTACAGTGCGAGGTAAAAAAAAACAGAATAAAAAAGTGCAATTTATGCTGTTGTCATGGAGAGCTATAGGACCTTCACAGTCTTTCACGATATATATATATATGTGACTCAACTGCAAAGGGGGAAAACATTCTCACTAAATTCAGAAGATGGAAATCACAGGGAGTCTGTAAATATGAGTTGTTTATCTTAATGTCTAAGACAGGAATCGGTTTTCACCCTTCAACAAATTGTCAAGACAGTGAAGGGCGTCTAATCAATCACAACAGCCCTATGTAAACTGGCATAGCCTACCTTTTGAGAAGGCATAAACTATCTGAATATTTCTGTATTTCATGATTTATTATGACTAAACTGCCTGAATTTACAATGTTTTTTTTTTTAGACACTTTATAATAACTTTCATGAATTAAGTCATAAATAAAATATTTACATACTTTACACTACTGTTCAAAAGTGTGGGGTTGGTAAGATTTTTTTTTATGTTTTTAAAAGTCTCCTTTGCTCACCAAGGCTGCATTTATTTGGTCAAAAATACAGAAAAAAAACACAGTAATATTGTGAAATATTATTACAATTTAAAATAAATAACTCTTTTCTGTTTTTTTTTTATTGTTTTTTTTTTATGTAATTTATTTCTGTGATGGCAAGGCTGAATTTTCAGCATCATTACTCCAGTCTTCAGTGTCACATGATCCTTCAGAAATAATTTGAATATGCTGATTTGATGCTGAAAAAAATTCTTATTATTATCAATGTTGAAAAAGTTGTGCTGCTTAATATTTTGTGGAAACCGTGATACTTTTTTTCAGGATTCAACAGCATTTATTTGAAATGTAACATTGTAAATATCTTTACTGTCACTATCAAATTAATGTGTACTTGCTTAATAAAGGTATTAATTTATAAAAAAAAAAAAAAAAAACTGTTATTGACCCCAAACTTCTGAAGTGTAGTGTATATATAAAGTTATAAATATTACATTAATTTGTACAATAATCAGTATTAACTAGTTATCTTTGATGATGTACTGCTTAAAAATTGATGATATAAAAAGTTATTAAATAGTGTCACCTTTTTATCTCATGGATATGTGAGATATAAATCTTGGGTTAATATCTCACTGTTTTGTACTTGGAGTTTAGAGATTGAAGTTTTTTTTTTTTATCCTACAATCTAATATATTTCTGATTAAAATAGCTCCAGCCGTCATGGTTTCATTCTTGTTTATGTGCACAGTTGACTGAGAAAGCTATTAGATTTTTCTGTGCAAAAGCATGAGATGAAAATCATTTACCATGGCTCTAACCATCTACTGAATGTATGTTTTGTAATACACTCATTTCAAAGTGAACGTACCTATATGTCTAATCCAGCCATCTTTTGGATTCCAGTTTTTACTATTTGTTTTCCATTAGCAAATTTGATAACATGCACATTTACCATCAACACAGGTCTCAGATTCTTTACTGTAACAGTTACAAGCAGCCTTGTTTTTTTTTTTTTTTTGCTCCTCAGATATAAACGATTCTGCTTTACTAGAAACATGTAAAATGTGACCTACTTTCAGGCTTTCTCTGCACGCCGAAATAAAATGGGAGGTTTTTCAGAAAAACATTTGAAAACCAATCCTCATTAGCATTCTTTGAAGAAAAAAATCAACACAGTAATGCTGCAGGAAAGAGGCAAAAAACAATTATTTGTTGTGAAATCATTGCATTAATTAATTTCAGCCTGTAGTTATTTACTTAGCATGCTCTGAAAGAAAATGGCATGTTGTCAAGCGAATACAACTCCTGGAGTTTGAGGTATCCGTTGGCGTCATACTAGTCGCTGAGTCAACTTAAAACACATCTGAATGCTATTTCAGGACATTTCAGCTCTGTTCTTGATTCTGTTTGCAGTCAATTTACCCCATCCCATCTTTAAACTACACTTCTGTGCTGCAGGTAGTCAGACAGCTTTACCATGCTGTAAACATCAAGTGACTGAAATTGTATCTCGGCCATTTCATAAACAGTGGTGATGATTGATTTTATTATGCCTGTACATCCAGCAATTCATGAATAATGTTCAAATAAGATTTAATCTCAGAGGGGTCAGTCCAGAATCCTGCCTTTAGCCTCCATGCATTGCCATAGTGGGATGTTTTTTTGTTTTGTTTTTGAGAGAGAGGTATCAATGTCCAGAACCAAAGTGCTGAATGTAAATAGTTTGACTGCATCCATTTCTATGAGAGACAATATAGCTCAGTTATGAGCGTGAGATGCCAGCATGAAATATTGCAGAGAGGATTCTGTATGTGACGAATGATTCTCTACTGAGTCAGATATGGGCGGTGTGGCCGTGAAATTAAACATAATCTTTATACTCTTAATATCATTTCTCTCTCTCTCTCTCAATGTTTTAACAAGATGTAAATGTTCTTATATGAATTATAAAAGGAAGAAGCAATATTTTCCCCGCATGGAGTCTCTAAATAAATGCTTAACTGGGTAAGTGCCATATCCTTTCTGCCATGAAGAGCTTACTCTTTGAACTGTTATACAGCAACAGACGACCATTAAAAGATTGAATTTATCATTTACTTTTATAGAGATGTTTGCTACATCAATTTGAAGGCCAAAATTTATTAGGTTTTTAGAACCGCAGTTTTATTTTAAGTAAAGGTCTGTGGTTTAGAGGGTTGTCCCTTATTCAGAATTGAATTCGGAATGCCGTTAAACCTGTAATTCCTGAGTTCGATTTTCAATGGAATGTAGCTCTATTATGCAATGTATAGGCCCTCTGGAAAAACATGCCTTTTATTACATTTTTGCAAAACTCCCAAAAACGTAGGCTACCTATATACAATTCACTGCAGATCCCAGCTGAAATGACTACTTTTGGCAGTAAAACGCCGACAACTTTTATTCATTTTCAGACATATAATGATTATTGGGGTATACAGGATTATAATCGATTACTAGACTTATTTTCGCACAGTTCCTTTCACAATAGTACTGTAGCTTATGTTATGACCTCACAACACTTTTACCATAGCACATGATTTGTAAACTAATTCATGTTGGCATCATATAACTAGCTCCACGATACACCTTTTCTTGTGTAAGAAACTTGCTTGTTAGCTCGCCTGGTACTACATTGCACTTGCAATGTGCAGCGCTCATGAGTCCCGTGAAACACAAAAGAGCTCAAAGACTTATAGAAGCTAGCTAAAATGGCGTGGTTACTTCAGCAAATGCATTTTTATCTCAATTTTGCTTTTGTTAATGCTATTGGTTCGGATTAGAGTAAGGATCAGTGTATGCCAGGCGTGTCCAATCCTGCTCCTGGAGGGCCACTGTCCTGTAGAGTTCAGCTCCAACCCCAATTAAACATACCTGAACCAGCTAATTAAGGTATCCGAAATATTGTAGTAGGTATGTCAAGTCAAGTCACCTTCATTTATATAGTGCTTTTAACAATATAGATTGTTTCAAAGCAGCTTTACAGTGATAATAGGAAATTAAAGTAACAGAGATTGTTTTGGCTTTACAGCAGCTCTAGAATAAAGTTATTGTCCAGCTAAAGTTAGTTTGACTGATTCACTTCCATTGCAAAGATCATTGTTAACTTAGCGTAAACCCTAACGCGCTCCGTCCCGCTCATTCGCACAACAACAGTGCCTGGTGGCTCGAGAACGCAAACCCTGAAATAGGTTCCAAGGTGCAAGCCTTGAAAAGAATTGAAAAAAGGTTATCTCTGCGCAAACTTCAAAAACGCAAACCTGTGAAAACGCTGACAGCGTGCACATGCATATTATGTGTTTAGTCTATAGGTATGTGCGTTTGAATATATACGTGCGTGTAGTCTTTCTTTACAAATTGGCCAGAACAAATTTTGTTGTCTGGCCTTAAAAATGTATAATACAGAATTATTTATCGCTTCCGCGTAGCCATGTGAACTGGAATTATTTTGACAACGTTTTATCTGTACATAAGTAAACGGAAGCGAGGGAGGCCTTCACAGGGGAGAGACTAGATGACACTTCAGGGCTGCGTTGTCGTCGTGTCCGGGCGCAGGTCCTTCATCAGATCTGGATACGGCCTGGATCCGGCGGACTGCGGTAAACCTCGGGATAAACAAAGAGACTAATATTAGCGTAGACGCCATTCTTCTTATGATGTAACGAGTACATCAGGATTTATGGGAAGTGTTCCCGATTCCGGCTGACCTAATCTATGCAGAATTATAGAAGTTGATAATGTGTTATGAGGATGCTAGGTCAAAGAGATGTGTTTTAGTCTAGATTTAAAGGTAACTATATAGTAGGTGAAAAACAGTATGTGACAAAAGAAGTATGTCCGAATTTACTGTAGTCATAAAAGAGTATGCTAATTGTACCCAGATGACATATTTCTTCCGGCGAGATTCTAAGGTTTGCATACGATGGACACTTTACCATCCCATGAGGCCACGGGAGAGGATTTATGGATGTCAGTGAATGCACATAACTGATAATGATGATAATGATAACATGGCGAATGTAGTACGTCCAGATTACATTCATACACACATTCATACTGTAGAACATACTGTTTTAGCGGTCGTGAAGTAATTACTTATTAAAAATAAGTATGTTTACAGTTAACACACAAGACATTGTCAACAGAGCGAAGAATTGACGAGTCACCATGGATGCTAAGATCCGATGCTACGCTAAGAAAAAGCGTGCCATGCTACTTTCTTCTTTTGTTTAATGGCTTTGTACATACTTAGTGCATATCGCCACCTATTTGGTGGTTGTGCAGTCATTTTTCAATCTTTCCGTTTAATAATCTTTAATCACTGTGAATAAGAACTATATTGTGTGTTTGATGCTAATTTAAATAAAAAGACCAAAAAATTACAGACTGTGCTTACAAAGATATCATGGCTGTATAAGTTTATTTTTTATGTTTAGTCAATTTCCTTCCACGTTCCTTGAAAGGTAAGATAAGTATGTTAGAAAACGTCCTGTTGCAAAAAAAGAAGAAGCAGAAAGCAGATCAATGATGTGTGAGATGAGAATACAGTATATATATACAGTATATATATATATATACATAGTAGTATTTAGAGTGGTGCAGGTATCATGTCACTTTGCACTTTGTAGGCCAATCGGCAGTTAGCATCACGCTGATTCCCTCGGCAAAAATCAAATAGAATTTCTCCATAGGCTTTTGGATTATCACAAAAAACAAGCTCTGTGATCAACAAAAGTTTATGATACTCACACGTTTTGTCCATCAAGGTAATTTTCACAGGTAAGCATGACTTTTATGAATTTTGAAGCCTAAATGCAGCTGCCACAAGTAAAAAGCTAAAGGTACGCTATAAACGAACTATACCACGGTAGCTCGACTTCAACGTCACCATCACTAAGCTTCCGACAACTGTTTCACTTTTTATCGAAAAACATTTTCCTAGAAAGTTTGGGTGATAATAGTTGGTAAGAGCACAATTATAAGCATAACGAGGCTGTAAAAGCGGACTGAGTTTACGTTTTCGGTGTGATGACGTTTAATCTCCTCGACTGCCTCTGTAGTCTCATTAGCCACTTGTTAGCAACTGCCTTTTTCAAGACACGTAACAGCTTAAAAAATCACGAGTGGGGTAATACTGATGTTTTTTATGTCGTAGAATAAAATGTAAAACTGTCTTGAGCTTGTGTTCACCACAGACCTTGTTTCAGCCATTTAACCAAAGTCCCATTCAAAAATAACTTTGTCCCGAAGTAAATGGAACCGGAAGTGCTAAAATGCTAACTCGTTCCGGCATTTTGGCCTACAAAGTGATGTTATACCTGCACCTGCATCAATAGGTCAAGCATGCGCTGAACACAATCTGAAGTAAACTAACCCTGGAACAGAACTGGGCTGCGTTTCCCAAAAGCATCGTAAGCCTAAGTAGATCGTAAAAACGATCGTACGACTGATCTTAATATTACGGTCTGTTTCCCAAAAGCATCGTATAGCACTTAAAAATCATCGTAGATCTACGAGTGCTCTGGAGTAATCGTAAATCCCTAAGTGCATCGTAAGAAGACAGAGTTATGAGGTCACCTGCAGGACAACCGGCAGATTACACCTTTATTCAAGTGAAATGTAATTATAAGGTTTTGATTGTTCTTTTAAGTTTATTGTACACTTTATTACTCGTTTTTTGTTTAAATGAATTTCTAAATTAAATAATTAAAAAGGGCAGAAAACAAAAACAAAAAAAATAGAAATAATTTAATCCAATAATTTTTCTTCAAAGACTGGGAAAAATAGGGATGAACTAAAAAAATCTGTCAATGACTTGTATTGGGCATTTCTTGGTTGGCAATCATGTGGCCCAATCTTTGACCTCCCCCTCCTCCTCCTCCTCCACCACCTCTTCATCTTATTCCTCCCTATAAGGACACTCTCATATGTCCTGACTACAACTACAAAGATTCTCAAACTGCTGAGGTGTGTGGCTGCAGTCTGGACAACAGAAGATGGAGGCTGAGGCCTGGGAGGGTTGTTTGGAGGACTAGGAGATGTGCTGGGAGATGGCAGATGAAACTGATAGTTCCTCTGAGCATGAAGGACCTGACTCAGGCTCAGGTTGAGTTACCCCTACTCCTCCACGGATGTCAATACCACCACAAATGCCATCTGAAGCACTTGTGCCAAATGACAAGGCCTTTTCTTCCTCTGCTGTGAAAAGGGAGGACTCATTGGGCCCACCACCTGTTTTATTAAATGTTGTCCTCTGCAGTGGCCATTTCCTTTTAGCAAGGCTTGCCACTTCTTCCTGACCTCCTTCCCTGATCTTTTTATGCCCCTAGTTGCAGTCAGTTTTCTAGCAATATCCTCCACATTTTTTTGTTTTTATTTATTTGTTTGACTACCCTTAATCCTGCTGAAAATAATACGTTTGGATAGCTCCACCTCATATAAAATCACATTAATCTCCTCTTTTAGAAAAAGTTTTTTTTTAAAATTTTAATTTATTTTTTGGTGCTGGTGTCTCCACCCGAAGGTTTGTGCTTTTTATAGATTTCAAAATACAAGCGTGTGCTACAATTACGAGCCATTCTACAAGGTGACATTCAGCACTTGACAAACGGACAGCGACTCTTAAGTAGCACTTAAAGCACAGCTGCGTGCGATCATGCTAAGCGCATTTTTGTGAAACGCATGTGAAATGAACACGAGCGTTCGCAAAGTCGCTTGTAGAAAATCCTCGTAAGTGCTAAGATCCATCGTTATCTGGAAACGCAGCCCAGGTTATTTTCAGAGAGTAAGTTGCTATGGCTACTTACATACCCTGAATGTTACCTCCGTTTTTGGAACCGCAAGTTGAGGTTATCCGCTTACTTATCCTTAAACATGTCACATAACCTCAGATAGAGCATAGATTTACTTTTAGTGCCACTCACTCGACATTTCATTTTCAAACCACAGCCATATGAACAACAAAACGATATTATAAAGCATTGCCAAATTCACATTCATCCGAACATGCCTTTGAGTCCGCCACTCACAGTCCATTTCACTTTTGAAAGTTTCATGAAACGTGCACAAAGCAGCATAATATCATTTTGAAGCCATGTCACCACGGTAATGTTTATCAATGAGCTTGGGTTGATATTACAGTAGCAAACAGCAAGCAGAATTGCTATTCAAAATTGAATGTAAAAAATAAATTAACATAAATTCCAAAAATGTATGGGTTAATAAGATTAATAATTTAAAGATTAATAAATGCTGTATAAGTGCAGTTAATTATTAGTCCATGCTAACTAATGTAATTAACTAATGTAAACTAATAAACCTTATTGTAAAGTGTTACCAAAAAAACATTAGAAGTTACCAATGCTAATCCTCAATGATTATTCTCTTGAAGTTTTAGGACTACAAACTGAAAATTGAATGTAGGGGGACTAAGCTGCTGTGGCTCTATGTTTATAAGAGAGGCCATTTTGAACTCAGTCACTTCCTACTGACTCTGTATGTCCCTGCTGGAACAGAAATCCTGTGAGGAAGCAGGAAGATAAGCAGGTCAGGGAGTTCAAAATATAATCTGACTTCAACACACCATACCGCAGAGCAAATAAATTCTGCCTGATTCTCCTCCAGTGTATGTTTGAGGATTCTAAGGCAGATAAAGAGACACCACAAACCGGTTTAGCACAACAGAGAACAGGAAGAAAGTTAACAAGACAGGTTTCCATGGACATTGAGGGTGGATACGCCAGCCTAGTTTATTTGTTCCCTCTAAAACGGGGCTTTTAAAGAAACGAAAAGGTCGACACTGGTAGAGGAACAGGAGGAATTGGCCCGCCAGCTTCCTCAGCTTCAGCAGAGATGTGTGAATCGATAAGATGGTTGGGGGTTGACAGAATGACAGCCACCGGGAGTCCTGAAGGACATCCTGTGAGGGAGAGGAAAAGAGGAAGGGTAGAAGAGAATCTGACAGGACACTTTAATGAATAGTAATTATTTTCAAAGGAAACCGTTCTGTGGGTTGTAATCTTGAAATCCGTTTCCCACTTGAGGAATAAAGATGTGATTTGTTACTCAGGCCGATGGGAGGTTTGAAGAAGAAACAGAATCTTGACACAGAGGGTAAAAGTTCAGAGCAATGAGTCGGTTTGAAGAAAATCTCTTTTATTGTGACTGAAACTCTAAAATATTACCGGTTTCTAATAGAGTTTAATTTAAAAAAAAATGTATCTGTGTTTGTTTGCATACGATTCACCACCAAACAGTAAAGAAACAGTTTACCCCCCAAAAATGAAAATGCTGTCATCATTTACTTACCTTCATGTTGTTCCAAACCTGTATCGTGCACATGATCGGCTAAGGACAAAAAAGAAACTAAAGCTAAATATGACTATACATTATATTATACATTTTTATGACTATACATTATTATTATTATTATTTAAATTAAACAATCAAAGAAATATAATACTACTGCAATAATAATAATATACTGTAAAATAAAAGCTACAATAATAGATTTTTATTTTATTTATTTTTGTGAATGAACCAAAGGTAAAATAGCAATACTAATATTGATGGCTGTCTTAATGTTGTCTAACCAGAAAACCACAAGGAGACCTTAAAGTCTTTTGTTGACAACAGATTTATAAGCAATTCTCCTTTTATTTGTTATTTTTTGTTCCACAGAATAAAGAATGTCATACAGGTTTGGAACGACATGAAGTTGAGTAAATGAAGACAAAATTCTAACTCTCACTTTAATGAGATAAGCTGTCCTGGTATTATAATTAAGGTTTCCTACTTGTCTTTTTCTCCTCTTACGTTGATGAAAAGCTCCTACGTACGAACAAAAGTTATGCAAGATCTACTAGGAGACAACGGTTTAATGTAATCCTAAGGCCAGCCGAAAGTACAAGAACTAAGGATCCCCTCCCCAAAAATAATGAAATAAAGGGACTTTTTTGCACCAGTCTTTCTTGATCTTCTTCTTTTGCGCTCCAGGCAATGTGCAGCTGACAAAGAGAGTGAGCAAGTCTTTAATGACAGTGGCTCATTTGAAGCTGTGCAGAAAAGCAGCGAAAGAAACATTGGGGGAAACTCTCATGTGTGTCTGGCCTTGAAATATGTTGTCTTTCACGCATCCAATACAATGTTTAATGATTGAATGAAAAGAGAATAATTGGATTTGCTGGTGTGCTGGATGTCATATTATAAATTTTATGGCATGGAATTAATAGAATGTACTACTGTGTATCAAAAGTATTGTATATTTTAGTATTGCGCACAACCAACAGAAAGCAATACTTGCACTTGACAACAGACAATGGCAAAGTTTATGTTGGCCCTTAAAACATAAATCTCAGGGTGAACTGAAAGTAAACTTTGTTGCACTCTGTATATCTCTGCATTTGCATACCCTAAATATACAGTACCATTTCTCACAACATGGGGAAGCTTTCAATTGTATTATACCTTAAATATACCATCTCTTCCAACATGGGGAAGTTTTCAATTGTAATTGTCAATAAATGAATTGGCCTACACAGAATAGTAATGTACATTACTTGAGTTAAAAAGTAACTCATATTTTAGTATACAATTAATGATTTAACAAATAAGAACAAAGTCAGCACACTGTTGCACCCAAATACATTTTTTTTAATATATAACTTTCATACGGATGTACAATATATCGCTAGGCCAACCATATCTGTTATCGGCATTTCAGGGAGTTCAGAAACAGTTTTGAGAATGACTCCCTTTAAAGTGACTTTGTGCTTTGTAATTTTGCTGAACTTTTTTCACGCTTAAACAGCAATATTTTACACACTAAAAAGTATATAATAGGTCCTCATTATTCATTGAGTTCATCATCAATCATTATTGTTATTAATATAAGTGCACTGATAACCAAAAAAGTAACATGTTACTTTACTAATCTCTGTACAAAACACTAGGGGCCCTATTTTAACGGTCTAAGCACATGGTCTAAAGCGCAGGGTGCAAGTGCACTTAGTGCACAAAAAGTAGTCTGTACTACTGTTACAATTTTGTAATTATAATCCAAATTTTACAATCCAATTTTGTAGTCTGAATCCACTTTTGCTAGTTTAACGTCGGAAAAATGGTCGGCGCGCGAATAGGGTTGTCCCTGTTCTCTTAATGAGTAATTGGTGTGTTTTGGGCGTAACGAGAAATAAACCAATCAGAGTCTCATCTCCCATTCCCTTTAAAAGCCAGTTGCGCTTGCGCTATGGCGGATTGCTATTTACATGACGGAATTCGCAAGCGGAAAGACTGAACGCTTCTCCAGAGCACAAACGGAACTGCTCGTGTGCGAGGTTAAAGCGAGCAAGCAGACCATCTACGGGACAAGCCGGTTTCCACCATATCTTTATGTACCCAATAGTAATCTTTTACATTTTAATCCTTTTAATTTTAATATTTGGCTAGTTTGTGTGCTGCTGCACGTCCCTGTGTGTGTAATAAGCAGAGTGTACGCGTGTTGTGCACCCGCCTATAGGCACATATTCCTAATGCACCCTTTAAATAACAAAATAAATAAATACTGCGCAATTGACTTTAGACCAGGTTTTTGTTGGTCAATGGCGCAGTCTATTTCAGTTGCCTCAAATAGCAACACGCCGACAATGCGCCCGAACACACCTCTTTTTCAGACCAGCACGCCCATGCCCCATGGATGAACAGATGGGCGCAAATGCATTTACTATTTAAACAACATGGCGCAGGACGTGAAAATGATAACTGCGTTGGGTTGAAACTAGCAAAAAACACTTGCGTCGCGCCTTACGCCGCATTGCGCCGTGTGTATGATAGGGCCGTAACACTGATCAGTACCTTATGATTCAAAATACCAAAATAGAAAAACATTTTTTATATATATATATATATATATATATTCTGGTCACACTTTAGTTTAGGATCCAATTCTCAATGTTAACTAACTACATACAACTTTTGCCTCAATAAGCTCCTAATTACTACTTATTAATAGTTAGTAAGGTAGTTGTTAAGTTTAGGTATTAAGTAAGGTTAAGCGATGTAGAATATGGTCATGCAGAATAAGTCAATAATATGTGCTTTATAAGTACTAATAAACAGCCAATGTCCTAGTAATATGCATGCTAATAAGCAACTAGTTAATAGTGAGAATTGGACCCTAAACTAATGTGTTACAAAAAGGACTAATAAACAGTGATGCAATAAGAATTTTGTGTATGGATTGGCAGTAGTGCAACATCAGTTATTGTCCTTGTGCAACAGAAAATTGCACCTCTTACCTTAGCTTTCTAATTTTGCATTCAGAGCAAACAAAGTAAGGTCTCACCCTATCTATTAAGTGGCCAACTTATATAATGCATTATGGTGACAGGAAGCATATGATAAGGCAACATCCAGAAGCAGTGAAATAAAGGACACGAACAGCAGTGTGTGAAAACAAATTCTGCTTTTGTTAGTGAGCTTCATGCATGCCTGGAGAGACAGCATGTGCTAGAGAGAAGCGCTCACGTCAATGGCAGGGTGGTTTGTGTGTCTGTCCCAGAATGAAGCGTCCCTGAAGATGTCCAAAGACTGTCTCTCCCTCCATAGTTGACATGAGAGAGTCCTCTAATCCAGACTGTCAGGAGGAGAACCAAGGACACCCAAAATGAGCAGTAGGCAACCAATCCATATCACTACTGTCAAAATCCCTGGGGAGGAAGACAAACAGAAACGAGTGGATCATGTCAAGCAGAATGCAAATCCAGATGATGAGGCAGTGTGTGTGATTCAGGATCTGCTGGGAGATGAAAATGGCACGGGCCATGGGAGATAACCAGCGATCCTAGTGGAACAATGCAGGAGGTGGCACTACTGGGTTCCTGAAGAATCTAAATGTATATATCGGTCAGCATGATTTTTTCTAATGTTTTTAAAAGTCTCTGACGCTCAGCAAGGCTACAGTTATTAAATAAAAAATTCAGTGAAATATCATTGCTATTTATAACTCTTTTCCAGTTTAGTATGTTTTAAAAAGTTATTTATTGTTGTTGTGATGGCGCAGCTGAATTTTTGATAAATCAGCAATTACTTTTAGTCATTACTCCAGTCTTCAGTGTCACATGGTCCTTCAGAAGTCATTCTAATATTCTGATTTGGAGTTCAAGAAACATTTCTTATTATTATTGGCTGAAAGCAGTTGTTCTTAATAATTTTGTGGAAACTTTAATCAGGATTCTTTGATAAATAGAAAGTCCAAAAGAACAGCATTTATTTGAAATATAAATGATAAAGTGATTAGGTGTGATAAAGTGATTACATTCAAAAGGTTCTGAGCACATGAACGCTATTTCTTACCATGCCATATCATGTTGTCATGAATTATTTAATGTTCTTATGTACGAAAATGTACGAAATCTTGCATTTGAAAGAATGTTTTCAACACTTTTAACATTGTTTATTTTCTTAAAAAAACGAAATGCATTATGAGTGAATGCATTAGATTTGAAAGAAAGAAAAAAATATTATGAAAAAAAAAATTATTGTGATGAGTAAATTGACATTTCTGTCATAAAATCTAAAATATATCATTTGAATGTTTTTGAGTAAAAAAAAAAGACAATATTTGATGCCCTAAATGTAATGAATGAAGTAATGAAGTAATGAATGGATAAAATGTTTATTGGTCACTAACTACTATCATTCAGATTAAGCCTTTATATCAGAATGGATGGCACTTGGCTAAGATGTCAATTAAATAGCAATAGTCAAAAATGTTATTTTTCAAGACTAAAAGTCTTTGTACAGTGAGAGTCACAGCACAGTCAGTCTCCTAGCAGCGAGAGAGCTGTCAGCTCAAGCGAGCTGTTGGTACACTAGAAAAATTCACAGTACTGTGGAAAGCATATCACATAATTGTGATTTCTAGTAGCACTTCGCACTGCTCTGGAGATAACTGTCATTACCATCAGCATCTCTCATTTCTCACCTACATACTTATAAAATATAACCTTCACACAGTTTTGACAAGTTGGTAGTTTTCTCAAGGCATGTGTCTAGTTTCCACAATAATCTACAATGCAGCACTGCCACCATAAAAACAACTTCAGCCCGCTCTGATCAGATCACAGCACAAGAACTTCTACAGTGACAGAGTTTCCCCCACAAGATCAACAGTATTCACTCTGTTAGATTTCTCCAATAAAGCAGTGCAAAAAACAAACAAACAAGTCACTCGTATCAAAACTTCAAGTTCTTAGGATTTTCCTCTGAGCTTAAGAAATGGATCAAAGACTTATGTTTTACTTTATGATGTGGTCCATTTTAGGCTTTATAAAACTCTTTCAAAAAAATCTTACAATAAATAAGAAATAAGAAAAGATAATTGAGGTATAAAATACTCTGCTGTCAAAAAAAGTGACAATTATTTAGATAGATCATTTACTGTTTGGAAAACAAACCAAACCCTTCTATTGGTAAACTAATAGGCTTTTCTAAACTCGGCAACCTGGCAAGTGCACAAAGTATGAAACTTTTTGTTTAATCCCTCTCTTTTTTTCAGATGTTCCAACAAAACTTTGAAAGTGGTCCCCGTTATAAGGACAATTTTACAGGACAGTTTTCAACAAATAACTAGATTTTAATTTGGATAATGGTACATTGTGCCCCTAAATGTAAAAAAAAAAAATCTATCTGCAGACTTTATCAGTTTATCACACAGTTCATGAGTTCTCAATTATTTTTTGTTTAGGTATCAACTTTCCTTAGAAGAAAAAAATTGATATAAATGATAATAGATAAAAAAAAACAAAAAAAAAAACAGAGTAGGCCTAAGAGTATAAAGCTATGAATAGCATAATTCAGATATTTGACTTTGGAAGAATTTGGATAAATGCTCAAATTGCAATTTGGATTGCAGACTTTGGCATGTTGTCAAATCTGAGCACAGATCTAAAACTAGAAGAAACATTTTATGTGATAGATCTTTTTCTCAGGAAGAAAAAAGTCCGAATTTGCTCTCCTTTTAATCTGACTGCGGCCTAGGAGAAACAACAGACCTTTAAAGATATATCACTTGTGATTTTACTTTCCTATGGGTAAAGTTATCAAATTCATGGCTTTCGAATTCAATTATCATCGTCCCAATTCAATTCAATCAATTCACGTTTATTTGTATAGCGCTTTTCACAATATATATCGTTTCAAAGCAGCTTTACAGAAAAATGTCTACATTACGATTTAGATTAAGTTTTTATCAGAGGTGACTGTATACAAGTACGTACAGTTCTAAGATAATACAAATAATGCAGTTATAGTAAACATCATGTATTAATTTAGCTAGAAATGACTATCTCATTTTTTATTACAAGATGTGATAATGATTACAATATATAGAAAATTTGCCAGCTTTGTATCTGTAATAATGATAAACAGGACGGAAGCAATTGCAAGTAAAAGGTTTATTGAACTTCAAGTTCACTCAAGACACCACATTACACAAGTAGAAGACTCAGGTTGACTGCAGAAGATCCGATGAAGATTAATCCAAGCCCAGGGTCAGATCCAGAACACAGACAGCAGGAGAGCGTGACGCAGGGATTGATCCAGTGGTGTGAACGGAGTGAAGCGATCCGTATCCAGTGCACGGGAAACACGAGGAAGACTGGAACAGGCACGAACACAAGAAGCTTCAAACAACGATCTGATAAACACAAGACGAAAGACAGGGCATTAAATAGGTTGACTAGATGATCTGCAGCTGCCGCTGATGATGATAACGAGCGGTAACGCCCACATGAAACAATCAGTGCAACGAGACACACACACATACACAAACCCACAAGACCAGAATGAGACAGCGGATCTACGAACCGTGACAGTATGTTGATTCAAAGTCAGCATCATTTGAAGTCCTTGCAGGAGTTGGCGATGGGCATCCCGAGGAAGAAGCAGAAAAGCAAATGGAAAATAATTAGCATAGCTGCTGTTCATAACATTTCAAGAGAAAGATAATCATGTGCATTTAATCTGATATAACTGGAGTACATGGTAATGAGATGCATTATGTGAATAAGAGATGTCTTTAATCTAGATTTAAACTGTGTCTCTGAGCCCTGAACATTATCAAGAAGGCTACTTTGATATGCTACAACATAAACCATTATTTACCGATTTTTTTTTTCTGATGGTCAGGACTCTCATAGCCAGTGCAGTTACCAATGGGCAATTGTTTGAGGCATTTATTTATGTGTCAACATTCAAACAAATAACCTCCATCAGAAGAGGGCTAGACTTCCTCAAAACAGTTGGCAAATGCAAGAATCAAGTTGTTGCTAGAGCGACGCTGCCTTAAAGAGGTGTTGATCTGTGGCTCTGATCAGAATTATGTCTTTTTAAAGCTTCTTGAAGTTTGCTTTATGACATTTGGCTTATGTGGGTTTGAGCTTCCGGAGTTGAAAATCCCAAAACGGTACTCACAGAACACAAGGAGCAGCTCAAAAATGAAGACAGACGCAGTGAGTGTCTTTGAGTGCATAAACACTGGCTGAACTGCAGAAAGCCACTGAGTAATGTTCAATATTTTTTCACTCGACACCAAGATTCAGTTCCTGGCATTTGTTCTAGTAGGTGTTTGATTAAAGTGGATGGTGTTGTTGCCGCCCTGTTGTTTTGTGTTTTCCATACTCTTCTCCTTGGTTAAAATTCAACACAATGCCTCCATATGAGCTACAAATAAAAGACCTTTACTCTCCCAAACTTTTCGGCTAACTCGTTCTTGCTGTGGCATTTGAGCAAGGGAAAATAATTAAATGTGCCCCATTGAACTAAGTAAATTAATATGCCTGAAGTCACAAGTATTTAGTGGGATTATTAATTAATGTACACCTGCTAAGTGGGCTGGAGTCACGGTAGCAAAGCCTTCGGCATGTAAATGATCAATTATTTAATGACTCACTTGTATTTTTTGTTTTAAAGTAGACCTCCGATCCTGAAAAAAAAAAAACAGCACTGTGCCCAAGAAATCAAATGCCATCAGACTGGACTCCTGAATAGCAATTAGATTCGTCACATATGTAAGCACTGAAAGGGCACAGCTGCACCAACACTGTGCACTGAATTTATGAACTTTTCAGATTGTGACCTGAAATACATGCAAAGAAATACTGTTTTAGAATATGAATTTTGAGATATTTTGAGATATATTTCATTTAAAACATTAAAATGCCTAAATATATTACAAACTATACGTATAGAAAATAACTTCTTTGGTGATTTTATTGCAACTACAATTCAAAAGTGTGGGATCAGTACAGTTTTTTAAAAAAATGTTTTTGAAAGAAGTCTCTAATGTTCATCAAGGCTGCATCGAAAATACAGTAAAGTATTGTGAATTATTTTAAGAATTAAAATGAATCAAAATAAGATTCAATAAAATTTCAGCAACCATTAACCCTGTTATATATACATATGTATATATATTCATACAATATGGGTGGAGGGTGGTGTTTGTTTGTTTTTTATTTTCACAAGATAAGTTACAACCCAAAATTGTAGGTTGCAAGATTAACTGGCTAAAACCTTGCTAAAACCCCCCAAAAACTAAATTGTATCTAGAATAAGTTATTTCTATTTTGGGAATGGTTTTGATTCCTATGCAGGGCTAGGTTGCAGTGGTATAAATGGTCATGAATTAACATGAGAGCAGGTTCCAGCCTCTGCGAGTTCATCCATCCCCATCATTTCTGCTTTCTTTCTATTTAGCATCTATATCAGTTTAAGACACAGCAGTAAAAGAGAGAGAGATGCCATGGAATTTTTGGCACATGTGTGACAGTGTGAAATCTGAAATCCCTGGAGATCAGATTAAAGATGGAAGGGAAGTAAAGCTCTAGCTCACTGCGACAGCTCCGTGCCAATGTGGGAGGTCAGAAAGGTGGATATCTGAGAACAGAGTGATGTACTAGATTTGTGAAGAGAGAGCTGCAGTACTGCTGCCAAACCAACTCTAGGCTGTCACATTATTTAAGGGGCAAAAACAAACAACACTAGGTGAAGTCTTTAAAAAAAAAAAAAAAAAAAAAACATTTTAGCAGTATCTATAGACATGGGAAAAAAAACATTTATTGTGCCCAAATCATTGTCTCTGTTAGAGCTTTCTTTGTAATCAAACCCTAGTTTATTAAACAAAATGTACATCTTAGCTTAGAAAGCATATAAGAAAGACAATATAATTAATGATTTATGCAGCATGTATAAACATGTTTTACCCTGATTATTGAAACCTTTTATATATATATAATTAGAATATCATGAAAAAGTTGATTTATTTCAGTAATTCCATTCAAAAAGTGAAACTTGTATATTATATTCATTCATTACACACAGACAGATATATTTCAAATGTTTATTTCTTTTAATTTTGATGATTATAACTGACAAATAAAGAAAATCCCAAATTCAGTATCTCAGAAAATTAGATTATTACTTAAGACCAATACAAAAAAAAGGATTTTTAGAAATGCTGGCCAACTGAAAAGTATGAACATGAAAAGTATGAGCATGTACAGCACTCAATACTTAGTTGGGGCTCCTTTTGCATGAATTACTGCAGCAATGCGGCGTGGCATGGAGTCGATCAGTCTGTGGCACTGCTCAGGTGTTATGAGAACCCAGGTTGCTCTGATAGTGGCCTTCAGCTCTTCTGCATTGTTGGGTCTGGCGTATCGCATCTTCCTCTTCACAATACCCCATAGATTTTCTATAGGGTTAAGGTCAGGCGAGTTTGCTGGCCAATTAAGAACAGGGATACCATGGTCCTTACACCAGGTACTGGTAGCTTTGGCACTGTGTGCAGGTGCCAAGTCCTGTTGGAAAATGAAATCTGCATCTCCATAAAGTTGGTCAGCAGCAGGAAGCATGAAGTGCTCTAAAACTTCCTGGTCGACGGCTGCGTTGACCTTGGACCTCAGAAAACACAGTGGACCAACACCAGCAGATGATATGGCACCCCAAACCATCACTGACTGTGGAAACTTCACACTGGACTTCAAGCATCTTGGATTGTGTGCCTCTCCATTCTTCCTCCAGACTCTGGGACCTTGGTTTCCAAATGAGATGCAAAATTTGCTCTCATCAGAAAAGAGGACTTTGGTCCACTGTGCTTTATTAAATCCAGAGTCAACGCAGCCGTCTACCAGGACATTTTCAGAGCACTTCATGCTGACTTCATTTTCCAGCAGGATTTGCACCTGCCCACACTGCCAAAAGAACCAAAACCTGGTTCAATGACCATGGTATTACTGTGTAATTACTGTGTGATTTCATGTAATATTCTAATTTTCTGGGATTTTGATTTCGTGGGTTTCATAAGCTGTAAGCCATAATCATCAAACTTATAACAAATAAAGGCTTGAAATATCTCACTTTCCATGTAATGAGTCTATATAATATATTAGTTTCACCTGTTAAGTTGAATTCTTGAAATAAATCAACTTTTTGATGATATTCTAATTATATGACCAGCACCTGTATATATATATTTAAATACATTATTAAAAATATTTATATATATTGAAATATTGAGATTATGAAAAGAGGAACATGAAATGGCAAAATTATTCTTTCACGGTATTAAATTGACAGTGTTTGCTAATTAGTGTTCGAATCAGGGGATGTAAAGCAGGCTGTTAATAATACATTATTAAAAATTCCCTTTGAATTAACCTTTCAAGTTGCTCTCTTTGGCACAAATAGCTTAAATTAACTCAAATGGAAAGGTCATGACTGCAGAGCTAGTAAGACGATAAAGCCTTTTAGGGTCTATACAAATGAAGAATGTAATTATGTGGGAGCTGTAAGCTATTACAATTCAAGTACAGTTAGTTCTACCAACCTCTTCCCACACAGTCTCACCCCTCACACAAAAAAGTGACACAGGCCTGATCCCTTCCTCACTGAAACCCACACAATGGTAAAATAAAAAATAAAAAAACACACCATTAGATGCATGGGAAAACTAAATGGCACCTTTCTGAGTAAATGTTCGAGACTCTGAAAGACTGCAGCACAACTCAAAATGGCATGAGAGCATGTAATGCACACCTTGTCTAGTTTTCTGTTTCTTTTGGTTGCACTTTCACCATTACATGTTGTGACACTTGAGGTCAAACAACTTGCACAAGAAGTGCTATTGCGGCCTTGCCATCGTTTTCTTGTGGGGGACCATGATTTCCATCACGCCTCATCACACATGCATGTGTGTGTGTGTGTGTGTGTGTGTATCAAATGTCATATATCATGTAAATAATATAGATACACTGTAAAAAATTTGCTGTAGTTATGCAGCTGTTTGCCAGTAACTTACTGTAGATTTAAATGTATGTTATTTACTGGCAACAGTTTGTTCAAAGTTAAATGAACATTAAACATTAACAAGTCTTTGCCTTTACAGAATAAAACTATAAAATAACAATCTAATGCAAAGCATTCTGGGAACCATAAATCTTCATCAACCTTTTTCTGTTTTTTTTCCTTCAGATTTTGGTTCCCAGAATGCTTTGCATGTGGCTGTTATTTTAGTTTTATTCTGTAAAGATAAAGACTTGTTAATGTTTAATGTTCATTTAATTTTGAACAAATTGTTGCCAGTAAATAACATCAATTTAAATCTACAGTAAGTTACTGGCAAGTAGCTGCCAGTAATACTGTAATTTCTACAGATTTTTCTTACAGTGTAACAGTAGAAGACAAAACCCATAACACACAAGCACACAAACACAATATACCTGCAGAAACTTGAAATGGTCAGAGAGTGTGAGATATCGATTAAATAAAATAGTTTGATACAAAATTAAACTATTACAAGTTAGTCTGAGTCAATATTACAACAAAATTGTAATATTGAGTAACTTACATTTTAGACAAAGTATTGTCGGTTACTTGGTATATTGCTTGCTTGGCCAACGAAAATAGTTCCAAACACAACAGAATTAAGCATTTTCAATGAATCACTCAAAATGATAGCCACTTGTTTGGTTCCTGAATGAATCATTTGAATGAAGGATTCAATGACTCAATCATACAGAGAGTGGTTGTGTCCGAAATCGCATTCTTTCCCACTATATGTATAGTAGGCTAAAAACAGTAAGTGACAAGTATGTCTGAATTAATTCAAAGTACTCATAAAAGAGTAGACAAAAAGTACCTGGATAACCTACTTCCGGCTAGATTCTGAAGTGCAAATATCACTGCGTCTTAAATCACATTCTCTCTTGAGCTGGTACTTATTTTGAATAAGTATTACTTTGCGACCACTAAAAGAGTATGTTAGTATGAATGTGGGTGCTTCTAAATACTCAAATTGATTCTTCCTTGTTTCCTCGCTCCTACGTCCTCCAGCCCGTGACCCAGAAACCAATTGAACTCAACCATATTGAAGAACATCTCAATTCTATAATTGCACCACGAGGAGTCGAGGAATGAGGAGCAAGGAAGCTTCCTGAGGAGTCGTGAGCAAGGACACACAGCTGTATCCTTTTCTCGCATGACAAGGGGGTGGAGCTAAGACGCAAGGAAAGGAAGTGAGGGAAGGAAACGAGGATGCACAAATAAGAAATGAGAAGTACCCTGTGTGTAGTATGAATGTAATCGGACTACATTCGCCATGTTGTCATTATCATGTGACCCACCAGCATTGGTTGTGTCGCGTCACTGTCATTCACTAATCCTTTTCCGTGGCCTCATGGGATAGTAAAGTGTCCATCTTATGTGCACTTCAGGATCTCGCCGGAAGAAGTATGTCATCATGGGTACTTTTTTGCCTACTCTTTAATGAGTACTGTGAATTCGCACATAGTTGTAACATACTCTTTTTTGTACTGTTCTTCTCACACCCCCCTAGCGCCTGTGAGCGGAAAAAACACCCTTGCAACTTTGGGCCAGCGGGCCTCAGCGTCAGGAAGTATCGCGTGATATCAGGTCTCGCGATGTAACAAATTGCTTTACGGCACTGCACACATACACTATCTAAACATTTATATGCTAGCCTTCTGTGTATCATACATACCTCAGTGGACATGGCTCCGTGCGTTCGCCAGCTTCTTTGAAAACAAATGCACATGACCAGAGGGAGAAGATGGGAGGGGGGAGAGGGGTTGCCAACGAGTTTTGACGACAGTGTTGTCAAATATCTTTTCCGAAGCTGTAGGGGGAGCTCTATAGAAAAACCCATGAGCAAAAAGCGAAAGAAATTACCCAAACTGCATAGCACCGCTTTAAATCATAGACATAATAAATACATAGACACCCTATTGGCTGCTTTGGAACGTTGCTGCGATACGTTAACGCGTCCGCCATTTTGCTGAGGGCAAGACTGCGTTATAATCAAATGCAAAAGCTGCAGTTTTTCTGGATAATAACAACAAAAAAATTACATTTATCAACCGATTTCAGTGGTTTCACATTAAATGAAATAAAGTTTTCTTATTGTGGAAAAAGCATTTTCTGTCATTGACCCGATTTTAACAATAACAAAGATAACTGATGGATCCTTTATGGTAATAAAGCAAATAAATAGTATTGAATAGTATAATTTTATAATATGTACAATAATATAATAATAATATATTGATAATAGCATATAGTTTATGTATAATACTATAATAATAGCAATAGAATATGACATATCAATTACAGAATATAGACAATAAAAAATAATAAGTTAAATAGCGACTATGAATAGTACAATAATTTAACAGCATAACTATAATAGATTGATAATCGCAAGTGGTATAATATTATAATAACAATAAGAAGAAGAAGAACAGCAAATACAATGTAATATCAATTGCAGAATAATATAGACAATATGAAAAAAATATGAAACATTATAATATTGATCATTAAACTGACATTTAACAAAAAGAGATTTATGTCATTTTATTTTATGTAGGCCTACATACAGTGAAGAGAATGTATATATAAAATAATCTATATATTTTAAAATATTCTTACATAGGCTAACATTATATAAAATAAAATGACGCAACCCTGTCTCTTTTTGTTAAATTTCAGTTTTATTGATCAATAATAGCCATTGTAACAGTATAAGTAGCCTAAAAGGTATAATAATTTATACAAGTCAAGAAATAAAGTAAACGATTCAGTCAAACATTCAGTCAAACATACAGCAGGCTACAACATTAAAGTTAAATAGCCTAAATATATAATGTTATGAAACTTCACTTTGCCCTCAGCCAAAACGATTTGCCAGGGAACAAATTATAGATTAATGAGACCAAAGATCACACGGCCTTTCTCCTCTGAAAATAAAAATAGTAAATGAAATAGTGACTAGTACCTAACCAAAACGAGTACTTGTCATAAAAGTCGGTTTTAAGAAAATATAGATGAATATTTAGATTTCAGGAAATTTACTTTTTTTTCATGTCAACTCATGTTTCAACTTTCACAGCTAAGTTAACTAGCGACATCGCTAGCTATTTAAGTCTGACTGACTCCAGTCACTTAAATGAGTAAATGACTTACTCATAAAGATAGTCACTTGTTGCCATCTATTGGTGTTACTTGGTGCAGAAAGAATCATTTAAAGGGATACTCCACTTTTTTTGGAAATAGGTTCATTTTACAACTCTCCCAGAGTTAAAGAGTTGAGTTTTACTGTTTTCGAATCCATTCAGCCGATCTCCGGGTCTGGCAGTACCACTTTTAGCATAGCTTAGCATAGATAATTGAATCGGACAAGACCATTAGCATCTCTCTCAAAAAAATGACCAAAGAGTTTCGATATTTTTCCTATTTAAAACTTGACTCTTCTGTAGTTACATCGTGTACTAAGACCGACGGAAAATGTAAAGTTGCGATTTTCTAGGCTGATATGGCTAGGAACTATACTCTCATTCCTGCGTAATAAGCAAGAAACTTTGCTGTCGTACCATGAGTGCAGCAGGTGTAATGATATGATGCAGCTTTAAGTAGGCTGCTACTTCCTACCTTAAGTAGGAAAAATATTGAAACTCTTTGGTCATTTTTTTGAGAGAGATGCTAATGGTCATGTCCGATTCGATGATCTATGCTAAGCTATGCTAAAAGTGGTACCACCAGACCCGGAGTTCAGCTGAATGGATTCGAAAACGGTCAAACTCAACTGTTTAACTCTGGGGGAGTTGTAAAATGAGCCTATTTCCCAAAAAAGTGGAGTATCCCTTTAAATATGTTGGACTGAACAGAGTATAACTTTTGTATGATTAAGGCTTTAAGTAATATAAAGCCTATTATCAAACTTGAGTGCTTTTACAAAAAGAAAAACTCTGCAATGCGCAACAAACAGTGGTAAGATAGTTGTGAACACAGTAAATACAGTAAAAAATAAACATTGATCTAAATCCCAGTCTATGCTGTGCATCAGGGTTTCCATCAATAAACATTTCCAGTGTAATGCCTTGCACCGGTGAACACCCTGAACCCAGGGGCACACGCTGACAGGAAGTTACTAAGGTGAAGATGCTCTCTGCCTGGTAAGGACTGAAAAAGGTTATTGGAGTTGCAGGGCCCCCAGGGTAATTATCATTGGCCCAAGAGATGGTTTGCAGTGCAGCGTGTGAGGACATGTACCTTAATTGGATCATGCTGCAATCTCCCAAAGCTTTACAGAGACCTGGTTGTCGAGGTAACAGAGCTCAGGAGAATGTAAAAAAGGGAGGATAACACGTCTACTAGCCAATCTTTGCTATGGCTATGATTTTCATAGTACAGAAACTGTTTACTCAGGGTTTTTTTAGCACTAAAACTCAAAACGATGAGAGCTTGACCGTCTCAAGTCAGAAAGTAGACTAATTTATTCGAGATCTTTTGCTGCTTTAAAAAAAAATCAAATTATTCCAAATATCGACATGGCATCAGCATATTGTGTGCAGTCAGCTATGTGAAATAATAAGTACTGCCATGGATTTCTTGAGTTTTAAAATGTTGATTCTTGTAAACTTGGAAAACAACAAGCCGACAACAACAAGGGCAGCCTGAGAATTACATAAGAAATGTGTGACAGTTAATCTATAAACACTTGGCTTTTGAGGACGCCTAACAAGCAAAAGAAATAATGCAAATATGATTGACAAGTACACAATCTGTTTAGTTTAGAGATTAGCAAAAAAATTGCATAAAAAAGATCAGCAGAACGGCAGCACAGATCATGAATTCTACTTCTTCTTTCAGAGACATAGTGTTATACATAGTGTTATAAAATCAACATTATAAATTACATTACCCATACATATTTCAGATGCATAATACTTTGCTTTAAAGTGTTTTCTTGGTAAGAAATTCCAAGGGTAACCTTCAGTACAATAAACTTTTCCATAAGTTATCCTACATTGCTGAGGTTACAAAAGAGCATTGGTCAGAAAAACTGATATGGGAAGGTAAGCAGTGCTCATGGTGTGCGCTAACTGCTTGCGCTGTGCATTCTGAGGGGTAAAATTGTCAAAGACGTGGAGATCAATAAAGTAATCTCGCTCATCGTTACAGCTCTGGCACACGATAACATAGCATGAGACTGCAGTACAACGGCAAGGAAAGCGATTATAATTCTTGGAGGAAATTGACAAGTCCCATGTGGAGAAATGATGGCAGTTAAAAGGATGAAAAGGGCAGAAGTGTGAGGAGACCGATACCTAGCCACCATTCCCCCCCTCCCCTGCCTCCTGTAGTAAGCATTCTTCTCTTTGATGTAAGCCTATTACTGGGATCACAACACTAGGCTCTGTAAGTTCTATTATTTGGACTCCACTTATGTGTATTAAGGTCCAGCACTGCATCCCATGACTCTCGCGTATGGCAACCCATACCAATCCAATTGAATCGTTTTAATATATTTTTTCTGAAGAACCCTCTATACGCTTCTCAAGCCCACAGACTCGACTTAAAAACTCCGGAAATGCATTATTTTTTGCATCGAGACAACGAATGGGATTTAATATGAGATCCAGTATGTGAATTAATTATTTTCAAGAGGCTCAGCTTTAAAAAAGAATGTTTTTTTTATATTTTTTTTATGTTTTTTATGATATATTTTTTTTAAGTGTAAATCTATAATACTGTGAAATAATGACAGTAAGCTTTGTCAATGTATTGGATAAAGACAGCAAATCAAGGAGCTGTTGCTATGGTTACATCCTCACATGTATATTTAGCATACTCTGACTAACTTGTAATCTTTTAGGTTAAAAAAAACCTTGTTTGAAAACACAGTTGAAATGTATAAAGGAAAACACTTTTAACCCTTAAATGCATGAATGTTTTGCCAATCATTATTACATATTCCATCTATATCTAACACGGATGGATCTCTACCTGTTGCGATAATATGAAACTCTCCTGATATTAAAGTAACATTTACAGAAGAATAAAATAAAGCATATCTTGTTACCTTTTGGAGCTTGGGTTTGAGCAGATGTTTTATACCCATCACTGTCTTCGTCAGAGCTCCTTTCCCAGTACATTCAGCATCTGGCTCATATTCGCAATCTCAAACATATTCTCAAAACTATCATTTTCCACATCTTAAAAATCTATATTTTGATCGCTGACAGCTTCTTCACCAGATCCACCATCAAGTGACATTAATTTTGATGTCGTTCAGTACTTGCTCTGCTAAGCCATTTCAAGTTTTGCTGATGATACTTCCTATTCTTTTGTTTTCTGCCTGCAGTAACTATGAGTGAAACCTCACTTCATCATTGTGTATCAGACATTAAAAGTGAATTGCACTTATTCAGTCATCAAAGATTAAATTATTGTTGTGCAAAAAACAGGTAGTGAATGATGTCCCAGGTCACTAAAGATTAAGCGTTAAAACATCATAAAAGTGCAGTCCCAATGAGTAAAAAAGGTCCATTGTCTATTGTCAATAGTGTAGCAACGCAAGAAGCTCACACACAAGTCAACACTTCAATTTTTTTGTCCTCCCTCAAAAGTCATGATCTCATAGATCCCTTTTGAAACCCAAGACGCATGAAGAACCCAATGCAATATCTGCGTGGTGAAATGTTTTACGCACAAAATTCCTAATTGCACAGATTCTTATCGAAATGACTGCATTTCATCTGCAAACTTTTGCAGAGCAAAAGTAAATGTGACCGCACCTATAGTGCAATATTTTGCCACAAATTTACTTGATGCATTACTTTGCTGTGATGCATTACATCACAGTAAAAGAAAACGAATTGCCAAATAGCGGCAAGAAAACACATCTTCCTATTGAGATGTCACAGACACATAAATACAAACATACATCACAACACAAACAGTTTGGTACGATTCACAAGTAATTGAGCCGGTTCTTTTGATGAATCATTCCAACCACTCACAAACTCAAGAATGCCCGTTTGAATTAGTCTGAGAAATTGTTTACAGAATGAATTGGTTATGGCTGGTAATAAATCAAGATGTGACTCACTTACTGAACAACAAAGTTATCATTGCTTCCAGTAATGTGTTGGGTCACCATTAGATGTCCACTGTAAAATCTTGGTCCTGAAGCTAAACCACTTATCTTAGTACAGAATAAATCATCACCCTTTAAACAGGTCTAATGAGAAAAAAAGAAAGAGACATTATTTTTATGTTTAAGAATCAATGAAATATTACAAGAGCAAACCCTTTATGGGAAATCACTCCAATAAGAAACTTTTCGACTACAAATACTCTTTTCTTTGGGGCTGACTAGGAGTTAATGTGTTTCAATAAATTGCCCTACAGCATGCTAAACCACATCTTCATGCCTTCAATGGCAGTTAGCACTAACTTTAAGTGGGTTATTATTTCAGCTGTATACAGAGAGGTACTAACAGAATTCATACCTCATGAATAATACAATACAGGGTTTTCCTCTTATTGAGAAATTGGAAAGAACAAAATGAATACAGCATGACTGATTTGGCTGAGTGTCGAAACTGAGAACGAGGGGCCCCTGCAGCAGAAGAAGAGAAAACCAGCCAGCCACAGAACATGTCAATCTGTGAATTATTGATTAACCTGGGGAGTTATGACAAGGCAGCAAACAGAAGTTTTCAGCAACTGAGGCATCGGATGACATCCCGTTACCTGCCGCCCCCACCCATCCACGCACAACACAACAGCCCAAACAAAATTCCACTCATGCAGCTGCGCTACTCGCTTGAATTACCAGCTCTTCAGCACCTACACCACATTAGCATTTGAATGAGTACATCAGAAATGGCAACAGAACAGAGCATTCACTGACACAGGACAAAGGAACTCATTCATAATAAACACATTTCCAGATGGAGTCATGCCAGCTGACCTGTTTTGTACTTCTTTTGATCTTTTGGTCACTAAACAGAGGAAAGATGTGTCTCTCAAGCAAACTCAATAGTTATTGGTATATTCTATTCTTCTGAGCACATTTTAAAATAAAGTGTCTACAATGGTCCTGTACAGCATCATATGACAGTGCAAATTATATAACGACTTTCAGAGGGCGTATTTTGAAGGAATATCCACTTTGAAAGTTAGTTTTTAAGTTAGTCAGCATAAAATA
Source organism: Rutilus rutilus (assembly GCF_951802725.1). Classification (NCBI taxonomy): domain Eukaryota; kingdom Metazoa; phylum Chordata; class Actinopteri; order Cypriniformes; family Leuciscidae; genus Rutilus; species Rutilus rutilus. The sequence continues at coordinate 16,932,350 of NC_140214.1, forward strand.
TAAAAATAAAATAAAATAAATATTAATAATTAAAAAACAATATAATTTTTCTAAATGCATGTTATTGATCTTATTGAAAATGATTAATCCGTGCATGTATCACTTTTTTTTATTTATTACCTTGTAATTTTAAATCAAAATGTCATAACTCGATCTTCAGATGCCAAACTTCTCTAATTAATTAGTCAAGGAGAAACCAGGCTCAGTTGGGGGACCAGTCCAACATGGTGTGGTTTAATTCCAGGCTGCATTACAAGTCAGATTGTAGATTGATTTCATTCAGAATATGTCATCCAATTCCTTCTGCTTGAAGATTGGGATACATCATACCGGCACATGCTGGGGAGTCGTCGAAGCTGGCCATCACAGGTCTTCACAGGGGATCTGTCTCTTGGGCTCGTCTAGTAGACATCTGGTTGACTACGGTAACCTTGGGATAAGGATGAAACAGAGAGATTAATATAAGCATAGATGCCATTCTTCTTACAGTGTAACAAGTACATTGGGCATTATGGGAAGTGTTCCCAGTTCCAGTTGATCTAATTTATGCAGCCTAACAATCCTTTAACAGATTTGAATGATAGAAATGTGATAGTGTGTCCCAGCCAGCAGCCATATCACCCTGTAGCCCAAGACTGGTTGCCCACTGAAGCTAAGCAGTGCTGAGCCTGGTTAGTACCTGGATGGGAGACCTCCTGGGAAAACTAGGTTGCTGCTGGAAGAGGTGTTAGTGAGGCCAGCAGGGGGTGCTCAACCTGTGGTCTGTGTGGGTCCTAATGCCCCAGTATAGACCCTTTTACAGCCCACGTGATCAAATAGTTGCGCGCGCATTTTGGCAACGGAAGTGGTGTTTTTCCCCACTGGCTCTAACGTGTTGGCACCTCCGAAAGTTTATCAAAACGGTTTCCCAGCATCAAAATATCTGGTTGTTGCGTTTACGGTTGCACTAATCGATATTCCACCAAGGGGCTTAAGTTTTATAGGATTCCGACAGGATCACGGCCGTTTCAGAATAGTGGCTGCAGGCGATTAAACGTGTTGATTGGAGCGAGGACATAATAAAAAATGCTCGTGTCTGTTGTTTAATCCGCTCGCGTAGCTTGACACGCTGCTGAATCTCGCCATACTTCCGTTGCCAATATGCGCGCGCATACGTCATCATTGTGTACAAACAGTAAAAGGGTCTATAGTGATGGGGACACTACACTGTCAAAGAGCACCATCTTTCGGATGAGACATAAAACCGAGGTCCTGACTCTCTGTACTGTAGTCACGAAAAATCCCAGGATGTCTTTCGAAACGAGTAGGGGTGTAACCATGGCATCCTGACCAAATTTGCCCCTTGGCCTCTGTCCATCATGGCCTCCTAATCATCCCCATATATACTGATTGGCTTCATCACTCCGTCTCCTCTCCTCCAATAAGCTGGTGTGTGATGGGTGTTCTGGCGCAATATGGCTGCCGTCGCATCATCCAGGTGGATGCTGCACATTGGTGGTGGTTGAGGAGATTTCCCCCTTCCATATGTAAAGCGTTTTGAGTATCCAGAAAAGCACTATGTAAATGTAACGAATTATTATTATTACGTGTATACTATGTTAAATAAATGGGTCTTTAACCTAGATTTGTGTCTGCCGTATTATCAACAGGCCAGAATTGAGACCACAATAAACGTGAAGGACTATAGTGCAATAGGAGCTCGCAGGACAAGAAGTCTTGAACATTCTTCAAAACCTTTCCTTTTGTGTTCCACAGAAGAAAGAAATGCATGGGTTTGAAACAACATGAGGGTGAATAAATGACTGAACTATCATTCATTTTGGCTGAACTATCGCTTACCAGTGAATCTCAAAGTGCTCTCTGGATTTGTTTAATAATCAAGAGATGAGTCGACATACTGTTTAATAAGAACTCTGCAGAAGTCAGCATTTGTCACATTACACAGTCACACAAGTCTGAATCAATATTGAGGAAGAAGAAAAGTGTGCATGCATAGTGATCTGGTGGGAATAATGGAGGCATTTTCTATCACTTAGCGCATTCAAAAGCACCTCAAGTCTTCAATTTCCCTCCACTGATTCCTAAAGACGTGACTAAGCAAGACAGATATGCCTGGGGGTTTGAGTATATTACATTAACACATCACACCAGAATTATTCCTGATGCACTCAATTCCTCTCTATTCACCATAACAATTTTTATCATGGAAGGTCATGGAAATCACTCTCCTCTCTTTCAGGCTCATTTTTGTCAAAAGAGTGTGGCAGCACCCAAGGTGCACCACAGTACTATGTTGGCCCTCTGTCAGCCTGCAGTGATTTCAGCTCAGTGACAGAATCATAAATGGGACAGAAATCTGCCTGAGTACACTAATCAATTATACTGCTCTATCAACAGAGAGAGAGAGAGAGCAGTAGGATTTCACATGTGCTCCACAAGAGTTTGGAGTTAAAAAATGGGACAGATTAATAAATTCAAAAACACAAAATTTAGGAGCTATATATATTTAAGGTGACTTCTGTGAGGTGACTGTGTCCAAGTAATGTCCATATTTCAGAAATGTACAGTTCTAAGACAATAATACAATACAAATACTAATACAAATCATGTACTTAGTTAACATCATGTATTAATTTTAAGTAAGAAACAATGAGCTCATTAAAGTTATTATTACAAGTTATACATAATATTTACAGTATATAAAACATTTAGCATTGGTGCATGTTGATTCAGAGTTTGCATCATCTGAAGTTCTCGCAGGAGTTGGAGTCATCTTTTCACAGGTGTTGGGTCATCTGAAGTCTTCGAGGCTGGAGCCAAACTGGCGTAATCTCTAGTTACATTGGGATCGGTATCCCGAGATAAAACAGAAAAGCAAATGGAAATAATTAGCAATTACAGTGATCCTATAATGGTCATGAATGCATGTACTGTTTTTGTAATATATGAAATTTTCGAAAGACAAGTTGCTGTCTAATATAATACCTAGGTAATCCTCTACAGTTGACCGTACATCCTTCTAGATGCAAATTGTATTTTAAGAGATTCTGTGTAAAGGTTTTTTGTCTAATAAGTAATACCTCAGTCTTTTCCGTATTTAATAGAAGAAAATTACTGGTCATCCAATGTTTTATGTCTTTATCACAGTTAAATTGGATAATTTAGAGATTTCATCTCGTGATGAAATATATAACTGGACACCACCAGCGTAACAGTTTTGAAACCAATGTTTTTTTTTTTTAAATATTACCAAGTAGCAGCATATATATTGAAAATAACAAAGGACCTAAAACAGATCCTTGTGGTACTACATAATTTACTGACATTTCTGTAAAAGTACCAGTTTGGCTATTACAGCTCATTCACAACAATCGCATCTACAGCTAAAATGTAGTCATTGGGCAAGTTTTACAAACATTTACATTTATTCATTTATCAGCTGCTTTTATTTAAAGTGTCTTTCAAATTTACACAATCAAAATCTTTGAGTAATTAAAACAAGACCATATAATATCATACTGACATCTACATGCAATACTGCACATATATGTTACCGGTAATTCAAAATTAATAAAAAATTATAGCATAATCACACCATTTCTTTTTTTCATAATTAAAAAGAATAAAGTCTGCTCACGATCTACAGTATCTCCTACAATCTCTCATTCACTGCTCCATAAAAGCAGTTAGATGGGGAAACACGACCATGCAAGATTACAGACAAGAATCAGTTAATTTGATTAAGATGTCCCAGCTTAGTACATTTAGATTTTTAATGGAGTGACATTGATGGTATCGATTAGCCTTCTTGTCAAGTACTTGAGAGTCTGGTGGTACACTGACAGTAGAGGTGTATAAGCATTGCAGAAGAGGCTTGAACCCAGCTGCTTAACATGTAAAGTATAGAACTATCATTGCATGGAAAGTGTTTTTTTCCTTTTTCTTTTAGTCAAGCTGTTTCTGATATTACAGAAGATTGATAGATTAGGCTTCACTGTTTATGATTCTCTTAACTTGCTTTTTAAATGGTAGAACCCATGGGTATATACAAATCTTTGACATCAGAGAACACTTTCAGTGTTTGTCATGAAACATTGGTGCAGCCTCTTTGTGAAAAACATGCACACGTCTCTTTCATCAAGCTAAATTTCAAACTTTGTATATTTGCACTAAGTAAACTGTGAATATACAACCTGATCTCACGGGATCAAACGTACAAATTCTACGAGGTGGCTAATTTGTACGAATTCATACGACCTCACTCGTACGAATTTTTGCAAAATCGTACATATTTTACGAATTGCCCAATTCGTATGAATTCATACGAATGACCTACCCTTGACCCCGCCCCTAAACCTACCCATCACGTGGGTTTAGACAAATCGTACAAATTCGTACGAGTGAGGTCGTACGAATTCGTACGAATTCGCCAACTTTTTATCATTCGTACGAATATTTTGAAATACTATTGCGATTTAAATAACTGTTCTCTATTTGAATACATTTTAAAATGTAATTTATTCCTGTGATGGCAAAGCTGAATTTTAATCAGCCATTGCTCCAGTCTTGTGTCACATGATCCTTCAGAAATCATTTTAAAATGCTGATTTGCTGCTCAGATACATTGATATCAGTGTTGAAAACAGATGTACTGCTTACAATTTTTGTTGAAACAGTGATAACATTTTGAACAATTCTTTGATAAATAGAAAGTTCAGAAGAAGAGCATTTATTTCAAATATAAATCTTTTGTAACAATATAAACGTCTTTACAGTCACTTTTGAAATAAAAGTATTAATTTCTTTAAAAACTACTGACCCTACATTTTTGAATGCTAGTGTATGAACATATTACCAAATATCAAATTACTTTGCATGAATATTGTTCTAACAGAGTTAATATGGATTCAGAACTGAATACAATTACATCAAATTCACACAGCTACAATTTCAGCTGCAAGATGATTGAAATATTGAAAAATCTGAGTAGAAATTAATGTGGTCATTCAATTGAAATTCAGTCAGAATGATAAAAGCAGTCGGAACGTGTATAAGACGTGTTCTGATTAGCTTTCTAATTAGTTGTATAATTGACCATAACATATTAAAATTGAACATCAGCAAAATAATTGGATTTCCACTTCAACAATTACTGGTCCATGTTTAGAGCAGAGATTCCTTTTTCTGGAATTTAATTTAATAGGACTGAGTTAAAACCAGAACACATTTCCTCCAAAGCTTTTGTTACCCAGTAATACAGATTTATTAATGTACAGTGATAAATCTCATTATTCATCAATTTCACTGAAAGTGACCATAAACATTTGCGTTCATTGATGATCAAAGACCTCTTTTTCTAAAATGTACTGTATGTGTATAAGGCAAATACTAGATGAGGCCAATTTGATTTGATATATCTAATAATCATACCATGGATGCACAAGCCCTGGAATCTATTTCCATTATACCGTTCAATCCATTGATTTAGAGCATTTCAGTGCGATTATAATTAAGATTGTATCCTACACTTCCAGAATGATTAATTTCATTGCATGTCTCCGCAGTGCTTCACATCTTCAGACTTGATCCCCCTTATTATCCCACAATACTATGGGCTTTGTCAGGCCTTTTCAAGAACATAAGCCCTTTTTGTGTCTGGTCAAAGTAAAAGTCTGTTTAAATCAAATTGCCTTGCAGTTCTCTCTCTCTCTCTCGCTCTCTCTCTTTCTCATCCATACATCAAATGGATGTGGCAAGCTTGGCAACCCCTGCTTTGAGGTGTTAATAGTAAGCAGCATCTGCCGGGAAGGAGAGAAATGAGCATTCGCAGATGATGTGGAGAACGAAAACACCCAAGGTCATGCCAAAACACCCTGTCTGATTTAAACAGTATCGACAAGCAAACAGTGAACAGGGTGTTGTATGTTGAGTCTCTATATGGTTCTCCTTCTGGGGAGGAATATGACATGTGACAAAATACTTCAAGGAACTGATTAAACATAAACAGCATTGCATGTTCACTGTCCTGATGTTTTATTACATCTGTCTGTTGTAACCTACTTGTGGAAGTGGCTCTGATTAGCCTTGCTTCAGATTTAAAACACATTTCAAGATTGCCCATGTACTGTCTAATCATAGCTATCAAAATATAAATTTTACTCCTCCCAAAATGTTTAAAAATGAATGTGTGAGGATAGGCTATATGTCATGTTATAGCCAGATATGACAGTGCTACTTCAACATGCATCGCCGCAGATATATAGCACGTCGCAGATGAGTAGCTGAGTATCTCTTCAGCTACCTATAGACCTTATTAACAGCAGCGCCATCTTTGATTTTTAATGAAAGCGAGGGATAGACATATATCAGTTATTTAATGTGTTTTTGGATTGTTTTGCTGATGAAACACTGCAACATTTTTTTTTTTTACAGCAGATGCCATTGAAAACACGGTAATCCTATCCCTCACAGCTTCACTTTCGTACCTGTCGTGGCGCTGCTCTGAATAATGTCTATAGGCGAAGCGCAATCTGCCGCAAATGAAACTGAAAGTTCAGCGTCGCAGACGCCTAACAGATAATCATCTTCATTAAAAGTAGTGAGAGTAAATTATCTTACCAGTGTTGAAGCTGCTCTCACTCCTAATGCAGTCTTTGACCTTGAAATAAGCTGATGATAAATAAAAGTGTTGCTCTAATTGATGTGCCTCCATTAAATTTGCAAATAGCACAGGAATAGACATTTATGTGGCCAAGCATAAATGGAACCGTTTTAACAAATCAGATAGCTATCTGAATAGAGAACACTTATGTGTAAGCAGGCCCTTAAGTTATGTCTACTGAAATAAATTTGGTGTTACACTGTGGTATTAGCCACTGCTAACTAAAAGTACCAATGTGACTAATTTAAAGGTATAGTTCACCTATAAATAAAAATGATTATTAATAGGTAAAAGATATTGCTTTGTATAATAGCTTGTGTCGCAATAATGCTTATCTTTGCTAGTCCCCCGTGACTGGTAGTCTAGTACACTGCTAATAAAAACTAATAATTCATGCTCAAAAAGAGTATGCTTTTCTGATATGCACAGTTGCATTATTAGGAACAATGGGTGTTTTCTTCTTCATCGACAAAGATATATTAGCATGATTTTACCCTAAAGGGGAAACTGCCAAACGAATGTAAAGTTAGGTAAGTATTAGGTCTATTTATGATATTAGTTGCATATTTAGACTGTATAGTTCATTATTTGATTTACAAATAATAGCAAAAATAGTTTACAACAGTATTCTCTCAGGCGATTCGTTCAAAAACGCTGACTCGTTCAGGAACGCAACACCACCTACCATGTTTAATGTTTAAAAATGTTTAAAAATGTTGCTTGGAGATGCAATAATAATTCTGCTGGCGAAATAATTCTGTTGTAGCTTTTACTTTTGTTGGCAGAAGCAAAAACAGCCAACGTAACTGAGAATAATGTGTCAAAAGGTAAGTTACTAAATTTCAATTTTACATTTATTCAACTGTTGTATAAAAATACTTTGATTAAAGATTATGAAATGAAAGAGTTTTAGAATTTAGAACTGTTTAGAGAAAATCATCCACCATTACAGTGCAGTGCACCGCACATTGTTCTATTTTTCACCTTGACATATTTATTAGATTTATTAATAATACATTCTTTTATTAACTCCAGACATATCTATATAAATGCCTTTCTTTAATAACACTAACATTTTAGGATCGCAATCTGATTTAACCTCATTGCCCCGAGGATCAAGGTTCCTGTTGGTTGTATGACAACATTTTCTCCAAATACAGTATTTAAAAAACATCAAGCCTTCTCACCGCTGGCTATTTACCCCTTTTTTCATAATGCGGGAAAGATCATGAAATCTGCTTTTGCCACACAGCCTATTTCATTCATTGCATCAGGCTCTCATCTGCTTGGTTCATGGTCATTTTGGAGCTAAATGAAAGAGTATTCGAAAAAGACAAACACTTAGCCATTAAGTTAATCAGTTTGAGGAGATGTGGCATGAGGCTGTGCCAGTTCTCCATCCATTTTCTCTGGTGTCCACTCAGAACATATGCTCATGCTCAGCACATCGAACAAACACTGTGTGTCAATAAGGGGGTAAGAGAGCCCCTTAAGCAATGAATTAAACTGTAAATTACTCCAGCCGAGGAAGCGGACGATTCTGTTACACTTAATGTGCACTGTCAGATGTACTTAAATACTGCTCAGCGTTGATGACCTCTCTCTCTCTCTCTCTCTCTCTCTCTCACACACACCACTTTGAATGATTTTTGCCACAAATTTTACTTGGATTGATGAAAAACAGTTTTGGAGCTATAGGCTTTTAGACCCTATTTTATTTAGCTCCCCTAAAAATGTGCAATGAAGCTGTCAGCCCATTTAAAAATCTGTAATTTTGTGATTTCTCACCATGTTTGTTTAAAGTAGCAGCTCCAGTGAGTGTTATCATTATTATCGAACTAACTAAATTAAAAAATATGTAGCAGCCATTCCTCCAGTCTGTAGTGTCACATGATGCTCCAAAAATCATTATATATGCTGAGTTGGTGCTCAAGAAACATTTCCTATTATTATCAATGTTGAAAAGAGCTCTGGGCCCGGTTCCCCAATAACGCTCACTCTTATGGCGCTTTTCCACTGCATGGTACGGCTCGGTTCGGCTCGGTACGGTTCGACTCGGCACGGAACGGTTCGGCTCGCTTTTCCACTGTGTGGTACGACTCGGCTCGGTATGGCACGGTTCGGTTCGCTTTAGCTCGGTTGCTTTTCCACTGCAGTTAGTACCGCTTCAAAGTGGGTGGGACTGATCGTTATAGTTGCCGTCTCTACTGCCATGACATCATCATATTAAATGCAAATTTTTCATTCCGGGTTTCCCCATCCGCTCCTCGGCAACCAACGTCCAATGACCACGATTCAGCCATTTCTTTTTTTTAAGTTTATACTATTTTTTTGAAGCAAATACTTTTAATACAGGCGCTACAGCGTTGGCTGTTGTCTACTGGCTATTTAAATCTAGCGGGTTTAGTGTCTTGTGTTGTAAATACAATGACGCTGGTAGTGATGATTCTGTCTGACCAATCAGTGATCTGCAGTGTTTCCACGTCACATTTTAGTATCGATACAGTATGCTTGGAACCTCAACAGAGGTGGTACCATTTAAAGCGAGCCGAAGCGAGCCGTACCGTACCGTACCATGCAGTGGAAATGCGTCATAAGTGAGCCGTACTGAACCGAGCCGTACCGTACCATGCAGTGGAAAAGCGCCATTAGCGCGCTAAGAAGACTCGAAAGATATATCTTACCAAAGTTGTTTATGTTCCTAAGTGTGTTCCCCGAACCATACCTTAGGAAGCTGCTTAAGATATACCTTCTTACGTGCGACATTACCGGGTGCTGTCTGTGGCGATGGTGCTGAATTGGTTGATATCGATGGCTCGAGAATCAATTATTCTCTCTTGCAGGGGCTGTTTATGTGAGAAAGCGGTGTTCTTTATAAAAGAAGCACTTCAGAAATAGTTGAAATTGCATTTATTAGGACTCATGGGATATTATAAAAAATAATCCAAACTATAATAGCCTATAATAGCCTAGCCTACATATTTTTAAATTGTATCATACAGTATATTGCTGCCATAATAACCATTTCAAATTTGTACGTGCTTTCTTCTCTTTCCCATTTTTGTTCGCTGAGGTGGAGCTGCGATGAAATATTGTTCTTGGAAATACTTTCCAGCATTTCAGTAATAAAAGTGTAGGCCTACATCTCAGTGCTCGGCAGTGATCAAAAAGGATTTAAACAGTGGATTTTGAATCTCTTCTTGTAAACTCAGAGATGTGGATTCAGACGGCAATTAAATTACCACACGACCTGTTTGTCAAAAAACAGTAGGTACTAATTTGGCCAGGGATTTTTACGCGGGTTGGGTGAGAAAAAACACTGATATTATGGATTCGGACGGCACTAAAATCACCTACTTACCCCTATAAATGTTTAAAATACCATACAAGCTCATGAGAAACAATATTAGCGTCCGAATAGGACTTAACTGACTTAACTTAACTAAAAGCGCTTTTTAATTAAATTAATAATATTGTATAATAATATAATTCAAAATCTAACAACAATCAGTGTAATGACAATTTTATTATTTGCATGAAAACACTTGAATTAGCCTAATTGAACACTGTCTGGGTGTATTAAAACTTCAGAATTATATTCGTATAGACCTGCAACAGTGATAAGGTAAAGCTAAGAGTGGTCCAGACCAACCTTACGAAAGTGTGACTTACAGAAGATATACTTAGCGTACGAACGTGTCGGGAATCGTGCCATAACCAGGGTTCGTACACTTTTTCCAAGGTCAAATTCAAGCACTTTTCAAGTACTTTCCAGGTCCATTTTAAAGCTTTTTCCAGCACCTTACACTACCGTAAATTACATACCAATACATAGTTAAAATTATTATTTAGTGTTTTTATCACATCAAAAGAGATAAACAGCCAAATGTTTCATAATAGCAGAGGGCTGCACGATATTGAAGAAAAATTAGATATGCGATAACTCATTAAATAATGCGATATTCAATATGTGATACGATAATGCTTAAAGTGTGTCAAATTAACTTAAATGATCTTTAAAATGATATAACCTACACATACGTTTTTCACATTCTTTTTGTGATAAGAAAATATCCCTACAACTTCAAGACAGTGAACATCAGTGTTTTACTGTAGCATAAGAAGTGTTATTTTAACATCACTGGGGTTTAGGGGTTCGGGTTATCCTACATTAGGTTTATTTAACAACAGAAACTGATTAATCAAATGTAAAAATAAACACTGCTTAGTTTTCACTGCATGAATTAAATATACTGATTCTTATTAAAGCTACAAAAGTTAGCCTATTCAGCCAAAAGCAGTGAGCATTTTCTTTGTCTTTTGTTCATGACCCCAGTTATTGCAAGCCGTTGCGATATGCAGTTATGCATATTGTAATATATACATTTGCAATATTTCGATATATTGTGCAGCCCTAATATTTAAGCCAATCACAAGTTTTATTCTTCAAAATGTATCACGAAGTATATAGCCTAAAACATATGAAGAATATACTTTTCATTATATTAATGTCCAAATATTGCTTACCAGATAATGTGATATAGGCTGTAAATGTGATAGGCTGTAAAACTGAATTAATAAAAAATATGAAGACTTAGGATTTGAACAGAAATATTTGACAGGCCTTCCCGTTTTGGGACACATTCTTGATATAGACAAGGTTTGAACAATATCTGAGTGCACAGGCACCTGCCTGATAAATGTATTTCCTTGCCAAGATGTCTTGGGCCAAGACATAACGTTAGCTAATAACGTTACGTTTACTGGAATAGAGCAGTGTAAATATCGCATAGGGCTATCCTACAGTAACAGTATACTACTTATGACACTGACTTATTTCAGTTCAGCAATCAACGACTGTTGTTATGCACTGGGCTAACGTTTGCAGGTTAATTTGCACGTGACAGTTCTGTAATTTTAGCGATGTTCACTGCATATTCCACAAATGAACGTGACATAACGGACATGGCATGCAATACTTACATTACATTATCACACCAAGTACTTTCAGTCACTAATGGCCCTTTCAGATAGGATGCGGACTGCGCTGCGCTATGAAACCAATAGGCCTATATTTCAATGGCTTGCGCCGCGCGACTCGGACCAAAGCGGGGCTCAACCTATTTTTTACAGTCTATGGGCTCAACGAGCTCGCGCGCACGCCGCCGTCAAAGTTTAAAATAGTTCAACTGTTGCCGCTGCGTGGCCAATAAAAACGGTGCATCCAAACAACCGCAGAAATCAAAATTAAAACTCCGCCTACTTTTGCTCTGGCCAGCGTAACGCAAATCAATCTGTATCTGATTCTGAAGGGCTACATTTTTTTTCTCCATTTAATAAAGAACTATTTCGTCAGAAAGATTTCTTGTGAAAGAAATACAGTTACAAATTCAAGCATTTTCAAGCATTTTATCCAAAATTCAAGCACTTTTCAAACCTTGAAAACACAACATCAAAATTAAAGCACTTTCAAGGATTTCAAGCACCCGTACGAACCCTGCATAACGTTAAGAGAGAGGTTAAGGAATAGGTTAAGAACTACTTAGCGATAAGAACATTTTGGGGAACCGGGCCCTGGTTAATATTTAAGTGGAAAGTATGATGCATTTGTTTCAGGATTCTTTGATGAACAGAAAGCTATAACAGCAGTTATTTGAGATATAAACTTTCAATTGTAACAATGTAAAAGTCTTTACTGTTTACTGCATCCTTGCTGAATAAAAGTATTAATTTCTTAAAAAATAATATGTTACTGACCCAGAACCTTTGAATGGTATATCCAGTATATGAAAAAAATAAATAAAAAATAAAATTTTTGTATGAAACAAAAAAGAAAAAGAAGAAAATCTAAAAAAAAAAAAAAAAAAAAAAGATAAAGAAAAAAACAAAGTGAATGCTTATCGGAATGCTCTCTATTCTAGTAAAATCCTAAAATAAATTGCAGCCACATACAGTTTTGATGGGTGTATTTTAAAAATGATCATTCAGTCAAAAATCTCTTATTTCTCTGAGCCACAGCAGCTCTTATTTAACCCCTTTATGACTTATCATCACTTCAGCTACAGTGACGTATATGATGAACACGTTGTCACTTTTCACACTTAAAAACTGGTTCTAATTGGGTTTAGAAAGAGGATAGAGTGATAACTACAGACAGGTCATAGGGCAGACGGCACAGAGCAAAACCCTGGGGAGAGCACAGCTTGTCGGGGGCAGGTGGCTGTTTGCAGACAGATGGAACATATGAAGATGCTGCGTTTCCACAGGATGCACAAAGCATGTAAACAAACACCAGATCCAAGAAAACTCCTATAGTCCCATATCATCTCTTTTTCTGCTGCAGATGAATTTAGCCGATACTTTTTGTGGGTGGTGCAGTATTTGTCATTATTTGAGATGTATGTATCAATTACAGGATTTGTGGGTGTTGTATTTGGCAAGAGAGAGAACAGAGAGACTGCCTGACATGGACCATAGAACTCGGCTTCCTCATTTCTCTCTTTTACTCTTTCTGTTTGTCATTTCCTCTTGCTTGGAGGCAGCCAATTTCAGAAGCTGAAGTCAGCCATGCAATACAGTAAATATCAGAATCGCAGTGTATACGGATTCAAGCATAATTTCCTATCTGAAATCCATTAGCCACTCTCTCTGGTTAAATTAATCTTTCCCTCAAGCATGAAAAAAAAAAAAACAGAGAGCTCGGGCTGCAAAGTCTCATTCAACAGGACCGGCTGATAAAGAAAGTCGGGCTGATTTGGAGAATATAGACTGTTTTTGCTAGCGGATATTTTTGTGGAACGTTGCACATTAGAATTCCATTAGAGATTCCTGTCTGAGGGGATGGATGGAATTCCAGGGCAACATATCCACACGGTAATAACCGGACTCAGGAAACATTAGTCTTGAATCAGTCGGCTCTGATTCTCTGTGCACAGGAATGCATGGGTTGGTTGACAGAGTGTAACGTGACAGAGCAACGAATGATAGACTGTCAAAGTCAAAGCAATGGAGCAAAGTGTGGATTGATTAGACCAGCTGAGGAAAACAAGAGCTGACGGACAGGTTTGTTGAGCATTGTTCAGACGACCCACAAACATGCTAAATTAAACTTGGCATAGCCAAGAGAGGGAATTCTATTGAACTTATACAGGGACAGTTCACCCAAATATGTAAATTCTGTCATTATTTTCTCCCCCTCATGCCATTTGATGACTTTCTTTTTGTTTGTTTTCATGCAATGAAAGTCAATGGGGGTCCAATGTGGTTTTGAATATCAAATATTCATATTTCATATACTCTAGTGCTCCAGACATTAAGCAGCACAGTGTATGCACACATATTTCATCATGCCTTCTTCAAATGAAATATATATATATGTGCAAATAAGGACACTGATACAGCAGTACGTCTGATCATGAACACGATGAATTATTCTGATACACTGAAGACAAAGATTGAAAATTCAAAGAAGAATGGACAAAAAGTAACTATTAGTTTATTCTTTCTGTATTAAACTGAAGTGTGTCATTTGTTCAGAGATTTTAGTGCTCGTAAATGTAATGAAAATATTATTAGAACTTTTAAACGCGTTTCTCCCTCATTCTTGGGAGTTTGTTGTTGTCATATAGGATTATATTTTTTATAATACATCAAGGTCCCCTCAACTTGTATTGGTTGTTTTCTCTCCTCTTCTCCACTCCCACTTTTCCACAGTTTTACACGCTCATTTCTTGAGACTTTTGTAACTTGATGGATGGATGGATGCCAACTTGACAATTTACAATAAGGATTCCTGAAATGCATTACTTATTTCATTTCATAGTTATACAATGCATATCGGGAAATCACAGGAAATGTAGAGACTCAACCTCTTAGAACATTAATTAAATACCCCTGTAATAAGGTAAATGTCAGCTCCGAATGAAAGGACAAGTTCGGTATTTTACACTTAAAGCCCTGTTTACAGATAGTTTCTGATGAAATAGAACGGTTAAGATTAAAATTTGGACACATGCTGCTGGCCTGAGAATTTTCGCTTTCTTTCGCTTTCCCCCCCACCTCCACAATGGCTGCATAGGTGCACTGGAACAATCCTTCCTAAAACGCATTAAACTTTCGTTTACAAAGACGTGAAACTCACCGAGTGGTCAGGGGTGTTCACTGATATGCTCACACAAAAATCGCTGCAAAAGATGCTTTCCAACAGGTTTTATCGTAGTTTTTGTCCAACTCCATTGTCTGTATTGGATGTGCTGTGAGGTACAGTATTACTCCGCCGCGGGAAACTGGACTGGAGTGTCTATTATTCAAGCTCTCAACGGAAGAATGTACGGGTGTGAGGCGTTTGGAAAAATAGGTCCACAGTTTTACAACGAATGGTAAAACACCTGTTGGAAAGCATCTTTTGCAGCGATTTTTGTGTGAGCATATCAGTGAACACCCCTGACCACTCGGTGAGTTTCACGTCTTTGTAAACGAAAGTTTAATGCGTTTTAGGAAGGATTGTTCCAGTGCACCTATGCAGCCATTGTGGAGGTGGGGGGGTGAGCGAAAGAAACCGAAAATTCTCGGGCCAGAAGCATGTGTCCACATTTTTTTCTTAACCGTTCTATTTCATCAGACACGATCTGTAAACAGGGCTTTACGTGTAAAATACCGAACTTGTCCTTTAAGAGATAAATATCACTGGCTGCATTGGCACCCTTTAAAGAGTTCAGTCACGAACATAAATAAAGTTTAATTGATATTATAACTTGAATGAGAAGCTACAGACACATAATGATACAGCATAGGGAGCAGAAAAGTGCATAACTAAAGGTCGCCGTGACAATAGCAGTGATTAAACTCATCTGCATTACCAGATGGCTTACTGAAATAGCCTTTATAATTGCTCACATGATGATATAATTACAATTTCATTGAAATTATAACTTCCATATTCTATTACCAGATCCAAGAACCGGATCATATTTGTGTTTAATTGTAGCATAGTGTCATTGAAGATGCAGTTGGACGCATCGGGTGTCTTATTCAGATATTAAATATCTTTCAATTTAGTGTTGTATTTTGTATTGCCAAATCAGTTGCATTTCCAATAAGAGTGGTCTAAAAAAACAATAACAACTGTGTATCAGTCAGTTTATTAATCAATTAATCAATCATATATGCTGTAAAAAATAATAATAATAATCAATATTAGTTTGTGAACACATTAACATATACAACCTTATTATATTAAATGTTACCTAATAATTACATATATAAATATAAACTAGGATGAAATCCTGAATAAAAATCAAATCATGGCACCTTGAATCGCACACAGAAAATAGGAAAAAGTTGTTAGAAATTAAGAAATATGAAAAATTTATATATTTCACCTTTCTTGAAATGTGACTAATTTTCAAGAGAAGACATAAACAAACATGCCAGATACATCATAGAATTGTAGGTGACAAGTGTTACTGACGTCAAATCCTCATAATTGATTCCACCTAATGAATAATTCCCGCTATGAGTAATCAGCACTGATCGCAGAGCTCACTGCACGAACACATGCAGCCCATTACTGCATTAAATAGGATGTGTGGGCTGGAAACTCAGTTTAATTTAACCTGCCCACTTCACAGAGATTTGATGAGGAAGGATTGAAGTTTGATTTTGTCACACAAGGAAGGTGTCACAAGGGCTATATTATATTGTCAATTACACAAATACATGTTTTCTCTAGCAGTGGGTTTTAATGTTGGTTTCAAACACCTTGTTAAAATCCTATATTTTTTTTCGTGAATTGTATCCTCCAAACTAAAACATGAATTTCAACTAATCCTATAAAGTGTGACGAAATGTCCGACTATGGGGTCAATGTATGTTCAATGACCTGTATCTTTTTTTCCAGGCCAGTTAGGGTGGAAAAGTAGCTTTGTAAATATGTAAAACATTTAATGCTTATTTTGTTGCTAAGGCCTTGATGTATGTGCCTATACAGGTAAATAAATATACGAATGAGAGTATAACGATGGTTAAGATGCCTGCATAATATATACATATATATACAGGATGCATTAAATTGATCTAATTGATCATATGCTAAATAAATGCTCTACTCTGTTCATTCTATTCATCAAAGAATCCTGAAATAAATATAGCTGTCAGCAAGGGGTAGAAAAAAAGGCAGAAAATAAAAGAGCTGGATCTATCAGCAAGCAGCAAAATAAACTCAAAATTAAATTAAATGGAAACAAAGACATGGGAAACAGAGCAAAACCTATACATTGATGAAATATGACAAAAGCCCTATTCACACTGGATTAGTATTATCTGGGGACCTCGTGTGATTTAGAAATTACCATTCTTCGCGAAAGATGGATAAAAAAGCGCACAGGAAACAAAAACCTTGAAAAAAATATTTTGCGATTCGCACGGGATTAATATTATCACAGGACCTCGGTGTTCGGCGAAATATGGTAGGTCATTTGCGGGGGAATTTTTACTTTACAAATTACAGACATGGCCGATTCGCACGGGATTAAGATCACAGACAACCGCCGCAATTATTACAAATTACTAGAGGTCACCAGGTAATACTAATCCAGTGCGAATAGGGCTAAAGACACAAACAGGGCTATAAATACACAGGGACACACCAGGGACTAAGCAAGATAATTAGCAAGACACAGGTGAGACACATGAGGGCAAATCAAAAATCATGGCAACAGGGGGGTATTCCAGAAAGAAAGTTATGTGACATACCCGGGTATGTTTAAGAGTAAATAAGCAGATAACCTCAACTTTCCATGGTGTACGCATCAATTTACGCAAAAAGAGTAACCCTTGAACTTGACGCACAACGTAATCCAAAACGGTATCCCTTTAAGCACCAAATCAGCATATCCAAATTATTTCTGAAGGACCATGTGACACGAAAGGCCGGAGTAATGATGCTGAAAATACACAGGAATAAATTACATTTCAAAATATATTAAAATTGAACATTAATTTTCATTTGTAATAATATTGTATAATAATGTTCCACAATATTACTGTTTTTACTGTATGTTTGATCAAATAAATGCCTTGGTAAGCACAGGCTTCTTTCAAAAACCAAAAACAAATCTTAAGCACTGGGATCCAGCCAGCAATTCAGAGATGCAGATCCAAGGCTAAAGAAAGTGAGGAATTAGTCTGTGTTGTGGATGGTCTCCCAGGAGCACAACATGTGAAAGAAATTCAATCTATATTGTGTCAATGTGGTTTGCTAATATGAGACTACATGCCTAAATATGCATAAATATTTCCTATTTATGTGTCATTTGAAGTGTTTTCACAATATTATTATTAAAAAATATATTTTTATTTTGCTGTGATTTTGTTTGCATATTTGCAACAAACAGCGTAGGTCAACTGACAGGTCAACAAGCAGTCAAAAACTTTAAAAAACAATTTTTTACTTGAATTCATTTATAGGCAAGTGTTCGTTTTGAACCCTACACACGCACACACATCAGCACAAACAATAGCAATATCACAACTGTAAAAACACTTGAGATGGATAGAAAAATCACACTTGACCCATAGTGTAGGCGGAGGGCGACATCTTATTAACGGATGATCCGTTATTAAGCATTCAGTCCGCTAAGTTGCATATTAAGACTTGAGTTTGTAAAGCTCTTAAAGCCTGGGGTCAATAAACAGGCTCTAATAAAGGACGAACGTTCTACCCAGTATATGCAGATCAGTCAGCATGTATATTTCAAGGAGGAGTGCACATCCCGAAATTGGCCCAAAAATAAGAAGGAAGACTTTAATCAAGGTCCTAAACTCTGAATAGTGCGAGTCAAGATCTAAGCGCGAAATCCCGTTTGCACCATAACCCCGGAGAGTGTCAAATATCTTCTTCTCCAAAAGCTCTGAAAACAAGTAATACGGTCTGTGATTGAGTCATTCATCCCTTTCAAAAAGAAATATTCAACCCCCTAAATAAAAAAAGAGCTCTGTTTCAACACAGTAGTAAAGAAAGATGGAGAAACGCAATGCCTTTGGGCAATTTCAATTAATCTCTTGATTTAAGGAAAAGGCTGGAGGGAAGGAATAAAACTCTTTAGAGTTTTTCAGCCTGGCCTCTTATCAAAGTGCAGTTTCAATATTCCTGCAAAAAAGAGAAAGATATTAAATATGGACAGCTACACAGTCTCTTCTTAATAGTAGTTACATTATGATCTTCATTTAAATACTGTCCAGGTTTGATTCTTCTGATTTCCTCAAGCAGTATGAATGAACAATGGGTTTCTTATTATTTTAATTTTAGGAGAAAGGCTTAGTAAAAAGTTTTTGAATGTAGTTCATAATTTTGTTGTGGCACACCAGTGTTTCCCTGCACAACAGACACAGCACGAAACGCGATATATGATTCGTAAAAAAATAACTGTGTTATTCAAAAAGTTTCATAAAAACACGCCTGGAGTGTTGTTTAGCATTTTCTTGCAGGCAAAATCCTGACACAGAAAGCTTCTTGGTTTGAAAGTGACTTCAATGGACCTTGATTACCTGCAAAATTTCGCTAAGGTGACTGCGCCTTTAGCGGTTCAAATCAGACTCACTCAGTCAGCAAAGCAGTTAAAGCCATTACTGAGTTCAAAACTAACTCACTGTCACTTAACACAATAAAAGACTGTCACTTGTTGCCTACTGGTATAAAGATGTAACATGCAAAAAGTGATAGGAACGGGACCAGTTACAGTGCTGT
Source organism: Rutilus rutilus (assembly GCF_951802725.1). NCBI lineage: Eukaryota > Metazoa > Chordata > Actinopteri > Cypriniformes > Leuciscidae > Rutilus > Rutilus rutilus. The sequence continues at coordinate 16,951,756 of NC_140214.1, forward strand.
TGGACTGTCAGCACATCTGGAAAACTCGACCAATCAAATTTGAGGAGTGCAACTAATTGTTGTTTCTATCTTATCTTGCAATGCAGAAGTAAGCTTTCTTTGAATGTGCGATACTTCCGATTCATTTGCGATACATTCCGATTCATAAAACTATTTGCGTTACAAATCAGTGTGTTTTAAAGGTACAATATGCAACATTTTCTGCCGCTAGAGGGCGCTACATTCCAAACAACAACAACGGCGTAGCTTGCTGACGATGTGAAGGAGCGTGGAATGATGGGAACTGTTGTTTTCAACTCCACCGTGGATGTAAATCAGTCAGACGGGAATCGAAAAATCATGTTCATGGATGAGGTTAAGTTATATTTTTATAAATGTTGCGTTTAATGACATGCTTTTTGTGGCGAGGGGGGCGTGGTTCAGCACGGTCTGTAACGGGAGAGAGAGAAACGAGACGAGCGTGGGACGCAAGTAGGTCAAGTGCAAATGACGAACACCTGTATCTTATTGCAGTATTATTGGCTTGGAGAGACCGTGCTGGAACGAGAGAGAGAGAGAGGGACTGAGGACTCGTACGAGAGACTGGAGAGAAAATTGGACGAAGAGAAAGAAAACCGGTGGATCAGAGCTCTCATTTTTGAACTGTTTTGTGCCGTCGTGGTTGCCACGGTGAATGTTTTCGGTTTGTTTGTTTTATTTTAATAAAGTACGAGTCCCAGTCACGCCGACCCCTGTCTTCTTCCTTCCTGACTCTTGAACCTTATCACACTTTTATTTCATTAAAATGAATTAACAGCAAGAAAAGTAAGGTTTAATACTAAATTGGTTATCATAGACTGTATTTGTCGAATTCATTGTTGTGATAACGCGGCGCAGTTTTACGTGTTCTAAACAATTGGTGTAAAAGTACATTCGAACATACCCACATCATTTGCCAAAATACTGATTAATCTTTTTGTATAACACATTTATTTACATGGCCATAAACACCAGACGTGATAAACAATGTCAATAAACTAAACACAAACCTAAAGCAATAATACGTTCCTTACATAAACATAACTATTACCGAATGCTACATTTGGAAAATATAAAATTAAGCATGATTTGTCGACAGAACCAGCTGCAATCAGTAAAGATTAATTGTGTTCCATAACGACTGCACGAAACAAGCTAACGTTTGTAGCTTGATAGACGCTACAACTACAACTTCCGCATTTGTCCAGGACTCCACGCAGTACGAGCGGAAACCGAGGGTAACGCGGATATGACGCAATTGACTGGCGACTCCCAGCTCACCCCTGCTCTAACGCCCCGTTTCCTTGGTTAAAATCGCAATTTTCTCACGATTTAAAAATAGTTGGAAACATTTGGGATATTGTAAGTAATCAATTTAACAAAATATATAACACTGGCCTTGAGATTTTGGGATATTTTAATGCAAAAATCGAACATATTGTACCTTTAATTCAAATAAAATAATAACACATACCAGTTTGCAATAGAGTGGTGCAGGTATGACATCACTTATAGGCCAATCGGCAGTTAGCATCACGCTGATTCCCTCAACAAAAACCCAATAGGATTTTCCCATAGGCTTTTGGATTATTGCTAAAAATGAGCTCTGTGATCAACAAAAGTTTATGATACTTGCACGTTTTGTCCATCATGATAATTATCACAGATGAACACAACTTTTATGAATTTTGAAGCCTAAATGCAGCTGCCAGAAGTAAAAAGCTAAAGGTAGGCTATAAACGAACTACATCACGGTCCCATGAATTCAACGTCACCATCACTAAGCTTCCGACAACTCTTTCAGTTTTTATCTAAAAACATTTTCCCGTTCTGGGTTCCAACGTTCTGTTGGAGTTAGAATAGTTTGTAAGAGCACAATTATAACCATAACAAGGCTGTAAATACGGACTTCCGTTTACCTTTTCAGTGTGATGACATTTAATCTCCTCGACTGCCTCTGTAGTCTCATTTAGCCACTTGTTTTTTCACTTAAAAAAAATCACGAGTGGAGTAATATTGATGTATTTTATGTCGTAGAATGAAACGTGAGAGATTCTTGAGTTTGTGTTCACCACAGACCTGATTTCAGCCATTTAACATAAACCCCATTCAAAAAGAATAACTGGAAGCGAATGACATTGGAAGCCTCGCACATTTAAGATGGCAGGATGTCAAATCACTTATTTGTGGGGTGCTCTTGCACCAGCTGAGCAACTGTCATTGAGATGAATGGGAATCAGGAATCAGTCTGGGCTGTCCGCCTCTCTGGGGGATTTATAGAGGCTTTGGGGCACTCGACCACAAGCCCATCTTAACTGCATTCTGACTCAGCTCATTCTTTTTCTTCCAGTGTGCAGCTCAGTTGATAGGTTCCAGTCCATGCGATCATGATCCTTAAATGGATATGGAGAAGATGAAAAAGTGTACGTCAAATGCTCACTCCCCCACCTCCTCAGGCAATGTCTTCTTTTATTCAATGAGGAACTTGGATGCACAAATCGCAGATGGGCTTTTCTTTATAACAGAACTGCACCTCAGATAGTGTATTATTATTTTAGGTTTAGAAAAAGAATGGAACAATCGAAATACAAGATCAATATAAAAATAATTAAAAGAACAAAGGTACATTAGGATAAAAATAATATGATCTTTCCATCAACAAAAACAATAATGTTTGAAACAAACTGTCACATCATCATATTGGAAAAAAGTGCTGGCTTTCACGTTATTTAGAAGTGTTCTTCTGATGAGAGGGAGTAGCATATGGTGTCATTTTTATCCATATGTTGTATTTCAGATCCGCTATTGGTTTTGAGAGCACGTTGTGCTCACAGTCGGTGGTGATATCATGTGTCCTTTGATCCTGCTACCAACCTCACCTGGATCCTACTGTACTATAGTCTGGTGTGTCATCAAAGCTGTTCACCTCTAGTGATCAACATTTCATCAAAGCAAAACTCTTCCAAGACCTGCCACAACCAGGTGATACTCAATAAAGTTTATGTGACACTTATGAGGGACATTTATTGTAAAATTCCAGACTTAAAATGTCTGTCATTTCCAACTAATCAAACTAATGGACTTTAAGACCTTCATAAGGACTTACGAAATCTTCAAATTAGATTTTTGCCCATGTGAACATCAGTCATATTAAGATTTTATAAGTTCCTGAAATAAGTTCTTAATTTTATACAAAAAGGGGTGATTTAAGTGTTTATCAGTAGCTTTAAAAGAATAATAATTTGCATAGGAAACAAGGAAAGAAACTCTCCACCTATCTGCCATTGTTTGGACCAAAAATAGCCCCACCCCAAGCTTGTGACACTGGATCAGCTAATGTTGCTATGCTGGGCTGATCAGCCCTGCGTCTCAATGTCCATACTATCCATCCTAAACATGTGAGATTAGAATAAGTGTGTCCCAAAGCATAGTATGTTAAAAAGAGTATGCAAGAAGTACCCAGATGGTCTACTATTTCCGGTGGATTTTCGAAGTGTGGATCCATGCTCACTATAACGGCTCAAACCCATTGCGTTTTTGAGGAGGAACTACAAACACAAGTAAAAAGTGTAAAAAAATGTTTTATTAAATGTTATCCGTGTTATATTCCATCTGCAATAACAATGTGGACTTTTATAAAGATCCGTTTGGCCATTACCTTTTAAATGCAACATTATGCATTAAAGGGGTCATAGACTGGATTATTTTATTATTTTATAATGTTTCCTGGGGTGCCCTTATAATGTTAGTATGAATTTAACATCAAAAATTGTCATAATTTATAAATAAAAGGCATTTTTCCAAGCCTGATTTTAGCCTCTGATTTGAACGCTCTGTTTTAAGGGGCGTGTCTGCTGTGAGACTTCAGTGTAAACACCCACTGCTGTGATTGGCTGACATGTTTGCATATGAAATGGATAGTATTACGTGTGGAACTCTCTCTAAAACTTTTACTACGTTTTAACTAGGCAGTAACAGCTATCGAGATTAAGGAATCATAATGATTTAAGTATTGATCATAATCTATTCCCTTCACATGAAAGGTTGCAGTGATGAGCATTGAGCAGATGACAGACAGTCTGTTGATCACGTATGAAATTACACCTCTGGCTTTCACCAAATAACATTTGAATGTTATTCATCAGCATCATCAACCTCATCTTTGCAGCCGACTGTGACACAAAAAAAACACTTGTTTATTAATAAACAATTAAAATGTGTGTGTGGGGGGGGGGGGCTTGAATGTTGTTGCCCAGGGCACAGAAAATTGTTAATCCGGCCCTGGATCGGAGGTGTAAGCGCTCACTCCACAGACCAGGTAGGAGAAAATATCAGGGAAACTGAGGCTTGGTAAACTTTCATAATTGTTACTCCATACTTTATGGTCATAGGGATCGATTCCGCCTATAATCTCAATTTTTTTAAAGTAGCGTTGTTTGGCTTCATTATTAAGTTTGTCCGTATACGGTATAGCCAACTTCTTTTTGTCACGGTCCATAACTCTTTCTCTTTCTTTCTCGGTGCCGGTGGAGACCGGCCGGCTACGCTATTACCTTATTCCAAACCGGTGTGGTGAACAAATGAGTCCTATTGAAGAGATGAGTCGCAAAAAAATATTCGGATTTATAAAACCGTTCGTACGCCAGAACCTGCGCAGAATTCACTTTATAAATCCCAGTCAGCGGAAGATTGTGCGCACATGCGTCTCCTCCCCGAAATAACCATATATGGAGCTTACAACGCCTAGTTTTACTATGTTTTTCCTCATCTGCATATCATTTGCATATGATTATTCATCCACGTGATAACGTTTAACGGTACAAGACACATTACATTAATAAAAATCAAGTAGTTGCCTATCCTTGCCTTGTTTTTGAATACATAAATCAAATAGTGTAAAATACATTTCAGAGAAAGTTTTTCTCAATCTTTTCCACTGGCCGAATTGTATTTTTAATTGATATTTTTAATGGAAACAGATAGGCCTTGGGCATTATTTGCACGAAACTATTTTCTCAGACAATCTGGTATTATCATGATAAGCAGTTATCTCTGTGGTTAAAACATTAAAACACAGCATGCCAGAGGAAAAGTTTTCAAAAACACCGCATCCACAACAAATATTTCTATTGACTGAATTTTAATATAAAAATGTTGTAACTTTTCAGTCATGATTTCATGTTTAAGTGCTTAACTCCATTAATTTGAATGGCATATTTAATCTAAATGTTTATATCAGAAGTAAAACATAGTTTAAATCATTATTTTATTTATTTAAACTGTTATTTGCGTCAGTTTCACTAAACGGCCCAACGCGCTCGCTGGCGCGGACATTTAAGAAGGGATGGATATTTGCTTCAAGTGAAATTATATTTCTACTATCTTTCTGTATATGTTAAATTTTCTTTAGACTTTCTGTCTAAAAGTGACCAAAAAGACACTTAACTCCAGCTCACCATCGGTGTCGCCAATTCCCTTTGTCTCCAGAATGTGCGTACGCACGGCTCAAAGTTTGCTTAAAGGTGCGCACATTCTCCCGTCAAGTTTGTTTTTTATAGATCACAACCTTTGCGTGGGAACTGGCGTACGTACGTTTCCAGCCCCGTTTTGTGCGTACGCACGCTTTATAAATGAGACCCCTGGTCTTTTCACGATCCGATCACAGAAAACGCATGAAGTGGCCAGGTGTAAACAGCCCCTGAGATAGCAAACGTGAACATGGTTTGTGTAACATTAGCAACACAGTAGCTGTTTGATAACGTAGTCAAGAAAAAGGCTAATCAAATGAATTACCATTATGTGTCTGACGTTGTAGAGAGTGATGTATAAAACACATTACCATTATATCGACTTGCATACGACCCTGTATGAGTGAGAGGACGTGGAGCTCATTTGCATATTCATGAATTTATAAGGTTGAAGAGTTACATTCAAGCTATTTTAAGGCATGAATAAAAAATTACACAGGAAAAAAACATTTAAATATGCCATTTTGGTGATCAAACATAAGTTTTAAGGGATACAATTATTGACTGCAGGGGGAATAAAAAATAAATAAAAATAAACCTTTTTTACATTTAATTGGCTTATGAGTCTAATACAGCAATTTATTTATTACCCTGAGGTATTTTCAAGATCTAAGTAAACTGTTTAAGTCTATCACACACTATGATGTTCTTTCAATGGCAATTTGATACAATGACTTAAGCACATGAGGGTTTCAATGCCATCTTCTTTGGGTGGAGGCTTTTAGCTTGCCCTATTAAATGGTGCCTTCTCAAAACAATGTTATGTTGTAAATGTTTCTGTGTGAGGAGGAATGCGAATTGAAACTCATTAAAAGTTAAGTATACAAACACACCTCCTCTTTTATCTCCACCAAAGTAACCTACTCCCTAGTGGGATTAACAGTGGATAGTAAAATATCATAAATATATTTAGTGAGTTTTATGAGTTTGAAATGTATTTTCAAATAATACAATTTGTAATTTAAACTGAAAATCCCCAGATACAACAGTAAATGTCCTATAGTCAGACACTGTCAGACATTCGAGAAAGACCAACAAAACTGACCTTGAAAGAGCAGATTCTAAGAGATTCTGTCCACATATCACTTCATATACATCTGAAATATTGCTTAATAATGCAGAATTATTAACTTATGTTTCATCCGTCTCACCCCTGAAAAACTACCGTTCAAAGTAAATTTTTACTTAAATCATTCTATATTTGTACCGAATAACACATTTAATGAGTTTCAACTAAGAGAACACACGTGAGTTGTTGATAAAAAAAAAAAAAAAAAAATCTGTAACCTTATCTTAGAAAACGACGTTTATCTGAAAAGTGTTTCAACTGTCCCGGCTCTCCCCTACCTATGCAGGGCTCAACAATAAATACTGCCCGATGGCCCGGCCGGGGCCAGTGTAAACGACACTCGGGACAGTTGACGGAACTGTCACTTGCCCAAGCGCTTGTAGGGTTGTGCGATTGTATATCGTCTATGATATAGTAATTGTTAATTTAACGATCTGATATTATCGAGTAAGTTCCTCACTTTACAAAAACACACCCATCAATTTCACGCATACACTGTGATGTAGTCTTGTAGATTAGACAAGCGGTGCACATTTAGAGTGTCAATTTTAGTCAATTAAAATGCATTTAGAATGCCCCCAGATTCAAGATAATGGGCAAAAATGCCACTGTGTCTTATATATTTATATAATTTAATATAGTTAACCAATATTACACGAAGAGCGCCGTTTTTCTCCAAATATCAGCATGATTACAAATGAGACATTGATTTTATACAACATACAGTTTAATAAACTAGTTACTTATTAAGTGACTTACATTTTAGACATCAAATCGCCTGTTTAGCTCTATTCCGCCAACGAAGATAGTTCCGAACAAAGTCCTCAGCACTGTTTTGCGTCTCTGAGCAACAAACGACAGTGTAGCCTATCTTTACTGAATGAATCAGCTTTTTGAACAAATCAGCTGAATCAATGATTCAATGACTCACTCATTAAGACAGTAAAATGCTTAGTTCCTGAATAAATCAGCCGTTTGAATGAATCGGTTGAATCTCATACCCCTTTTCCACCAACAAGAACCGGGTGCTGGTTCAGAGCTAGAGCTATTGCCAGTTCGGAGTTGGTTCGACTGACGAGCTTACTAAGAACCGGTTTGCGTTTCCACCGGCCAGAGAGCCACAACAGAGCTATATCTTACGTCACTGCATACGTATCATGTTGCTCAGCAACGCGCGTGCGGCAGCGCCAAACACAAACACACCAGACTTGTTCGAGTCATGCATCGGCTTCTCGCAGAACGATCAGCACATGAAATCAAAGCACTGCGAAAGCGATCAAAAAGCACAAGGAGTCGTATGATCTCCAAACACTCCCGCAGCTCTGATCGGTCCACGCTGCTCCGATGCATCTCGAACAAGGCATCAACAATAATAGACGTTGCGTTACTATGGATGCTCATGGGTTTGCGAAAATAAATCGGCATCCAAACACGGCGAATCCAACGCGTTCGTGCAGCTCGCCGTAACTTACATAGACGGATATTATAATCGAGCTGCTATTAGCTCGACTAGCTGCTATTTAAAAATGGCGGTCACAAGTTTCTCTTCAGTCTTGTTGGCCACGGTAACCCCGCCCCCAGCCTCTGACGCAAGCGGTTCTTCCTTGGCTCCGTTCTAGACCCTGCAATGATTTGGTGCTACTTAAGAACCAGTTTTACTGGTTCGGAGCTGGTGCTTTGGCGGTGGAAAAACAAAGAACCGATTTGAAACTAGGCTCTGGCTCCGAACCAGCACCAGCTCTGCCTTGGTGGAAAAGGGGTATCAATGACTCACTCATTAAGTGTGACTTGCTGCCACCTCCTGGCGGGTTTAATTTCACATTTAAAGTATCTTTTCCTTTTTTAAATAATTTCAAATAACAGTAGGCTATATAATGTTTTATATTTTCAACATTTCAAAACATTATTTATTTGCACTTTTAACTGCTCTTCACTGATTAACTTTAATAAAGGTTGATTTAGTTATACATTAGATTACAATTTATGTACCTGAAAATCTCATGTTTAAACCTACATGAACCTGAAAAGCACTGTTTATATCATTTATATGTTTGTTCTGTTGTATTTATTTGTGCTATTGCTCGTAATTTGATTATGTGTTCCTATTTTATTACTTACTGTTTAAATTAGTTAATCCAGTAGGCCTAGCTTTTGGTGTCATAACCTTATTTATTATGGTTACATAGCCTATTTCAAAAATAACTAAAAATACTAGGCTTATTTTATAGGTCCTCCCTATTTGAGGTCAGCCCTATGTTCCCACAGCCCTATGGTCCCACATTTCTAAGAATTTTTTTTTTTTTACAATTTGTCTAAACCCCAGTTACGGGTAGGTTTAGGGGTGGGGTCAGGGGTAGGACATTTGTGGGAACATAGGGCTGTGGGAACACAGGGCTGTGGGAACATAGGCATGATCCCTTTTATTTTATTTTACAATTTTTTTGTTGTGGGGCCAGTGGAAAAAATCCTTAGTGTTGCATGAGCCCTGAGATATAACTGCGCTTTCGCTTGGCATTAACATGTGACCTGTATCCGGATGCTCATTGAAATGACAAGTGTAAATGTGCTTCTGATTGGAATATCATCCTGCTCCAAAGACGTATTGTAATCTGTAAATGCAATCCAGCTATCGTATGATCAACTATGGAAGTATTTCTTCATTTAAACAACTTAATTTGATCTAAGACTGAAGTTTGCATCGGAAAGTAAGTAAGTGAGTGAAAGCAATGGGACATTGTTTAATTTGTATCATCTTTACTCTTAATCTGGTGTCCTATAGCCCTTGTTTAGTTCTAATTACTGCTCTTTAATGTGATCTGTGTTCTTTTATTTCTTTGTTCTTTGTTTTATTTTCGTGTTCAGATTCTGCCGTTTTTAATATGCTTGCGCGCTCCTTTCAATCATGAAATGCGTCGAAATAATGATCTTAATCTTTCCATCATACAAGATTAATGTTGGGAATTTGTGATCGACTGTTAAATAATTTAAATCACAAACATTCTGTGCTGTGTGCACTGCCATAGATAGAGGCTAAAGTGTTGTAGGCCTACGCTACGAAGCCATTTGAAGCTTCTGCCTTTCAGACCTAATTAAAATATTGTGCGGTAAACAGAAATCCGATCGGTTATCCAGATACAGAGTCCACATAATGTGAACAAATGTAAACGCGCCATGTCCTGATTGGCTAATGATCCGATCTGCTTCAAGCTGTTTGCAATGTGGAAATACGTTTTAAATTTACCACTTTATTAATTCCGCAAGGGACAATTACAGGGCGTCAAAACAAAACAAACTTATTTCAGACATAACCATAACACATAGCCAAATTAAAACACATAAAACAAACACATATTACAATATGCTTAAAATTCAATCACTCATTAAGACCTGTAACTAATTAAAAGCAAATTAAGAGTCCTATAAGTTCATACGAATGGCCTCATGGCACAAAAGAAAACGTAGTGGTTGGTCATACTCTACCTGAAAGCATTCTCAAAGTTCAAAATTATTATTTTTTTTTAAAGAAAATGGTTAAATTGTACAGTACAGTACAGTACAGTACTTTTCAATAATAGTTTCATTGTTATGGTTATACAAATTTGTATAATTTTTATTGATAGTCTGCTTTTTGCTTTCTGAGAGTTTGCTGGTTTAAAAAACATGCAAGGTGGTAAAAATGAGAACTCACATTTAATAATGGAGAACAGTTTTCCACCGCGAACTCACATTTAATAATGGAGAACACAGTTTTCCACCGAGACCTTTTGCACAAATTGTGAAATGAATAGGGTTTTTTTCCCTTCTTTTTGGTAATGTTATTTGGTGTTCCCTGTTTGGTGGAACAGTGCAATCATTTCAGTGACTGTTAAGAAGTAATTCAGGGTCATTGTGAACAAAATGTGAAGGACATTCAATATCACAGGATAACCAGCTCTGAATATGGCTGTCACAGTGTCAGGCTCCATGCTGATGAAGTAACCAAAGCAATATGAACTTGAAACCTGTGTAAATGCAATATGTGTAGGTCTGGGAGGAGTAAGAGGCTGACCGTGACATGAGTGTCACATTCTTTACGAGTTCATAATGCTTAAGAAATATGTTTCACAAAAGCATTTTGCACAATTTTAAACACACATTGCTGGGTTAACCCAGAGGAATCATCCCCATTCAAACATGGTCAAATTTATGGGATTGGACGGATGGATGGATGGATGGACGGACGGATGGATCTAAGGAGAGAGAGATTAGTGGGAAATCTCTTCAAAAGGGGAAAACAAAGTACTTTTTGCATAAAATTGCAGCACAGTCCAGACCGCTTACAGAGCTGAAGGGAGGAAGGTTAATTGACTCTAAGAATAGCAACTGTGAGCTTGTGTATAGGTAGGCTCGGATCCAGGCTCCATCTGGACTCAGCCAGCTTTAGCAGTGCTGCCTGTTACCAGCCTTCATTTGCTACTTAAATAGGCCCTAGATGATGCTTCAGTATAAAAGTGGCCATGTTGGAGTGTAATGTTGAAGTATCAGCTGTGCTATCAAACAGAAACAAATAACACTCAAATAGTATCCCACATCAAACGGAAATCAGGCACTTATGTATATTACCATTTCCTTGCGTCTTTTGCACCCATGAGAAAGAGAACATCTTGATCTGAACATATTTAGCATGAGGAACAGAATGCAGAGCAGAGCTTTCTGGCTGCATGTTTACTTTAGTTACAAGTTCAAGTGAGCATCAAGGGCATTCAATCTAATCCAATCCTATTGAAAGACATTCAATCCCTTGTGGAGAATGTGATGACAACTTCATCTGAATATAATCATGTCACATCATCCATCATATAACAGGATCACAAAAGAACCAACAATGCAAGAAGCTCTTCTGATGTGTGAAGCAATTCTAGCTTCTATTAAGACGTTTTCACAGTCAAAAAGCCCAAGTGTATCGGCTCTTTAAAAAAACATTCAAAGGGATTTCATGGTGTCAAATGGACTGCAATCATACAAACAGGTCTGAATTCCAAAGCTAAGACCAAAAAAAAAAAAAATGCAGGTATAATCAAGGTGCCAGTGAAAAGCAGATTGAGTTATTGGTATTCCACATGCTTCACATTCCTTTAGTGATGCCAACAGAGGATGAAACAGAGGATGAAATAAGCTATACAGAGGACTCCATGGACACATATGCTAATTATTAGTGAAATCTGGTATCTTACACTATGATCTGCCCCCTGAAAGATAGTTTGGCTCTAATATGCTTAAGTTCAGAGAAATCAAATCATTAAAAATTAAATCAGAGAACTCTAAAGTAAATTTTCTAAGCTCTAGTGTTGGTTTGGTTACTGTGTTTTGCCTTTGCACAGCAGTGTAAGTTTTTTTTGTTACCTGAGAAAATTGGTCATTAATTAAATGGAAATTCGAAACTAATTCCTATTAGAAAGTAAAAACAACTCAGGACATTATATATTACTAGTTTTGTCCAATTCAATTTTTCAAATGAAAAATCTTATGGGTATTTCATCAATCTCAATCCCATAATGCAGTACAATCATGGCTATTTATCTATTTATTACAGGAATATTTTACATCGTAGGTTTACTGAATACATCACAACACATCAACAAAAGCCCTTATTCTGAGATTGTCTACCAATGGCACTGTTTATTTTCTGATTCATTTGCATCTCTTTTATATTTCGCTTTTAACCATTAAAGCTTTTCAGAGCTTGTCTGTGTTGGATTGTCCTTGAATAACTTGTGATGATGTCAGTTATTTTCTAAGGATCTAAAAGGAAGGAGTAGGTTGTCATTAATTATAAAGGGTTTTGCTTTTCTAGCCTCAGCACATTTATTGTAACACAGAAAATTTGTATATTATCATTTATGCAAACATTTACTGTATGTGCTTGTATATTTGGGTTTCCAGAGACCCCAATCATTTATGTATAAAAATAATAATAGTAATTTTGAATTGACTGACATAATCAAAACCCAGTAGACAGATATCATTAAATCATCATTTCAGAGTTTTTTAAAGCAGCCTTAGGGTCTCGCAGAACCCAAACAGAACATGAGGCTTAACAGCAGTTCATTTAATTCATATGCATTGCAGTGAAAGTCGGTATGATGATCATATGAAAATTTCATAAATACAGAAAAGACCCCTGCAGTAAAATCCAACACAAGTGAGCTCAGGACTTTCACAAAACTTTGTGTTGAATCTAAGCACTAAATATTGTCAGAACGAGTTACTTCTGAATATACTGATGGCACTAGAGATTTTTTTCGAGAGTGAAGCAGTAATGAACTGGAGTTATGACGTGAGAATATTTCCCTCAACATTCTGAAGTGCCTCTCACACCGACTTGATGTGCTGCTAGTCTTTCTCCACATCATAAGTATGCTTTCACCACAGACAGTAGGTTTCATCATCTACTCTGTCTTGTTTTTTCTTTCATGAAAGCACTATGTTCATCAAATCTGAATGATGCTAACATGGTTTGAAGAGCCCACACGTCACTGTATAAGGCCTAATTACCACAAAAATAAACTAAATTAAAAAAGTGGTGACTATAGAGGAGTTGAGCTCTACTCTCCCTCTTGACATTTTGTTTTGCTTTGAGAAACACTTGACATGACAATATAAAGAGGCAAGGCTAATCTTATTAAAACTAAAAAGTGTTGAATAGCTAGATTATCAAAATGTAAATTCACGGAAGTCTTCAGCTCGGACTAGATATGTCAGGAATAGATTTGTGCTTATAAAATGTATAAACAGACATTTTAACCATTATACTGTATTATCTGTTTTTGGCAGCTGAGAGCTGGGAAAGAAACTGTCAGTGCATCTTAATATCACTTTGCGAGAAGAAGGGTTGGGATATAATTCAAGGATTCCGTTCATAGTAATGATTTTGTTTTCTTCAACAATTCCATAAACAGTTATTTTAGTATTATTAAGAAATAAATATTTGGGGGGGAAAGGTGTGTTTACACAGACTTTTCACAAAGGCAACATAAATCCAGTCTTAACTATATTAAACAACAGAACAGAATAAATAACATGTTAAAATGTTTCATTCACTTTATTTTTTATATATAAAATACTACTGATAACATGTAATATGTGTCTTTAACAACACATTGTCATATGAACAACCAGTCAGTAACTACACAATTTCAGTTTCACAGATGCTGTAAGCTGCTACTTTCAATAAAACAATTTTTTTTTTAATTATTTATTCAAACGAACACTGATATTGCTCTATATGAATTTAATTCACTAAAAAGAACCAGCTCATACGAGTCATTAATTCTACACTGCTCGTACTATCTGCTTTGCGTTGTTGGATTTAGTAGTTGCAGTGCGCGTTAGAATTAAAGTGCGAGAATTTTTTTTTAACACACTGTCATGGCAATTCGTAATACATTGTAAAAAAAAATAATATTATGATCAAAAATGTATGACAACATATGTTTTTACATTGCTTTAACTCAAAGTTAAGCAATTTTCCACTTTTTTTTACAAGATTCAACTTGCTGCATTAACTTTTTTGGGTTACAAATTATCCAAAATAAATTTGAGCAAGCACATAACCAGCCAGTGTTCAAAACTAAATGCTTGCCTTAGCTCGATTCAAAATGGTATAAGCTTGTAATAATGTTTTTTATTCCAGTGGTACTGGTGGATTTCCGCGGGAAATTCAAGCATGTTTTTGCGTCATTACGCCACATCTGTACACATAAAGAAGGTGTCTCGGCTAGTAGGCTATACTGCGTGTGAGGATGTTGGAGGCAGAGATTTATAGCCTTTTCTCATAGCACTTGATGTAATTAAACTCATCAATTTTATGGCGGATCCAGAAAGGTTCAAACGACAATCACCAGTGACAACTGGAGATTCACCCGTTGTAAAATGCAAAAGACTTCGTTCGGACTTGAGAGTAGCTACAGAAAAAAAGAGACTGCAACCGGCCCGTGCGAAACCAAGGATAATATCGGAAGGTATGGAGTTAATATTGTGCCATAATTAAACAAACAAATCCAGCATTTTGCAAACAAACTCGATCTGCTTTGCAAAGGAAAACTCAACTCACAAACAGAAAGCAATGTCCAAGTACAAATGTCAATTTGAGTGAAAATACAGTGGAGTAACACATATGCATTGTGTTTTGCAAATAGAAATGAGCCTAGAACATATTTCACAAATAAATACAAACCATCCTACAAATTGCATGTAACCTTTGAAAAAATACCAAATCTAGTGCATACAAATGCATATCTGTCTGTTATGACTGTGAGACACTTGGCTTTTTATGAGATCTCTCGGCTCGATTTTCTCACAAATGTGTCCAGGCAGATTTTCTCACAAATGTGTCCAGGCAGATTTTCTCACAAATGCAGTTGAGCAACTTCCTCTTCCAAAACAGTAGATGGCGCTAAGATAGGGGATTAATTTAGCGATAGTCTCCTGGGAGAAGCACTGAAATGCTGGATTTGTTTGTTTAATTATGGCACAATGGGCATTAAATGTAGTCACGCAATGCTGATGTTGTTAACATTAACAATTTGAGAACAAAGTATAATTTGCACGGTTTGACATGATATGATAAGTGATCGTTAGGTTTAATTAGCGCGATTTACTGCAATGCTTTTTTTCCCTTAGTTGGTCAGAACAAAAGTGGATGTTACTGACTTGTTCAGATTACATTTTCAGGTGAAAATTAATGGTCATACTTCCAAAAAGTAGAATCTGTGATTCTGAATGACAGTATCCACACCGGCGCGGTGACTGACAGCCGCACATTCTCCTCAAAACATTGGATTCATCCGCGCTGTGCCGTGCCGAGGCACAACCCACGTAAAGTTGATAATTCCGTGAATAACTGCAATTGCAGATTTTGAACAGAGATGGCGACAAAGAGGAAAAACTACGGACTGCAGCTTTAAGTCAGTTTAATGTAATATAAGTTGAAAAAGCTTAATCATCCAAGTTGATTGTTCTTAAAAATGTAAGGCAGCAACTTTGTTTTTACAGTGTTTTGGTGAATTGGTGGCCAATGAGTATGAATTTGTAAAAAATCTAACTTGCATGTACGTATTCGTAATATCTGCTTACGCCCCACTGACTATAGGTTTAGCGCTGAGGTTTAGCTTACTTTTTTAATAAAAATCGTATGTTTCATACAGAATTGCCATTTTATAAAAAAGATCTGGTTACTTTTTTATACTTTATAAAAACAACAGTCTGCTAATTTGCCAAATTCACACAATATGTGACCCTGGATCACAAAACCAGTCACAAGTACCACGGTTATATTTGTGGCAATAGCCAACAATACATTGTATGGGTCAAAATGATCGATTTTTCTTTTATGCCAAAAATCATTAGGATATTAGGTAAAGATCATGTTCCATGAAGATGTTTTGTAAATTTCCTACCGTAAATATATAAAACATTTCTTTTTGTGAGTGAATGCAGCACAATCGCGAACATAAATGGACAACTTTAAAGGCGATTTTCTCAATGTTTAATTTTTTTGCACCCTCAGATTCCAGATTTTCAAATAGTTGTATCTCGGCCAAATATTGTCATATCCTAAAAAATCTTATTTATTCAGCTTTCAGGAGATGTATAAATCTCAATTTAATAAAAAATTACCCATGTGACCATGTTTGTGGTCCAGGGTCACATATAGCCTACCCTTTTTTACATTTTCAGGTTTCTAAGAAGCGAAAGTCATCATAGTTAAATAAAAATAGCGGTGAATGGAAGACTACAGCAAATATGACAGTATAAAAAAGTGTTCATTAATATCGGAGGGTACTTAAGATTTTAGGCTATATTGATACAACTTTCTTGCCTGTTTACATGCAGGCTGTATTTATTTATTTCGGAATAATGAGACATGTCAGGTTACAAGCTTGAGCTGTTTGTATAGTATCCTTCGGGAACATCAGGTTGTATTGAGATGTCGAGCTAACGCACACATTTGACAGCCTCATTCCTGCATGCAAATTTAGTACAGGGCACCCTGAGACCTGTGATCTTGTTGTTCGTGTAATAGTGGTGGTGATTTCAGGAAAAGCAATCATTACTACAAAAGGTGCTCCAGCTTGCATAGTGAAGAGCATCTTGTGTTCCTGTATCATTATTATTGAAAGGTTTTCATTGACTTTTCAGGTGTCATGGTTTCAAGAGTTGCTGTCTTGTATGTCCTTCACAGAATGCAAATTGTTTCTGACAGACACACTCTCATACTAGATCGCCAGCAAGACAAGGCCAAACGCTAGTGCACAGCATGGCCACTTACACAGATTCAAGAAAACCCGATGCCGGAAAATAGATTTGAAAACAGCTTGGTCCCTCTTTCTATGGCAGATGGTTTCTCTTTTAAGTGTCGTAATCACATTAGACCGCTTGTGGACTGCATCATCTGTCATACTGCATGTAAACAACACACTCTCATAATGAAACAACTATTTTTTTTTTTTTTTTTTGCAGTAAACTGCACCACCAAAACATCATTCTGGTGCTGTAATGTGCTTCAGAGGATTTCATAACTTTATCAAAGACCAAACTTTTACATTTAAAATGAATATTTCTATGATTTAATTAATTTCTTAATATTAAATTAATATAATTATTAATCATTTAATATTATTGTCTGTTTTTTTTTGAGAATATACAAGTATCATTATTACTATATAAAAGTAATATAGTGAATAATACGAGATGTGTATCATTGTATTGGTTTTATCAATTCAATTAATGTATAATAATTTATTTTTTTATTTTTATTATAATATTACTTTTTAATTTTATATTAGAATATTTTGAAATATATTAGAATATTTGTATATTATTCTTTTTGAACACAAAATACAAATATACAATAATATTTTTATACAATGAATATAGTAAATCTTTTCCAAATTATTTTGGTGGTAAAATTCGCTATAGAGTGATGTTTGTTTTATGAGATGGCCCTGCTGAAAAAAAAAAAATGAAATGGAAAAATTAAACATATGCCATTTCATATGCACATGAAATGGCATATTTTAAAAAGGAAAGAAATTAACTACACCTGAGAAGAATCCCATGTTTCTGTACATCACTTTTCTCATTTGCCTAATATATGTGTGACTAAGCATGCTGGATGGATCCTCTAATTTACGTGGAAACACATCAAGTCTCATTAAAGTACGTCACAGAAAGCAGATGCTACTTAAGGAAGATAAACAAAATGTAAGCTGGTGATTACACCAAGATGAAAGATTATGCTCTTTTAAATTATTTCTTATAGTTATATCATCTTAACAACCCCACATTCCCTCATCATATCACAGCGCCTGTAATTATAACTCATAAATGAG
Source organism: Rutilus rutilus (assembly GCF_951802725.1). Lineage (NCBI taxonomy): Eukaryota > Metazoa > Chordata > Actinopteri > Cypriniformes > Leuciscidae > Rutilus > Rutilus rutilus. Next base: position 16,969,743 of record NC_140214.1, read on the forward strand.
ACATGGGAATGTTTGTACTCTACACAAGATCACCACTGATGCATCTGCTTTGCTTGTGCAATCTCGAGTTCTCTCTCAGTCAGGAATCTTTGAGCTCAGACTCCAGGAAAAGATAAGTCACTATCAATGCATGCATGGCTGACTCCTCCTTTTAAGGGAAGAAAACATCAGTCTACTATGGAGAATAAAATACTTCCAGACTAAGATAGTGAGAATGATGTGTGATCCTGACAGACGTTGCATAGTGAGCTCTGATCCTTTTGTTTGATTCTGTAGGGCACTGCTTTCCATGTATGAGAAACAGTTACAAAAATACAGTATTTATCTTTCCTTTTCAAGTCATGTATATATGCATGACTGAACAGCACTGAAAGAAATGTTAGTAGTGAGGCAAGAACAAAATATATGACAGCTATTTTTGTCAATCCAAATGCCTCAGCAGGAAACAGTATATACAGTAATCTCTCTCATATTCTAACAGGACCATTAAGGTCTGAATGCATGCATTAAAACAATTAGAGGTCATTTTATAATGCTTTCTGTGGCAATGTGAGCTGGGCTAAATGGCCAGTCTCAATAAAACTTTCTAATATTATGAACAAGGACTTGTCAAGACTGCATGCTAGTTTTGTGACAGGATATATAATAACCAGATCTCCTACCAGGAATGATAATTCTCATTAACAAAGACATGGCCAACATTATTAGTGTTTGTAGGTAATCATACTTAAAGTATGGTTCTACAACACACGTTTGCAAATACCGAAAATACAAATCTTATATACTGAAAGAACTTAAAACAGAAAAGCTTTTATAACTTTAGCAATGTACAAATTGAGATAACTAGAATATAGAATTCATGTAATTAATAGGCTGATTTATTTGACATCAATTTATAATAAATAATATTTAATTTATGTACAACACCATTACATTTACAGGTAATGAATATATCTAATTTGACAAGAGTTTAATTCACTTATGTAGGATTTTCTAAAGAATTTTTGCACATCATACATCAACATTAACAATATTTCACAATTCACATACATTTTACACCTTGTTGGTGTTTAATGATTATTTAATTCAGCCATAAAATGTGCAAATTACTTTTATTAGTGCCATCTGGATTTCATTTGTCTTTTCTAAATAAATGTGCCATTTAAAAAGGCTTTTCTTAGTCAAAGTTTCAAGATAAATGAGAGTCCTGTCCTATAATATATACAGTATATACTACAGTTAAAAAAGATATGGATTTTTTTTTTATTCAGCAATGAAAATAAACTGATCAAAAGTGACAGTAAATGTTTAAACTGTTACAAAAAATCTATTTCAAATAACTGTTTATTTCTATTTTTCTATGTATTCATCAAAGAATCTTGAAAAAAAAAACGTATCATTACAGTTCACTTATATACATATATGTGAACTATAAATCCCTCACTGAGAAATGGCTAACTTTAATGCTTTATTTTCACCGTTCATTTTCTTGCCTTTGTGTAAAGAATCATTAAAATTATAGTGCATACTTCAGAAAATCTGGTAAACCCTTTTATAGAAATATTTCTTTAAATTACACAAGAATATTCATCTTTAAAGGGTACTGCAGGAATGACCCATAGGCATAGGCTACTGCTTAAATTACATCTAGCAGCTTGGATTGATTTAGGCAACAATTTTCCAATGAAGTTTTGCTAAAGAATCCATCCAGTGGATCTTCAGGATTGTAGTGGCTCGTTATAGCAGCCACGGCTTGCCAGCGTGACTGGCTCAGACATAAAGGAAGCCGTGTGGAAAGGGTCCATCAGTGGTCTCCTGTCTCTGTAGGTTGGCTTTCCTGCTGAAGAGACAGCACAGCATGAGGCATCACAGGCCTGGGAAGGATCGATGGAGCAACGTGAGAAAAGCTTTAAAGAAAAGTTTCTTCAGGCGCCTGTAACGTCGAGCCAGCTGCTTGATCTTCGACCCAGTGGAACCTGCAGTGCTGGATACTGCTACGTCTCCATATGGCCATGAGGGTATATGTTGCATCAGGGAGAAGACAAATATATTGTTTGTTTGCTATTGTTCAGACAGCTGACTGTTGGTACAGTACATTTTGCAGTATCACGTGTAGGCTTGTGTGTCATATACTTTTGCAATTCTGAACCTATTTATAATGCTCATCAGTTGCTGATGTACATTGAGAAATGAATGAATGAATACGTTTTTTTATTAAATGTTTTTTTAAATATTGCATTTAAAAAAATATTTATTATGATTATTAAATTTTTGCCATATACAGTACTATGCTAGGCATGTTAGTATTTCCACCTTAAAAAAATGCTTTTAAATTAGTTATTTATATATTTTGCTGTAGTGTGTCAGGAAAGATCAGTTTATATTCCAAACATTCATTTTGCCATTAATTGTAATAATCCGTTGAGATTTTTGTGTGCACGAGGAGTCTGACAACAGCCGGGCTGCTCCACACGGAGATCTGATCTCACCATCATCGAGTCTGTCTGGGGATTACATAAAGAAACAGAAAAAACTGAGACTAACCAGATTAATCCAGAATAACTGCGGCAACGTCGCCAAGATGCTTGAAGAAACCGACCTACAAGACTACCTGAAAAACGATGTGCAGGTCTACCTGGACAAAAGCTGTTTAAAACCAAAGGGTGGTCACAACAATTATTGATTTGATTTAATAGTTAATAGAAGTTAATTGATAAATAAAATCTATTTAAAGGGGACATATCATGCCAAATGCACTTTTTTAGCCCTTAAATGCATTTTGTTGGATTTTGTTTGGAGTGTTTAGAAGTACAGAAAATATGAAATTATTCTCTTCAGGTGCTTCGTTGATATCTTTATATTCTGTTTTGGTCTTATTTTTCAACCTGTTCCGATTTTTCTGTTATCTATGACGTTTTTTGAACTATTACGTCACAGTATTTGCAGCGGAACTGCCAAATAAGGACATCGACTTCCGGCCCAACACTTCGAGCAATCCGCCATTTTTATTTCTCGCTGCAATTTTGTAGTCCAAGCTAAAGGATGCAGAAGTTACGAGAGGGTAAGTTAAAATGTTCGGTTGTTGGATGTAGTAACCCACACGCTTTATTACACCGTCTAATGTAGATAAACTGCCGCGCTTGTGACAAGGGCGCATGTTTAACTGAAAGAACGAGCAGAGAGAGAGACCCGGTCGCGCGCGCGCGCTCTCTCTCTCTCTTCAGAGCCAGGCGAAAGTGTAAACAAGACATCACCGTCTCCAAACTAGACGCTGTCTTGCTCTCTCTCCCTCGCACATATTAATCAAAATAAATCGACACGGTGGTAAAAAGTCGGAAGACCAAAGTTTCATGTGTAAATACAGTACACACCAGTGCGATACATCCATATGAAGACGTTGTTCTACAGGTTCGTCGTCTTCATTTTCATCTCGCTCTGGCTCGAACATGTAAGGCTGGCTGGACAAGTCTTCCGTTGTTGACATTTTGTTAATAACGTGTGAATAAAAAGTTTCTGTGTCGCTAGATAATCGTATCTCTGCTATCAAACTACAAAAATGGCCGAACGGGGTGGAGTTGAACCTCTGCAACCTGGAGAGGGGGCGGGGTATGAAGTGTCTCAATTGTATTTAAAGAGGCCGCACCAAAACGAGTTGCTCTCAGACGCACATCAGAAAAGGGGTAGAAAAGGGGCCTGTGGAGCTATAATAATGAAGAATTCAGACCCAAGCATTGCAGTTCCGCTTTATATAGACTACAAATGTATGATTTATATGTAAAAAGGAACAATTTAAAAGCATGATATGTCTCCTTTAAGACATTATTTTTGAAAGCATCCTCACTTTACAGAATTTCTACACAAGTGCCAAAAACTTTTCACAGCACTGTAGCTTTGCAGGTCGGTTTCTTCAAGCTTCTTGGAAACATTGCAGCAGTTCTTGATTTAGTCTGTCTCAGTTTTTTCTGTTTCTTTATGTAATCCCAGATGGACTCCGTATGGAGCAGACCGGCTGTTGTCAGACTCCTTGTGCACACAAAAATCTCACTGGATAATTACAATTAATGGCAAAAGGAGTGTTTGGAAATGTAAACTGAAATTTCCAACAGACACACTACAGCAAACTATTTAAATAACTGGCTTAAAACCATTTGCACAGTACTGTATATCAGCAACTGATGAGCATTATACATTTTGTTCATAATTATGCGTGAAATTTAACAAACTGTCATGAAGTACTACCAATTAAAGATGATCTATTATGCTTTTTAATATTTTCAACTGTCTTTAGTGTGTAATGTTGCTGTTTGAGCATGAAAAAGGCCTGCAAAGTCACAAAACACAAAGTCACTCTGAAGGGGGTTATTCTCTTTATCAGGCTAAACACTGTTACTGAACTCTCTGAAACAGCTTGATTGTAGTTTTTTTCTGGGAATGTCACAATATTCCTCATTCAAATGATTCCCACACAAGGCATTTGAAAAAAAGGGGGATGAGCCCTGGCTGAGTTGCGCAAGTAGAGTGTTGATACTAGTGGTGATGGTAAGGGGCGTGACATTTCTGAAACAAACTGGAAGTGGTTGACCAATCACAACACACTGGTCCAGCCGACCAATCAGCGCACATTGCACTTTTCGGAAGGATGGGCTTCACAAGCCTTGTTCTGACTGTCCGATTGGAATCCGATCAATTTTAGCAAATGTGAACAGCAAAAAATCACATGATATATGATTTTTACACATCCGTTTCAAGCTACATTCATATGTGGTTTGAAATCGTATTTAAGAAATTTGTTTCAGTCTGACCACTCTGATTAGATTCTGCATAGCTTTTTGCCTATGTTACTTTCCCACACCATGTAAAATGTAAGGAGACAGCAGCACGGAATAAAGCAGCGCAATCCAAGTTTCTGCCGCTGCCTCATAAAACGTAAACGATCCAGCGCAACGGCAACATGTTGTTATGTTGCAAGACAACATCAACCATTTTAATTCTTTCGTGTAAATCTTTCAAAATCCTCTAAAATGGCCTCTTCCCTTTGCTTCAGTACTTCTGTTCTCTGGTCGCTTTTTTTATCAGTGTCTCCACACTCTCACTGGCCCGGGGCGTGATGGCGTTTGACTTGAACGGCCGGGCTGATGGTACACCAGAACCCTCTACCCTCCGGATGACCAGCCCTCTGTCCTGGCTGAGCGCTGCACAGCTCACAAATGTCACTCGTACACTGAGCCTGCCAACTATTTCATTAGCAAACGTGACCTGGCTTCCATCACATGACAAACAACCCTGCAGGTCAGCAACCCCTTGCTAAAGATCTCCCCACTTGCTCTGCTGTAAACAGACCTGCTGTGTGCCTGAGTAATGATTATGAATCAAGCTGTTGTTTACATCTACAGCATCTTTTTACTGTCTTTTTTTTTGTTCTCTGTGAGCAACTGATGTGAAATGACTTAATACTTACAGGGATAGATAGTTAGAAAAAAAACTGATAATATGCATGGGAAAAAAATACTAAGTCAATGAGGCCCATCAACTGTGTGGTTACCAACATTCTTTAAAATATATTATTTTGTTGAGGGTGAGTAAATGATGACAGAACTTTCATTTTTGGGAGTTATCCCTTTAAAGTCTTAATATAGTGTCCAAAATTAAAGACTCGAGTGCTTTTTTCTTTATGTTACTGTATTTCCTATTGAAACAGGAATTTTGGCTGGGACATATTGAATAAAAAAGAAATAGCCAATAGGTTTTGGTTACATCACAGAAATGATTTATGACTGAAACTGAAACAATAAAACCAAAACCAAAGTAATCTTGTTAAAATGGATTTCATAAAATTGGTATTGAAAAAAGTGACGTTCAGGAACCGGTATCAAAATCAAGGTATCGGTATGATATCGGTATGATCTGTATAGGTGTGACAGATTAAAATCAATAGCAAAACCCTTTCTACACACGATTTTTCTGTACTTTGCTCTAATTACAAACATCTGCTGAAATCGCTGTGAATTTATGACTGTTTTGCCTTCACATCCATTATAAACAGTTAACGTGAGGAGAGTTCATTCATTTTAATTAGCGAAAGTTTACATGCAGCATGATTTATAATTCTGAGTTTAACATCACCATCAACTGCTTTCTTGACTGTTTGCTGTTTCAAATTACCAGAACTGGCAGGCAGTTCAGAGCAGTTGTGTGTGCCTATGAGTAATACCACAGATACAAACAGTGGTACAGCGGAAGCATTTTTCTTCTGCGCTCTCCGCATTATGAGGCCTCTTCACCAATTCAAGAGTCTAATCTAATTTCCCTCAGACTTGTAGAGCGTGAACAACCCGCTGTGAAGCTTGGCATCTGAAGACGGTCTGGGACAAAGGCTCTGAGAATAAACATGAACGAGCGTGTCTGCATGTCTTGTCATCAGTGGCCATTGATCTATGTGTTCCTGGTATGAAAGCGGCTGAAAGTTTCCTAGAAAAGTTTTCTTCTAGTGGATATCAATGCACCGGAGGAGTCTGGCGGTCTCTAGAGGTCAAGCAGTTTACTACAAACTTGAGCAGATATTTACCCCACCTATCAGACATTCATAAAAAAAACATCTATCTATTTACCTTGCGATTCGCTTCCAACTTGGATTCTATACAGATTCTGTAAGGTGGTGAGACTACATGAATATAACAGCGAGATGAATTCTCTGATCCTCTGAATACTCTGATCAATTTCTTCAGATACGACAAGCTATTTTCCCTGTGTTTTACCATGATAGATCCGTGTACAAGCACACCTGAGACCCTGGTGGTTGACATTCCATTCCACAGAATCCAATGTTCCCTTTTGCTGTCAAAAAAGGAAAATAGACTTGCTCATATCACATATATTTTATATTTACTCTCCCGAACATGCAACTCACCCCTGAACTTTTTGTGTCTGGCCTCCACAGACTGAGATTTAAAACAGATCTCTTCAGCACCCATCGCCATAGTAACAAATTCAACCAATTACAGCTCAAACACTCCGCCGCTTAGAGAGGGTTTACACTTAGATATCCTCTAATAAGGTCAAATGTGGAGAATATGAATATTTGCTCTCATATTGCTCATATTTCTCTATGGCAGAGACCCCGTTTAGTAAAAGTGACAAGGTGGTGATCAGGGACGGAGTCAGTTTTGTAATAGATGGAGTGTAGCTGGAAAAAAGATTCTTCAGGGCCCAGTATGTTACATCACTGCTAATGGCTTCTGCCCTGATGGCAAGCGAAATTAAGAGTACATTAATTAGGTGCATTCATTAAATGAACTAGTAGGCAACTCTGGAGTCTACTTGCAGAAGTACAATTTGGCCAGTCAATAATTCAGATGTTGTTACTTTATAATGTCTAAATCATGTCTTTAATCATTGTTGTTTTTTTTTTTTTTCTGAAGTCTGAACACACAAATGACTTTATTATAAAATCAAAATCAGATTTGTGTGAAAACAAACAGCAGGTACTTGAGTCCCAAAAGAATGAATTTTAATGACTCATTAAATGCCTTAGCTTGAGTGTTTGTGTAAGAACTGTGACTCCTGGCTCAAAAACACAGAGCAATCAAAGTATACTGAAACCAGAAACAAAAAAGTAAAGCTGAAAAACATGATGCATCAAACAATGGCTCAGTAAGCAAAGTAAATCTTCTCTCAATTAAATATTTATATATTTAATAACAAAGGAACATACAAGCTAATAAATATATAAAAGTACTTTGTTTTTAACTTATCTTACATGAGGACATTATGCAAAACAATACAGAGCTGCAAATCTTTCTACATCTCTAGGGGCCGACAACACCAGGCAAGTTTCCCAAGTTCAGTACTAACTCCCAAAGTATTATGAAGGATATTGAATTGTAAGCAGAGAGTACATGGTGAGGGCTTTCCTGGATAGCAGGGAAGGAGTTGAGTAGCCTACTATATAAAAATGCAGGGTTTTGGAACTAAAGATAAATCCTAGAACTCTGTGATTAGGAAGATAGCATGAAATAAAGATGAGGAATCTGTGGGACTTTTCACTGCATTAATGATGGGGATTTTTTACTGCTCTTTCTGTAGGTTAAACCAGTAGGCGACAACAAGCGAAAGCTTTAATGATAAAATGATCAATAATTGATTTAACTGATTCGTTCAAAACACTTATTAATTCAGGAACGAAACAAGCGACTATCTTTACGGTCAAGTCAATGAATCATTCACTCAATCGATTTGTTCAAAAACGCTGTTTTGTCATTCATAAACTAAATAAGTGTCTGTCTTTAGGAGGGAGTCAATGGATCATTCAGTCAAACAAACTGTTTAAAACACTGATTCATTCAGGAACTAAAATGTTGTTTGGAGCAGTGCTATTCTAGTATCGATTTTAGTATGCTGTTTAATATTTTGAATTAGTCTCTAGTTTTAGTAATTAGTAAGTTTTTAGTTTTAGTAGGCTAATTTTGTTGTTTTATCTTTGTTTTCGTTTTAAATGTGTCTATACAGTTTTTATTCATTTTTATTTCAGCTTTAGATTTAGTTATTTTAGTACATCAAATTGTTGTCATAAATCAACAAAGAAAAAAATGTTTCTGAGAAATATTTTGCTTGAAAAAGGTACGTTACGTAATCGTTCAAAGCCGCGATTACAAAAGAAGATCCACTATGCGTGCGTGTGTTTAGAGCATGCTATGCCTATGTTATGAGAGGCGAATCACGACTACTTCAGAAAACCCAGCACAATAGGAACTACCAGGCAGTGACGTAAGTGTACGATGAAATAAAAAGTCTTTCACCTCAGAAAAACGGACTTTCCTGTCATGTCAGCCTTTATACTGCTCGTAGCGCGCAATCTTCAATTGCATGCGCAAATGCGGCGGCGCGCGCTGTGTATCGCTTCAAGTACAAAAGAAACTACGAGCATGCAACGTCGTTAAGTTGTAAATTAGTAAGTCACGAAATAAAAGTAAAATGCCAATAAGTCACGTTACTGGTACGTGTGTATTAGCTGAGAAGGATTTGCATTTTTGAAGAGCGAATTTTATCCTCCACATGGGCAAGACATTTAGGCTATGTTTGATTTTGCGCTGCCAAAGAAAGTGAAACTAAAATCACCTGCGCGTGTGAAACGCGGTTTACAAATAAACTTGACGCGCCTTACCATGTCTAATAACAGGCACAAACTGTTAAAAAGAATTTGACGTACAAGCAAAAATGTAGGCTCTCTCTCCTACAGCGTTTTTCTACTTTAATTTTTTTTTTGTGTAAACATGTATAATAATATGCATATATACATGTATTATAATATATATATATATATAGGCTACATATTCAATGTAAATTGTAAATTGTGATTACAATTTAAATTGTGATAAATTACAATTTCAAGTGAATAATCAGCAATTATGATTTTTGTCATAATCGTGCAGCCCTAATTTGAAATATACATATACAGTAGTAAATGTGGATATATAGATAGATTAATAGCAGCACTAAAGTAGGGCTTAATTTGTGAGGTTAGAAAGGTCGAAAGAAGGAACATGGATGGCATCTGTTTTGTTAAATGATTTGTCCTCCCAATCATGCTCATCTCAAGCGATGAGCACAGGAATATTCATGGCAGTAACTGACGCAGGGAGGCAATGAAGGGCCCTTCTGTCTTTCATTACATGCACAACAATGAATTCATTGGAATTATTGTGGAAGCATGACCTTCACTTTCACCCCTGTGTTCATTACTGGCAGAGGCATGGCCCATGCTCAGAGATTATTTCACACTGTATAAGAGAGCAAGCCAGAGTGGAGCGCACAGACCCCATCAAGAGGTGGCGGGCTGCAGAAAATGAATATGACATGCAAAGGCAATTTCCTTTTGGCCAGATGGGTGACTTGGTATTCCTGACGAATGTTAGGAGATCAAGAAGTCCTATTAGCGCACTCTGATAACAACCCGGTGCATGAGAGGGAGGGGTTGACATTCTGCCGAAGTTCCTTTTACAAAGGAAAGCATTGCAACAGAATATACATTTGCTCTAAATGTTTGTTTATCTGTTCCCTTATAGAAAGGTACAGCCAGCATTTTTGCAAAAAAAAAGGGAGCTTTTGCTAGGATATTTACAATAAAATTCTTGTCTGAGCAAAGACTGACTTGAGAGTCAATATTGATTTAATCCGGCATTGGTTGGTTGCTTGAGTTGGGCTTCTTAGAGCCAAGGTGATATCTATCAAATGCCAAGAAGAATATAAACTGTATGGTGGGGGAATGAGAATCAGAATGAAGAACACAGGAAACAGAGGACCTTTCATGGACAGACTCTCAGACGGAAGCTATTCCCCATCTCTTTAGAAAGTGTAATGAAGGGAGACTGAATCAAAGAGGTCCAATATTATGCCTGACCAAATGGATTGCCTTTGCAGTGAGCAAACTGGGGACGAAGATAAGGCGTGCTTGGAAATACTATGTTTTCTCTTTTTTGGCCCTGACAGCACTGCAGCTCAGGTTTTGGCCCCGGGCCCCTCAGTGAAGTCATAATCATTGTCTGTCAACCTAATCATTGTTGAAGCTTAATTTAACATTGTTCTTCACTTACTGCTTGTATGTTTTCCATGGGATGTGCTACATCCTAAGTTGAAAAATAAGACCAAGTGCACACAACAAGACAGAAAGTTGTTCAAATTTATGCGATTAATCATAGCGTGGCTCACAAGTGCATCTGCGTTATGCACACACTGTAGGCTATGATCTATTTTGTTGTTGTTGTTGCAGACTTAAAGCGACAGTTCACCCAAAAATTCTTTCAGCATTTACTTACGGTAAATGCCAATTCATATTGCATCAACAGATGCCGACCAACAGCAACAGACACTCTAACTGTGTTTTGTCTGATCAGTCGGCGTCTGCTGGTGTTAGTTGGTGTTTGTTTTTTGCCGATTGAACATTGTAGCTTTTGGAATGTCTGAAAAGTGACGTACTGCAATCTGGTGATTGTGCTGGTTGGTTGGTCGACCGATGCTGTCACCTTTTTTTTTTTTTTTCATTAGTCACATGTTTTCCTTTGTTCAGTTTTCCCACCACTCCTTTGTTACCATGGTCACCATTATGAGTTAATTTGGTTCAGCTGTGTTTGATTAATCATCCTCATTTGTGTTTGCGATAATAGTTGGTCCCTCACATCCATTCTCTGTCCGATCACTGTTATGTTAAGTGTGTGTGTATCAACCTGTTTGCCTATCTTCTAGATTGTAATTAAAACTTTGTATTTGAAAATATCGTCTTCGGCGGCCTTCCTGGACCCCACCGTGACAGTTGCAGAGTAAATTGGCCTTGAAAAATGGCAGATGTGGTTTCCAGAACTTTTAGCTACATTTTAGGTTTTATGGATTGAATTTAAATTTACAGTAAAAACCTGTTTTGTAGATTTATAATGCACTGACAACCACAAGTCATAATGAGAAAACCACATGGTGAAACTTATTACAGCTTTTCTACAAGATGAGGTAAAAATATAGAGAAGGTGCACAGTGTCATGCAAACAAATTCAAAACAACATCATGGTAACACACTAAAATAATGCATTAAACATTAATTTAACCCTAATGTATACTGAATTTTCATTTGAACTGTCCTTTTTAAAACATGAAAGGTCAGCAAGCTTTTTTTGTGCTTGGTTTAATAAAACAGGAACATTTGTTTGGGGGTGGGTTTGGTCACCTGTGGACCTACTAATAAACTAGCATCCATAATGACATTAATTGGAAATATATTTTACTCTACAGGCTGATAGCAGCAATATTTACTTCTCTTATGTAGACAGATATTGATTATCACAGGCTAGAGGCTGTACCACTGAATAACTTCTTACTAAGAAGACGTGGCTGATGAAGTTGTCCTGGATTATCCTGGCTCGCCTCTGTCGTCTGGTGAAGACAAAGTGCACAGACATACTGGCAAGTGATAAATGTTTGCAAAAGTCTAAAGGAGTGTGATCGTCTGCATTACCAGGCAGCAAGCTGTGAATGCCTTCCGAGCAAACAGTGGCAGTGCTAGACTGAAATACTGTTCAGATTTGTTTTGCACACATAATCAATGCTCTTATGCAATTGACTGATACTGGGTCATTTTATGCAAGAGGTGCCTTTGTAAGTTTGATTGGATGATTTTTATAGTACATTTGATATATTTTAACACTTCAAAAGGATGATGTCATTATGATGATAAGTAATTACTCAATGACCTGGAGATGCACATTTTTAATTACAATGTAAATATATACACAAAGATAATGAATACTAAATGCTTGCTTTTATTTCCATATATTTAGTTTTTTTTTTTTATTGTGCATATGCTAAGTAGGAGTCAGTAACAGACTGTGTATTAAAATTTCACAATGTTACTCTTCTTACTGTATTTTTGATCAGGTAATTGCAGCCTTAAGATACATCTTTGAAAAACATACAAAAATATCTTACAATAAAATGTCTATATTTAAAAAATGTCTATATAATAAATAAATAAAATCTTAGCATATATATAAATTTATGTATAAATGGGCAAAATCTCATTGGCACAAGCTTTTATATAATAAACACAAGTGGCCCTTGTTTAGAAAGACCCTGTTCTAATGATTTAAGTCATGTGATCTGCTGTCAAATAATCCTGATGCTCTGCTTGGAACCATATATGCAATCAAATCTCTTAATTCCTCTGAAGTATTACAGCAAACCGGGTTCAGAACTGATACATGTAATTGATTTAGTCCTGCTAACAGTCTCCGTGTGAGAAACATACACTTCCCTTGCTGGAGGTGGTAATGAAGGTGCTAACGACAAACTTTTATAACATGACATGTGAGCAAAACCACAGAGGAGAACACATTGTCATGAGTATTTTTAGGTGTTTTTCCACTTCCTAGTGCTAATTGCAATTTTTGCAACTCTGTGTGCAGTAAAATTTCCCTCAAGACCCACAGAGTTACCACTTTAAAGATACAGTAAATGGCAATCAATTAAAACTCCCGCACAATAAGGCAGTCATTACAGAGCCGTTTCAAAAAGGAGTCATTAAATTAAATCTGGTAAATATCACTTGATGTACACTCAAGCTCAAATCTCTGAATTAGTCATATCCTAATGGCATTGTGGTGAAGTGCTCTGAGGCAAAACGAGATTTTAAAGACATGTAAATCAGAATTATGAGATAACCGTGTTTTCCTCTTTTTCTCTGAAAAGTAATGAGAGTCACAGTCAACAATGTCACATAAAAGTGGTGATTCGCTGATAAATCTGCCGTATTACCCTGAAGTGTCGAAGCGACACCAATCACATTATCTCCCTCATATTACATTCATGACATACAAAAGCAGTGAACCCAGGGGCAGTCATTAACCATTATACGGCCATTCATCATCCTGATTTTGCATTGACCAAACGGATTACAAATGTTCTCTCTGTGTGCATGCAAAGCGTTAACCTTCTCCTTGGCTCTTTCCTCATCCTCAACGGCCTCAGTAAAATGGCAACTTCACAAGCAGTAATGATGTCACTGAAGTATCACTTGTCACTTCTAAGTGATGAGTCCCCACACAGTTCAAAGAAGATTGATGATTTTGCCACTACTGCAGTAATGCAAAAGGTCACACCAAACTGTCTGTACCAAGTGTGCCGCTTGTCCTGAAAAGTGTAGCCAAAACATTTTGATCGCCCCCTGGTGGCTGGCTGCGGTATAGGTCATAAAACCCAACCCTCTCCATGTAATCGAATGAGGCGCTAGCCAAAAAAAAAAACAATTACACTTTAAATAAATTTTTTGTTTTCCCCAAAGATGGTTTCTGTCATTTTAGGGCAGTTCTTATGCTGGCATATGTTCAATTGTTCATTTTTCCAATAAGTCTGGTTTTAGTTAGTCATTTGACAGAATAAAAATAGTGTGTCGTGTCATAATTGACAGCTGTGCTTGCGATTGAGTCAGCGGGAGTGGGAGTATGGACTGGACCTTGATACCGCGGCTCCACCTCAGGATCACTACAGACTCGGGCTCCGAATTACGTCATTTGCAATGACCGTTTCTGGGATATTTTGGCAAAGATTGTCTTATTATTGGCAGATACGAAGGTCCGTGGCTCTACCATTGGAAAAAGCATAATGGCAAACTTGGATTACGTGTGCCTTGACAGCCATATTACAGCCTTGGACGTCATTGAATTTTGTTCAATTTTTTTTTTATCAATAAATCAATCCAAAGCAAATGTTAAAGGGATAGTTCACTTTGAAATTAATTTTTGATATGTTTTAGCTTACCTCAAGGGCATCCAAGATGTAGGTGTCTTTGTTTCCGCAGTAGTTTCAATTTTGATATTTTTAGGTCAAACCGTTCTTGTCTGTCAGTCATATAATGCAGGTATATGGTCACTGTCTCAAAACACAAGCACAGAGTCCAAATTAAAACAATTCCCCATCGTCCAAATGAAACAATTCCCCATCATAAGTACACATTGATGGCCTAAGACACGAAACGAGCGGTTTGTGTGAGAAAACGAACAGTATTTATATCGTTGTTATCTCTTGAAAACAGCACACGTCCAAATGATCTGACGGCGCGGGCGGGTATAGATATATAGCCTACATAGATGTCGCCTTGGCTACGGTTTCGTTCCAATGAACTGCAGTAGCGAAGGCGACATCTAGTGTATACATCTATACCCGCCAGCGGGCGGGTATAGATATATACATAGATGTCGCCTTGGCTACGGTTTCGTTCCAATGAACTGCAGTAGCCAAGGCGACATCTATGTATATATCTATACCCGCCCGCGCCGTCAGATCATTTGGACGTGTGCTGTTTTCAAGAGATAACAACGATATAAATACTGTTCGTTTTCTCACACAAACCGCTTGTTTCGTGTCTTAGGCCATCAATGTGTACTTATGATGGGGAATTGTTTCATTTGGACGATGGGGAATTGTTTTAATTTGGACTCTGTGCTTGTGTTTTGAGCCAGTGACCATCGACATGCATTATATGACTGACAGACAAGAATGGTTTGACCTAAAAATATCAAAATTGAAACTACTGCGGAAACAAAGACACCTACATCTTGGATGCCCTTGAGGTAAGCTAAAACATATCAAAAATTAATTTCAAAGTGAACTATCCCTTTAAAGAGACAACATGTTGAAGATTAGCCGATGGGCTGTCGATTCATTAAATGATAAGCTATTTCAACGCATTCTCATCCTAGGGCATCATATACTGACGCTTTTGACATTTCGTCTACATCGAACGCACATGGCACCCTTTAGCGTCAATGACACGCACAGAGCTTTGTTCTGTTATGGGTAGGTTTAGGTCTGGGATAGGGTTAGGGTTAGACCGCTAGGAGGCGCCTTCTGGCCCATATCTATCTGCGTCTCATATTGACGCTAAAGGGTGCCATGTGCGTTCGATGTAGACGAAATGTCAAAAGCGTCAGTATATGACGCCTTGGGATGAGAACGGGCAGGCTATTTCCTGACAAAAGCGGTTCATTCTGCTCCATTGACATCCATTAAAAAAACTGCCTCTTGTCTCCTTCCCTGCGTACCGTAGCATTAGCAGGCATTTTGCTTTTTTCATCTGAAGGTGCAGGTTTGCCTTCAAGTGGCTTTGATTTTGGCTTCCTTTTTCTACAGTGGAAGGAAGTGGAGACAAGTTGTCCATCTTTTGACCCTATATATATTATGCCAAGCTCTAAACTATTTTATTGGGTAGAAATTGGGATGGGGGAGCCTTCAAATATTGTTGTGGACACTGGGGAAGGGTGGTAAAAAAAAGTAAGGCTTGAAGTAAAAAAAGGTTATATCCACTGACACAGAGCAAGAATGCTAGTGCATTAGAAATCCAAGATGAAATGCACAAAAGAATAAGTTTCAAAAGGCTAAACTGATATAGAGTGATATTCTGTCTCAGAGATATCAAATACTTACATGAGATAGAGGTATTTCCCTAGCTTACATTTTAAACCATCTCAAACCAAGTCAACGGAATCAAGTACTTGCATTTTGTTAAAACAAAATTAATTCATTCAGTTAGAACTGGATCTAAAAAGGCACTTAAAGCATAGAAAGACAGAGTAAGCTGCGATGGCTCTTTCTTGACTTAAGTAAGAACTGCCTCTTCACCCTTTGCAGGGGTTTAAAGCTTTAACTTTAATTCATGTTGGCCGTCTGCGACTCAGCTCTGTTTCATAATGGTTAAAGCACATATCTTCCAGTCATTGGTCCATCTGTCCTTGCTTCATTACCTATATTCCATCTCAAATATCTCCATTTTGACACTGCAGCAGATCAAATATAGCCAGGGTTTGGAGAGTTAGAAACCTTACCATTCAAATCAAAAGTTAGACACCAAATGCAATTCAAGGCAGCCACAGATGGTTGTCACGTTAACCATCTGGCTAACAGTTACCTTCATGATTTTTATAATATCATATGTATATGTTGCATAATGTAAACTAGTTCAACAATAAATTAAAAGGTAGCTTGTTAACCTCATGTAAGTAATGTTGCTGTTAGGGTTAATATACAATGGGGTCCAAAAAGACAATTTTTGATTTTGTAGTTACATTTTTTGTTAATTCAATATACTCATCACAAATTACCTTATCAGCATAATATTTTTGGACCCTACTAGAGTCTATATGGTTCTGGTGTGTTTAATAAAGAGTGGATTAACCAAGGTTAACTACTTTACAATTAATTTAACATAGTTTGATATAATGTAACTTTTATTTTTGGCCCACAGACCTCAGTCAAGTTTGATTTTTGACCCTTTGTTGTAAAAGGTTTGGGGACCTCTGCAGGTAAACTAAACCAACCTTTAACATTTTAACACAAGCAATGCTATTAAAATGATCACATTGTTAAATAGTAAAGACAATAGTTTAATTTCTTAATATGCCAGTTATGTAGTAAACTACAAAGACCGCAGGTATCCATGATTCCAACTAACCACGAATATGCGAGTAACTGCAAGTGTCACGGGAACCATTTCTATCAGCTTCAAATAAATTCAATCAGCTACAATAAATGAGAAGGCGCATAGTCAATCAATGGAGGGAATCTCATCAGATATGAAAAGCAATTAAACGTACCTGGGTTGTTTCAAGTGAGTAAATGTTCCTGAATTTTAATGCATCTTCTTTATCATCATGGATACCCCTAAAAATAACTGTACAATATAACAAAAGCGGGGTGCAATCAGCTTAATTTCTCTCCTCAATACAATTTAGCTTTGTCATCCTTTCCCAAGCACACATTGTGTCATTTATGTTTACTCAGTGGCATTCATTCTAAAACTTAATCTGCGTGAAGTCTATCCAAAAGTACTGTTCATATTATGAAGTTTATCTTCTGCCTTTGTCGTTGGTCCCAATGTTCCTTGGCTTTTCAGTTTAAAATGAGTAGTGTGAGCTCAGAGGAATTTCATGTCTCTAAAACGGTTTTATCCTTCTAGAGAAATGTGTTAACACCATTTGCAAAAACAGCAATAAACTTCCTCTACAATGATATTGTATCCACAAAGCATATAAAGACGGATTACACCGGGATAAAGTTTTCAAGATTGCTGTTATATTTTCCTTCAAATCAGTACATAAAACAGAAATTGAGCACTCAAATCAACCAACAAGTATACCACGGTTGACTGATTGGAATGCAGTAAGCAAATAAAAGCGATCAGATGCACATTACTTGAGGTAGAATGAGAAAGCGCATCAAACAGAGTGGATAAGTTAAAGCAATGTTTATCAAGGGTTTTATGAGGTTAAAAACCAATTACACCCTTAGTAATCCTGATGATAACCTGCATTGCCGGTCCGGACATAAATATATTTTGATTTCATTTTAACCTAAAGGGGTCATCACACATAGCACTTCCATAACAATCCTGTGTCAGAGCATGTGTTCTTTCCAGCACAATATGCAAAAAGCAGCATGTCAAATGATGTCAGAATACTCAACATTCATGATACAGTAATCTGCAATAAAAATGCAATAGTATCTATAGACTTAATCTTACAGAACTGATGCGTCACTGCAGTGCTCTTACGTTAATGTGTTAATTTTTACTAATTATATTTAAAGAAATGTGACATTTTTCTGTGTGTATGGGTGATTGTGTTTCATGTCTGTTTGGGTGTTTTGCACGTTTAGTTTCCTGTGTTTCAGTTTCGTTTTTTCATTGATTATGTTATACACCTGTGAATTGTTTTCGTTGATCGGTTTATTTGGCCTGTTTAAGCTCTGTTTCTCAGTTCTCGTAGCTTTTGTTTTTTATGTTCGTGTTTCTAGTTTCTGAGTTAATTGTAAATAAAACTTAAACTGCTGCAATTAGATCCATTCATTCATCTTTATTTTCCAAACCGGTGTGAAAGTCATTTCATTTTCCTGTTCTGTGCACATAAATTAACTGTATTTTTTGTTCTACAGTAAAAGGAAAATACATAATTTGAGGTGTTTTCTGAGCGTTCAAGATCATGAACAAAGTCTATGGTCAACCTTTATTCTTTGAAATTCATCAGTCACACACAGAATCTGAATTTAAGTAAGTTATGCAACATGGTAAATGGTAGTGGAACTGACACATCTATCAATGCTTGCTGGAAAATTAATCAAAAGTACAGCTGCAGCTTTCAGTTATTTGTCATACAGAAAGACTAATATTAATTCAAAACTTCATGGGTAATTCATGAACTTTGTTTTGGTGTGAAAAAAAAAAAATGTCATAGGTGAACTATGATGAGTGCATTGTGACAAAATTAGCTATAATGAGAAGGATTTTGGACCAATGAGATTTCACAGTGGGTGCTGGGAGATATGGTCAAAATATTATCACAAAGGCATTTTTAATGAGCATTAAATAATATAAACAAGGCCTATAGTCAATCTGCATTACTTTATTCTCTGAAATGACAAAAATTCAGATAGTAATATGTCTGCTCATTATTTAGCTCAGCCCGAAAATCAGCATTGCTGGAGGCTATTTTCATGAAGCTCAGTCATGGTGAAGAAAACTTTTTAGCATTTCTTGACTGTAGTGCTGTAAAGCTGTCTGTGTGATGTAACACTTTCTTATCAGCCTAAGTTTTATTGATTTTATCATTATTTTCCACAGGTATTGAGGTAAATCTACCAACAGGCTTGAGAATGTATGATTATAAGGCAGGAATTGATTGTAGATGTTACATTTAAAAATATAGTGATAATACACTTTGCAGCATGGTTTCTCTTTACAGTGGCTGTTGATGTGAACATAAGCATGAAAAATAGATTTTCCTTTAACCAAATTTGTTTCAAAAGATATATTTTCACTGAAAAAGTATTTTCCCTTATAATTATTTAAACAACACAAGCTTTAAAAATCATTATTACACAGTGCTCTAAAATAGATCAATCTTTCTGGCTGGTCAATATTGAATATTGAATAATTACGCCAAACACTATAGTTTCATGTCTCCTGTTGTATGAAAAGTGATTCATATCACATCAGCAATTCCTGCACCTATTTTCATCAGCAGTGCTCCATTGCTGCTGAATCTTCAGCTCCACGGCAAAATAAATAATATTTTACCTTAGCTGGGAATGTACATGATTAGTGAAATCCAATTCATGAAGTGGTTCTGTTAGTGAATCAGTTCTTCCACTGATTCATTAATGAAAGACTCTTATGAGCCGGTTCATTTAATGATTAGTTAAAACAAATTGGCAGAATCGAAATGAAGCAAGTTTTGCATTAGTATCATACTGGGTTGTAAAGACCAGCTGATTTTGGCCAATATTAGCATATATTATCCAGTTCATCATATTAATTGATAAATAAATAAACAAACAAACAAACTTTATCCTTTTTATACAGTACTAGTGCATGGAAAACTGTCAACATTCATGAAATGTCCACAAAATGATATTCAGTCATCACGTTTCAAATTTCAAGTTTAATTTATTTATAAAGCACATTTAAAACAACCTTGGTTGACCAAAGTGCTGCACAAGAAATATCTAGGTCCATCCCCAAAATTAAAATAAACATTCACAAGACATTAAAAGCACAAGAGTACAAATAGGTTTTCAAAAGACTTCTAAACTCAGACACTGTGGACGCTGTTTTGATAGATGACGGCAATTTGTTCCATAACCTGGGGCCAGCTACTGCAAAGGCTCTGTCACCCCTGCATTTCAGTCTGGATCTGGATACTCGTAGTAGGTGATTGGTCTGTGATCTGAGCAATCTGACTGGTTTGTGTTCTGTAACCAACTCAGTAAGGTATTGAGGAGCGAGATTGTTTAATGCTTTATACCCAAATAGCTAAATTTTTTATTCAGTACGATACTGAATAGGTAGCCAGTGCAGTGAACGTAGAATAGGCGTGATGTGGTCCCGTTTGCGAATGCCTGTAAGCAAACGGGCAGCTGCATTTTGGACCAGTTGAAGTCGATGAATAGATGAGACAGGCAGCCCTTGATACAGCGAATTGCAGTAATCAAGCCGAGATGAAATAAAAGCATAAATTACAATCTCAAAACTCTTCCTGTTTAGGAATGGCTTAACTTTCGCTAATCTGGGAGGTGGTGGCGCTAGTCTCCCAGATTAGCAAAGTCTCGGAGGTGGTAAAAGCTGGAACTGACAACTGTATCGATTTGTTTGTTCAATTTTATGCCACTATCCAGTGTAAAACCAGATTCTTTGCAACAAAAGAACGATATGGAGTGAGAGAACCCAAGTCAACATTGCTCAGATCAGTTTTCTCGGTAGGCTCAAACAGGACAATTTGAGTTTTGTCATCGTTCAAATGGAGAAAGTTCTTGGTTCGCCATGTTTTCAAGTCTTGAATACAGTCTGTCAATTGATTTATGGCAGACCTGTCATTGCGCATAAATGGTATGTAAAGCTGCGTATCTTCGGCAAAGCAATGATACGACACACCGAATCTCCTAAATATAGAACCAATGGGTAGCATGTACAGTGAAAACAGTAACGGTGCTAAAGTTGAACCCTGAGGGACACCACATTTAATATGTGCTACAGAAGATGAATGCTTCCCTATATTTACAGAGAATCTTCTGTTGGACACATGCTGACATCAGTTTTCCTCCATCCAATAAACATGCTGTTTATACAAGATTTATTTCAAGGAAGGATTAGATGTTTGCTCATCTGCATAATTCACACATTCCTTACACATTGAAATTAAGAAATTGAGCACAGATTAGTCCAGTCAGCCTATTAGTGAAACCTCAATACTAGTCAATCCGATGAATGCGTCTGTAATCCATAACACAGATAATAATGAAAGTGCTATGGCATATTTGCAAGGGTCTAGCTAGGAACCCAGAGTCTAATGTCCAGCATTTCAATAGCAGGACCTCTATTTAAATTCAGAGAAATGGAACCAAATGCAACCAGCAGGATTATTAATGATGTCAGTTTACCCCTGGTGCAGCAGTGCACAATAAATGATATCCCTCCTTTCTAATTTATTCTGCCTTGGCTCCACAGCGGCCCGCTGTTTAACACAACATGGATGGATATCCCCTGGCTTTCTTACAGCCTCTAATAAAGGTCATTTTTACCTGCTGTATGTGGATTGAATTTGACTTGCCATTTTCCGCTCGCAACTCTTTGTGGCGGTGTGCTTCTGGGGGAACTAAGTGAAAATCGATAGCACCGGCTAAATAAGGTTTAAATCAAGCCGTAATATCTATAATAATTCACCACACCAGTCCAAATTATCCAGCAGAGATTGTAACGGAGTGAAATTTGCTGAGAGTCCGTTTAAAATGGTCTCCCAGTCAGCAAGTGATTGGTATAAAATGGCATGGGAAGACGTTTGAACTGACTGTTCAAACACCATGTGAGATGAGAACAGAGTCCTCTTGAGTGAATTCAGTCTCAAAGTCAGGGTACCGTTTGCTTCAGAGCTGTTCATCTAGAAATTGCATCCTAGCAGCTCTCTGGTATAGAACATTCAGAACCCTAGCACCCAGAATGTGAATTGAAGTAAATTATGCAACATTTGATGGTAGTGGAATAGACGTATCTCCAAAATAATGATGGCTGGATAATGTATTACAGTCAAAAGTAAAGCTGCAAGTCTCTCAAGCTACTTTTTTTTTAGATATCTGTCTAAATCTTAACAAGCATTTTATGAGCACTAAATTCAGTGTAACAAAAACAGGTCATAAGTGAAATCACATTACAAGTGCAATATGCTGTGCGGTCTGACATAAATGGAACAAATAAGAAGATTTTTTATGGTTAATGATTAAAGGCACAATATGGAATTTTAGTTTGATGACGCAACACATGCTAAGAATTATGGATGTTGTCGTCAACGTCAAGCCGGCCGATCTAATAATGTTTATGGATGACTGAATACATCGATGCTTTTATCATGACTGTGATATGAAGCAGTTCGGGATTGATAAGAGACAGCTATCAGCTCCAAACGCGATGCGAGTCCCACGGATATAAAAGGAATATGGACATTTCATTCTACCGAACTACACGCAGAATTACTACTAACAGGTCAGTTTATTAGACAAATTAAACTTGTGAGGTAATGCAGCGCTGTTTCACTTGGTCTAACATTACACTATCACTCTAAACTGCATTTGAATGTGTTGAAATGTGTTAACGTTAGTTTGTCTGTATGAGACTAGCAGTAAGCTAGATCAACATTAGAATAACATACAGATCATATTCTAACATTTTATCATTGTTGAACTATATAATATTGATTAGTTTTATGTAAATGTGCTCACCTGTTTAATAAAGTACATGTAGGAGCGGTCGAAGTCTCGGACGTGGAGCTCTCGTTTATATACTGTCTATGGGAGCTCTCGGCATCTCGAAAACACCGCGCTGATATTGATTCTCGGTTTAGTTCTCCTTTTTTATCCAAAGTCTGCTTGCCATGGTCCATAATGTTTGAACGAAACAACAACAGCGTGCAGATAGACATTGCGAACTACACAGTTGTCCGCGTCAGTTTGGTTACTATCAGAGGGCTCTGGGTCATAGCTCTGGTTGCCATGGCAGCACGAGCGGAAACCAGAGACAACACGGATATGGCGGCATTGACGGCGACAAAACGGAAATAAAGACACGGTCCGTGTCTTCGAATTAAAATATTAATTTCTCTGGATTTAGAAGTTAATTGGAACTGTCGGGATAATGTAAATACACAACTTTAAAAAATATATAACATAGATATAGTGATTTTTTTATATTTTTAAAGCAAAAAAAATACATATTGTGCCTTTAAGATTATGAACCAATGAGATTTGTTTAGTTGGCGAGGGATGGGTGATATGGCCAAAAATATAATCAAGTTTTTTGTGTGTTTTTTTTTTACAATTAATCAAAAATAAAAATAAAACATTTTTCAAATAAGGTGCTTGTATACTGTATACTGTAAAAATTCACATATGGATGAAAAATATCTTGGTTGAATGATATTCCTTAAAATAATAACAAAAGTTTAGGCGAGGGTACCACAGTTATATACAGTTCTCTATAGATTTCTACTATAGATCAGTGGAAAGTACCCAGAAACTAACAACTGACAAAGGCTGCATTTACATTACATAGTTGAAGTGACCCAATTCCAAAAAAATTCTCCCATGTGGCACAGATTGGATATGACCCACAAACGTGTAAGCAGGAAAAAAGCATTTCGATATTCTCAGATCAGTTTCAGGCCTCATTCATAAGTGGAAATAAATCTAATATGAATCGAATACGTGCATTTGCATATGCCATATAAGCGGACAGATCAGCTATTGTTCTGTCAATGTGATTCGAATCGTATATCATTGAAAAAGCGATGGTGGCGAATGACATCAACAGGTGGACACCAACCGTGATTACATGACTATTTTCAATGGTGCAATGGAGGACAAACGCTCAACCCACTTAAGAGAACAATGTTTTGCTGACCTTTAAAGATGGTACGGAAAGCAAAAGCTTATATTAATAAATCTGTGTCCATTGCAAATCATGTAATTTTTTACTTCCTTTTCAGCCTAAGATTTTCCGAGTTGATATGTCTTCCCTTGTTTCGCCAAGTGTATAGTGTAAATGCAGATATTGGAAATGGGTCACTTTTAAAAGAAGATGTAAGCTGGTCATCAAAAAAAGAAAAAAAATCGGACAGTCAACAAATCGGAATTTGGCATCAAGACCTGCAGTGTAAATGCACCTAAAATGTCCTTGTTACATCTGATTAGCACACGGTGTAAATGACCAGCTGCAGTTCCACCAATGTTGAATCCAACACAGTGTGTGTTCATTCTTCTAAAATCTTTCACAGCCATTTTACACTTTACTATAAACCTATAGAATGCAATCTTCTTTAAATGAGCTGTACTCTGACTCTCCATATACCTCCCCCCAGAACCAATTAAAATGCTCAAACACTGATGGAAAGAGAAATGACGAGAAAAGAAATAGAGTTAGCACACCTCGGGTTGCATCGTCTACGAAAATACTACGTGACCAATTTTCACAAACAGACTACATCTTTTTGCTCCATCAAACAAAAGTCTGCTCTCAATATGAGAGAACAGTCATGATGGATGCCTGAATCTCACGTTGAGACGGAGGGCAAAAAAAAAAGAAAAGAACATCAAAAAAACATCAACAATAACAAAAGCCTTTACGGCAATCCCCGCCCCCTCCCGGGAGTCAAGGCCTATTGAGATTTCTAAATACTTCTCTCCAATCTGATCCCTATAAGCAGTCGATGAAAGGCTTCTAGTCCCCCTCGCTCATACCTGCCTGTCTTGGGTTGGACTGAGGGGATGTGAAGTTGATGGGAGGGAAAGGGAGCTCTGAAATAAATGCCTAATGAGTTTAGAACTCACTTTGTACCATTTTTTTCCTACTTTTAAAAGCCTCTCTAACAGATGCCAGCAGGGACCGTTGTCGCTCTGCAACGGACTCCTGTGTAAATGTAACAGCTTACATAGAGGAATGTGGCTCAACTAAGCAGAATAAACATTTGCGATTATAAAAGATAATGATAATGAGTTTGTTATAAGCTCTCCAATAAACCGCCTTACTGAAAAACTGTCAAGGGAAGAGAGGGACATTGTTTGTAAGATGTTAGATGTCATTGAAAGCATTTTCAGTGGGGAGGCTTGATTAAGCTTATCACTACACATCTAAATATTGAAACAGTTGTCAGGAAATGCGTTTGAATGGCTTAATGCTTGAGTGATTGTATAAAAGAACGAAAATAAGAAGGTTTAATTGGCTACATAACAAATGCACAATTACAGCTATTGTATTTGGACAAATATCAAAATTAATCTGCTTTCATAATTTTGATGTGTTCTTTATGTGCTTAGAAAATGGTTACACCATTACACTATATAGAATTTGGTATTAGTTTTTTTTTTTTTTTTTGGAGTCTGAAATTGTCAAACCTCTAATGAATGCTTTCTTTAAGCCGCAGATCATTTAAAATGAGTAACCTCACCTTTACAGCATCCAATTAACGCAGTAATGTTAGGGAATTATTTACAGCATTGATATACTTTTAATGTAAGCAGAATTCACCTATTAGAAATCCCTAAATGAGAGATTTGTCCATGCAGCCAGATAATTATCTTCGCCATGAGAATATATAGGACCTTTGGACCTCATTACTCTCTCTGCTCTTACCGTTTGCCCTTTTACTCTCTGGACTTTATTCCTCTATCAGTCTCCCTTTAGTACACAACAATAAATTCACCTTTTATTCTCTTGGAATGGCAGAATATGGAAAACAAAACTCAACATTACATTTAGAGCCACGCTGAAAATACATCTTATTGTCATTCTGTATCTGCCTTTCACTTCTCTCGTGGCCAGAAAGGGCCTAATGCTTGTAAAAATATATATTTTAATTATGAAACTCACTTTATTCAAACAAAATTGATAACAAAAGTTCAGAAAAATACAAATAATGCTAATTTAAAAATCTAAATTATATTGTGCCCATTGTCTAAGACTCGTCTGGGAAAACAGAATTTCAATGTATATGCAAATGCCTGTATCATTTCATTTGTGTTCTCCTTTGTTTTTGTTTTTTTAGCCTTAAGCTCAGTAGGCTATATGATTTTTACTCTTATCTGACACCTGTCCTGGATTTGTCACTTATGCAAATTGTTTTGGTGAGAAATCAATGTGTTGTTTACAACAGAAAACCAGTGATCTTTAGCTGCCAATGACCGCTAACAGGATGTGGATGTGTGGTGCTTTAGATGGTGTAGGGAAGGCTTTGTTGGAAGTCATTGAAAGCTCCCAAGATACCCATCAGTGGACCACGTGGCCTTGAAATGTGTCTGACAGTGCCCAAGCTCTCTATTAACAGTCCAAGCACCTGTCATCACAAACAAGAAAAGCTCTCCTCTGCACTGTTATCCACAGTACTGTTATTGAGTCTGTGCACACTGCAAAAAAAACCCCCATCTTAATCAGTATTTTTGAACCGTTTTCTAGTGATAGAATATAAATATTGTTAGAAAAGAAACTTTTGAGATGCAAAAATTGTGTAAAAGATGATACTTGTTTAAAGAAAATATATTTCTTAAACTTAAATATACACTACCGTTCAAAGTTTGGAGTTAATAAGATTTTGATCACCAAGGCTGTATTTTTTTGTTCAAAATACAAAAAAAAAAAACAGTAATATTGTGAAATATTGTATTATAACTGTTTTCTATTTTAATATATTTTCAAATATAATCTATTCCTGTGATGCTGAATTTTCAGCATCATTACTCCAGTCTTCAGTGTCACATGATCCTTCAGAAATCATTATAATATGCTGATTTGGTGCTGAATAAACATTTCTTATTATTATCATATTATTATCATGTTGATGTGCCTAAAATGTGAGGAAACTGTGATACATTTTTCTTTTATGAATAACAGCATTCCTTTGAAATGAAAACCTTTTGTGAAATTATAAATGTCTTCAGTGTGACTTTTGATCAATTTAATGTGTCCTTGCTGAAGTATTAATGTCTTTAAAAATCTTACTAAAGGTTATTATTTTTAGTTTTTTTTGCTCTTCTTTTAAGCCTAAACCTGAATTAATTTTGTTCGACTTATAGCCTGCCATTTTATTTTAGTACAATTAACCAATTATATTACAATCTAAACATTTTAGTACAGTTTCAAATTGAACTAATAATTATTTTATTAGCATTTCCTGCACCTTCAATTCTTCAAGCTAACATCAAATCATATTGTGAGATATACTACAACTCGTGACAAAAATTAATTTCAAGTGACCTTACCAGATAACACCAACAGACTGCATGCTTAATGGCAAAAGCTGTCTCACTGTCTCAACTACTGCGCAATGTGTTAGTGATTTATTAGCTTAATTAGCACTTAAGACATCGTCACTGGGAGTTGTGGTGGTTCTGCTTTATGATGCAAGCCTATGCATTATGGAAAGCCCAGCAGATTCTCCCCCAAGATCTAAAAGCTTAAGGTAAAGGCCACTAAGGAACCTGCAGTGAATAGCTGAAACAGTACAAGCAAAAAAAGTACTATGTGTGGACTGTGGACAAAAAACTGAAAACCTATCACGCCTGTGCCTGGTTAGTCTTAGACTGTACGACCAATTGAAAGTCATTAAAAATGGTGTCAATCCTGCGTCCATTACCATCTGATACCATTACTTCACCATGGCACCATCACAGTACCTTCAGTCCTTTCATTGCTGACAATGTAGAATAAAAATTACATTACTCATTGAGCCACTTAGAATCCCTCTTTCAATGACTGTCACCAGGTCAATACTGCCCTCTATAGATAATGCATTGCTCCCCTGAGACCTCCATCTCTGATTCATCTGGTAAACGTGAACACTTGAATACTATGTTCCACAGGTCAAGGTTCACTGTCTGAACCGTCTGAACTGTCTTAAAACAGAGAGTTTATCAGGCTGGGCTCAGGACTATTAATGAGGAATGGAAAATCAGGTGGTCTCTTTATCTGTGATAGAGGTCAACCCTACCAGAGAAAATGGCAGCAGGATTAGATATGGGGATTAGGTTGTCTAGTAATTAGCGACTGTGGGCAGCGTGTGAGATATATATATATATATATATATAATATATATATATATATAGTGCAGATTTTTCTATAGTAATTCGAGACACCAATTTAAAGGAATAATTTATTATGCTACTTACATAGAAAAAAAAGGCAATTTGCATGTGATGATTTTCTGTATAAAAAAGTGATAAAGAAAAATAAATTCCTCAAAAATATATGAATGGCATATATTGGATACTATACTTTGAATAGCAGTGAATACTAACATATTTCAAACTGTAAATTAAAGGTACAATATGTAAGAATTTTGTATCAAAATATCCAAAAACAACTTGCAGTGTTATACATTTCTTTCAATTGTGTACTTACATTATCCTAAATGTTTCCAAGAATTTGTAAATTCAGAGAAATTCAGTTTTAAATAGTGACCGTCCCTTGTCACCTGTCGCCTGTCAATGACGTAATAGCCGCATTATCCCTGGTTTCCACCTATGGTTTCCGCTTGTACTGCCACAGTAACCATGGCAACATATGTGGACAACTGCGTTATGTTTAGCGGCACGCTGTTGTTGTTTCGTTCAAACATTATGGATCATGGCAAGCAGACTTTAGGACAAAAGGAGAACTAAAACGAGGATCAATATCGGCGTGGCGTTTTCGAGATGCTGAGAGCTTCGCGGCAAACTTCGACTTGACAGAGCTTCATGACTTGACAGAGATGCGGCTCTTGCATGTACTTTATTAGAAAGGTGAGCAAATTTACATAAAACAAATCAATGTTATATAGCTCAACATGATGAAATGTTAGAATATGATCAGCATGTTATTCTAATGTTGATCTAGCTTACTGCTAGTCGCATATAGCCAACAAACTTACACATAGAATAACATTATAACTTTCAACACACTCAACTGCCATTTAGTATGATAGTGTAACGTTATACCAAGTGAAACAGCGCTGCGTTACCTCACAAGTTTAATTCGACACATAAACTGACCTGTGTGAGTATTAATTCAGCACTTGCGGGTAGTTTGGTAGAATGAAATGTCCTCATTCCTTTATATTCACGGGACTCGCGTGTGGCGCTGATATCAGTCTCTCATTAGCAATCTCGACCTGCTTCATACCACAGTTATGTTAAAACACATGAATGTTACACCATTAAAAAAGTGATAAAGCAGAACATGTAAATTAGAAACAGACAGAATGTGACAAACACACGTTCACAATTTAGCTTCCTGTTGAACAGTTTTCATTAACGGCAACCAGAATGGCGAGGAAGATGACACAACATCAAGGTTAACCCAGATAAGGTGTGATGGCTTCAGCAGTGTTTTAATATTGTCTGCCACGCTGTTCCCACCACCAGATTTATAGTGTGTATAGAAATCCAGCATGTCCCCGGGGTCATCGCTCTTACCGTTTGTATTCCATTGTAAATCTCAATGAGTTAATGCATCTTCCACAGACAAATCAGACCAATATGAAAAATGTCCACTTATAATGGAGAAATAGAAGAGGATGCCTTTGGCAGATGAAATCTCATTGAACGGATGTCTGGGGCGTTTAAGTCTCCGTGTGAATCTGTCATCCATCATCCGCAGACGGAGAGTGTTGCATGTGGTGGTAAAGGACTCTAGTAATAATTCTAGTTAATCACTGTCAGTGAATGGAAGAAATATTAACTATTCATTACCCCTCTTCACACCTCAGAAATTAAGTATTGATGTATCTTAAAACAAAAACATCGCTGCAGGACATGATCTTGATGGTGGCAGAAAAAGTGAAGCTCTTTTCAACGATTCTAGATGCACATCTTTTGGCCTCGTCACGGCATGCGTTGCGCCCACAGAAATACAGCGGCTGATGAAAACTCATTGGATGTATTATTTATGCAACTTTTCACAGAAGCACAAGAGCCGTTCGAGATTGAAAATGCATGTTGTCAGCTGCTGACTTCCCGGCTGAAATCAATAGAGAGAAGCACTAACCTGCCACCAGCCCTGATGACTGATTGAATTCAGAGAGGCTGTGAGGCTTAACGCACTTCAGAAAGGAAACTGCAGTCTATTGGAGGCATGCAGCGGAATAATATTCCAATTCTGGGGTGGATGGTTTTCCTTCCCAGAGTGCACTGCTCTTACCCTTCACTGCTCAGGGGCCGCTATCGATGAATAGTCATCGTGATTCTGAAGCGGGGCCCACTTCAGTGCAGGCACCTTTCGCAATCTCCATCTCGTCCCTGGAGCGCTTTACTTGTTTATTCTGTTCATGAGCGAGCAATCACGCAAAAGGCTAATTCAATTACCTCAAACTGCTTTGTGGTTACCTCTATGAAGTCCATCTTATTTATAATGCATATTTGAGCGCATATATGTAAACACGGAATTATGAAGTGTGGAAAAAAACACTTTTTTTCAAAACAACATTGACTTTGATCTGGACTGCCCTTCGCAGATTGATCTTCAAGGCACTACATATGGTAATTTGGTAACGCACAAGGTTTCATTAGTTAACATTAGTTAACTACATTAGTTAACAAGAACTATCAATTAACAATACTTCTGCAGCATATATTAATCTTAAATTTATGTCAATCTCAACATTTACCATAACATTTTTAAAATCAAGAGTTGTACCTGTTAACATTAGTTAATGCATTGTAAACTAACATGAATATTATTATTTTTTATTAACTAACATTAACAAAGGTTAACTAATGCTGTAAAAGTATATTTCTCATTAATACATTAACTATTGTTAACTAATGAGACCTTATTGTGAAGTGTTACCCACAAATTGTTAATTTGTAATAACAAATGTAGGTCACTAATGAAAAAATTATTCTAAAGCATTTATTATTATTCCAACGTTTACTAATATATGTTTAAAATCAAATGTTTTATCGGTTAATATTTAACAGACCTGAGCATGAACTAACAATGAACAGTGGTATTTTTATTAAATAATGTTAACAGATTAATAATTACTGTAACAAATGTATTGTGTCTTAATATTAGTTAATGGATCAACTATAATGTTAACTAATAGGTGCTTATTGTAAAGTGTTACCAGAAATTCCCCTCGACAAAGCAACATGATTTGAAAATCTTTAGAAATAATTTAATTTTAAATGTGTTTCAAAAGACTTCACATGAGACCTTTAACAAAACATCTGAATCAAATGTTAGAGCAAAAGACAGGTTTGAATAAAAAAAAGAAATGTGCTATTTACACAGTGCAAATAGAGGAAGATACTGTTAGCACTAGGAATGAACAGCAAGAAATAGCATTTTGTTTATACTACATGCACACAAAGGGTAAATGGACATAATATGCTATTTGTACTAGTGGTCGACCGATATTGTTTTTTTGATGGCCGATGCCGATATCTTAGAGAGCAGGATGGCCGATGGCCGATATAAAGCCAATATTTTTATTATATACTTAATATTTATTTTAATCAATATTTTATACATTTTAAATAAAATTTAATACATAGAAAACAAATCTTTAAAATAAACATGCTTATACTTTAGATGGCAACTTCTTGAATCTGCAATCCTATTACAGTATTTTTCACAAATAAAGTAATTGTTTAAAAATATATGTGAATAAAAAGGAAGTAAACACTGTAACATTGCACTCAGTAATCTGGTAATATTGTGCGCACTGGTAATCATATTTTTTCAAATAAAGGCAAGGTAACGCTAATATTACATACAGCACACAGTGAAACCGATATGAATATGACACAGTGGGCAACTGGATAAAGCACAGCATATTTTAAAATGAAGGATTTAAAGTTTTTCGATCACGTCTCCTGTGAAGCTGATCTTCTGTTTGCATTCACTCACTTCACACGGACCGACCGTCACTCGCAGTAACACGTTTATGCAGGCTACAAATTCACACTTCACAAGATATCACAGCTGGATTCCATTAAATCTGCAAGGTTTGTAAAATTAAATGTTTATTAGATATTCAGAGATTTGTTTAAATGATGTAGATGCGCGTTTGCTGAATGTTGACAGTAAATGAGAAAGTATTTTAGCCTAATTGTTTGCCTTTTCTGTAACAAATAATATAAAAGCAACACTTTACTTTTTCGCATACCATTTACTTTCTTTGTTTACCAGTTCTGTCTAACAAAGTATTAGATATGACTGACAGAGATCGTAAACTAATGAAGACGGAGAATGTGAGTGAGCGCTGTGTGATCAGGCGCTGCCATT
The DNA here is from genome assembly GCF_951802725.1 of Rutilus rutilus. Lineage (NCBI taxonomy): Eukaryota > Metazoa > Chordata > Actinopteri > Cypriniformes > Leuciscidae > Rutilus > Rutilus rutilus. Next base: position 17,002,069 of record NC_140214.1, read on the forward strand.
CTCTTCTCAGGCACTGGTGTTCTCAGCGCCGCCCGTCAAAATAAAAGTCCGGAGCGCCGTCAAATATCGGCCTTGGCGATATATCGGTCGACCACTAATTTGTACTAAAGGTATAAAGTTTGTAGTTTGTACTAAAGAAATGTCAGACAGAGTTAGTTAGATTTGCCAATGCCAACAAAGTTGCCTGTTTGCACTCATAAAAAAAAAAAATAAAAAAAAAATATTGGCACCAACTTCATGCATATTGTGTAAAAAAGGCTTAAAAAGTTTCAAACAAGCTTTCGACAACAAATTAACATTAATCTGATGCTACATGACTTTCAGAACAAAGTCACCCTTTGTGATTTAGTCACCTGGTCAGACTCTTGGCACAAATTACAGCAGTTTTCCTCTAAGAATAATTGTGCATGCAAAACCATACCGTCCAGAGCTTAGTCCCAAATCAAATATCCAGTAGATGTCTATGATAAGCTTGTGCTACCTTAGTCTGGAAACACTTTCATATCTAATGCTGGATAACCCAACTATGACCTGAATTTTCTGCATGAGCATTTTGACATGTGCTGTACTATAAGACATGTATGTTGATGTGGTACGGAGTGTTATTGACAGTGCCTGATTCTCTCAGGGTTCATAAAGAGCTAGTAAATGATTAAAGTGACAGAAAGATGTGTTTGATATGTCAGTTATGGTGGCATAAAGGCAGTGTGGATCATGGATTCATTTCAGCACTAAGAGGCACACATTTTGAAAAGGTAACATGTAGAGAATATTAACTTAGCAGTGGTATATATTGAGTATTTGTGCTTGAATACTATTCAAACTGAACACTT